>NW_006239082.1:294365-397521 GCF_000226075.1 Solanum tuberosum | reverse complement strand
GCGATTTTCGAATTTTGATACGATTGTTCTAAAATTCAGGTGAGACCCATTTCCTACTCAATTTGACCCCACGAATAAGAATATGAAGTCGAATTTCCGAAATCATGCACGGATTTTGAGATATATGGAAATTACAATTATAGGTGTTTTTGAAGCACATTTTCTGGCATTTTGGGGTCGTTTCACCTATGAAGAAGTGCCAGTTGAAATTCTGGACCTTCAGGTTCTTAGGATTAGAAATTAGGAAGTCGCTTCAGTAAATGTTTTGTGGAGGAGTCAGTCAGAAAATGGAGCTACTTGGGAAGTAAAAGCAGCCATGATTGCCAAGTACCCTCATCTCTTTCCTTCCGATTCTATTTCAGCTTCAGGTAATAGTTCCTCTCCAGCATCCTAGTTTTCTCGTGCGTAAATTCAGTCTTAGTATCTTGTTCCTTCAATTGTTCTTGCATTTTAGCATATTTTATGTTCTTGGAACTCAGTGAAGTTAGATATCAATGTTTAGAACTTAATGGTAGGGATTGCAGCTCCTTCCCTCCATACTCAGCTTGTTTAGACTTCATTCCAGGATGAAAGTTCCCAAGGGGGAGATACTGTAACACCTCAGATTTGAGAAAATAGAAAAATTCAGCTTTCCAGGACCTGGTACAAGAACCATAGAAGTCACCGACGGTCCGTCGTTGGGCACCAAATGTTTATGGTCTCTGACCCCACCCAAGGTCGACCAGGATGGTGCGTGGTTGGAATTACAAACCGTACGTGAGGGTCAGTAGCCAATTAGAGGGAAATTGTTGTTCGATCAACTTCAAACGGTCATAACTTTTAGCACATAAGGTATTAGGTGGCCTATGACCTAACAAATGATAGATAATTGAATACTCTTTCCAACGCCACCGAGTTTGCTAAAATTCCAAGTCCGAGTAAATATTTATGCTCATTATAGTGAAGCCTTGTCAGGAAGACTTGACCTATGACCCCTACCTACGGTTGGTAGGTCTACCTACGGACCGTAGGTCCCTCCGTGGGTGGCCTTCGTCAACTTTTAAGTTAGAGGCATTTATGTATTTTTCCTATGCGTTGGGGCCCTTAAACTACGTCATTTTACTCACTCTAAGCCTAATAACTTAGTCAGACTTACCCACAACCCTCATTCTAAAAAATTCACCAATTCTTAGAGCGATAAAAAGGAGAAAGAGTCGACCAACCCCTCAAGAACATGGAACACATTTTCTTCAGTTCCAACCCCAGAATCAAAGGATTTCTCCGTAGATTTCATCACCAGGTATGTGGGATTTCACTAGTGGATTCCTTTCATCCACTATGTTCCTAGAATTCAGTCATATTCTTGATTCTCTATATCATGTTTTGACCTAGGGTTTCAAAAACATTGTTGAATTGTTGTGATTTAGTTGTTGTAGTATTCTTTATCAGATTATCATGCCTTCATGAATTCGTTGCTTAGTTCCATGCATGAAATTTAGAACCCTAGTTGTGTAGTTTCTCTTAGTTCATGAATTACACTTGCTAGGCCAATTAAACATATAAGCATGCTCCGGTTTTCGAATGTTACATTGTTAGTTCCTAAATATGGCATTCTCTGATTTGCATGTCATAATATAGAGGTATACAATATTGCACTTATGTTGTGTCTTACACATTTCTAGTTGGGAGTAGACTTAACTTCGAGTTGGACTAGGGTTCCGCCTACTCTCATAGTCCCAGAACTACGTGCCCCTGTATGTTTATAAGTCCCCTTTGTGGGCTTTAGATTTCGTGATCACGCCAGTCATGCCTTTATACCCATGTCAAGGTATAATGGGTCCTCTCAATAGGGTGTATACATCGGACTCCACGCTTAACTCATGTGGTTTTATGTCGGTTAATAGTAGCTCCCATAGTCATACTTTAATGCATTTGACCAGGTTTTCAGTTACACTTCAACATTCAATCTCAGTATGTCATGTTCATGATTCGTACTTGTTCATTGCACTTAGCTCATTCTTCAATATATTTCAGCATTTACATTCCGTTCAGATTATATCATTACTCAATATGCTTGTCCGGTATTATTATTTTGTTCAGCTATATTCTATATCCTGCATGCTTAGTACATTCCAAGTACTAATGCATACTCTGCATTACAAACATGTTTTCTATATTCAGTCTTTTCTTTTAGTTCAAGTTTTCAAGAGTTAGCTGGGGCATGTCCCAATAATTCTAGTCAGTAGAGGCTTTTCCAGACATAGTATTGATTCAACTTTAGCTTTTAAGTGATTGTTCATTATCAATAAATTCAGAGTACATTATTTATATTCAGATCAGTATTGGGTATTCCCCACTTTCAGTTACCTATTGTTTAAATCTTTTGCATAGTATGTCTTTATTCATTTATCTTTTAATATGCTTATGATATGCCAGACACAGGGTTAGCATGGGGTCACTCGTGATCCTAGGTCTCGTGTTACGTCAAGGGGGGAGCCTCGGGGCATGACACCTTTCAACCTAAGAAATTTTTTTTTGTGAGAAAACCTTTCACAAATCATGCTTTCATGTGTATACGAGAAATCCTTTCAACAACGCAACAATCAATAACATCGATACTTCACTCTCAAAGCATCCTTAAAACATTTACATAGATTTCATGAGAACATGCTTGATTTCATAAAATTTTCTTTCATAATCCAAAACCCACATCATATATAATCATAACTTGAAAATCATGGGAATTCAATGGGTTAATGGGGGACCATCATAAAACATGAGATTATCTCAATTCATGAATAAGAGATCATAATTCAATTAATTAAATTAATAATTAAGAGAACCCATAACATAGAACAAAATCCTAACTCAATTGGGGAATTCTAACTTTGAAAATTGGAGAATTTGGGAAATCCATGAAGGAAAGGCTTCCTTAGATGAAAACTATCATACCTCAATTCTAAAAGCTTGCCTTCAATGATGGGATTGGAGACTTGGTTTGAAACCATAGGTTGATCCTTTATTCTACAAGCTTTTTAGAGAGAGAAATATTCTGAGAGGAAGATTGTTCTTCTTTTGTAAATTTGAGAAAGTGATTTCAATTAGGGAAATTTGGGGGTTAAAACACTTATATAGGTCTTTAAGTGAAGGGAAAAACGACATTGTATTAGGATAAAGTAATAAGGAAAAGACCCAAAAGCCCCTAACAATTAAACTGCTGACACCAACGATGGTGACGACTTACCGACCGAGGTTCAACTGACGGTCCATCCTGTTAATCCGTTGTCTGGTGTTAGAAACTAAAATTGGAGGCCTTCATAGACGTAACTCATCCACGGACCATGAGTCCATCTACGGTCCATTGATCTTGGCCATGGATCTAGACCTTTTCGGGAAAAACTTTCTGGCCAACCACGGACACCACCTACAGTCCGTGTGTCGTTCCACCGGCAGTGGATGGCACAGTAGGAACTAGCACAAGATTCTTAAAAATTGAATTTCTTACCCTCTTTCTAATCTGATATGTTACATTATCTCCCCCTTGGGATCATTCATCCTCGAATGAGATTCAAGACATCATAATAAAGGTCGGAACTCGAACCTAACATGCATGCAATTACATTAGTGCACATATACGAGTAGGAAACATCAACTCCAAGTTAAAGCATGTTCAAAACATTATATCATGAAGTCTATATGCAACTCATACTCCAATGCACATAAACATGTAGAAATCAATCGAGTTGACTCATTTTCTCAAAATTTAAGCTTTTTCATGAGCATGCATAAATAAGGAAAACATGGGAATATCTAATGCACATGACACCAAAGAGTAAACTTTGAGGAACATCAACATCTTAAGCTAGATTAGGGGTAGAAGGAAAGAGATGAGGATAACGGGACATCATATTGGCCTCGGCCTCCCAAGTAGCACCCTCAACAAACTGATTCCTCAACAACACTTTCACGAAAGCAACTTCTTTATTTCTCAACTTCTTGACTTGCCGGTCTAAAATATCAACATAACCTTTTCATAAGAAAGATTCTCATCAACTCCCAAACCTTCTAAGAGAACTATAGATGTTGGATCACCAACACATTTCTTCAACATGGAGACATGGAAAACTGGATGCACTGATGCCAATACATTAGGCAATTCTAGTTCATAAGTAACCTTACCAATACGCCTCAAAATCTGGTATGGGCCTACATATCAGGGACTAAGCTTTCAAACAATGGCATATGACTTTTGGCGACTTTGAGCCCTTTTCAACCTTTGTCGAATAAGTCAAACTTCTTCTATAGACTGATGTAACAACTCGGGACCTATTAGGACAACTTCACCCACTTCAAACCAACCTATAAGAGATCTACACTTCCTACCATACAAGGCCTCAAATAGAGCAATACCAATACTTGAGTGATAACTATTATTATATGCAAACGCAATCAATGGCAAGTGATTGATATGCTCAAATTACATCTCCCTAAAGAAGTATAAGCGATCGTTATCAAGTAAAGAACCCAACTTATAGGTTGAGGTTGATCCCACAAGGAATATGGTTTAGACTTAAACTTAACTCACTATTATATTCGTTTAGCCAAGTTATTTCCGAGACAAGTAAGTAAAAGGGGGGGGGGGTTGTAAACAAATGATTGATCGTTGTTAAGTAACAATGAGCAAGATTTTAAGAGAGTAACTAGGGTGTATGTGTTCCCCATAAGCTCATAACGTAGTAATTTTAGTAATATCAATCCTTTCCTAGTGTATAAAATGCAAAGTGATAAGTTAGGTATCTCTAATTCCTTGGTCCGGCAACTAGAGAATTTCACCCCGCACCTTGGTCCGGCTACATGTGTATAATTTACTAACCCTTACCTTTACCTCACTATTAGACATCACATCCATGTATGGCTTAGTTTTCACCCTCGCACCAATTGACATTAGACTATTAGATAGTATCACACTAAATCTATGTTGATAATTCTTTTCTTATTAACTACCTCCTTGGTCCGACAAGTAGAAATAAGGCGAGTTCTGACGTTGACCACCGTTAAAAAGACTTCTAGACGAAAGAATTATCAATGCATGCAAAAACACTATTTAAGAATTGCCTAGTTACTATTCATACTTTGTTAATGCTCATGGTTCCCACAACCCTAGTTGTGGATTTAGTTACCCATATTCAGAAGATCACAATTCATATTTTTAGATGAAGAAAACATGAACTTACGTAATAAATAGAAGAAACCCAGAATCTAAACTTGAATTTCGAAGCAAAAATCTTCAAAACGAACTTTGGAAATTAAGAATTGCTAAAGTTGCAAAATAATCTCCTAAGACAAAAACTAGAACAAAAGTAATAATGTATAACCCTAAAAAATGAGGTTTACATGTCACATATATAGAAAAACAAGTCCCAACTAAAAAGGAAACGAAATAAGGAAATAATGTTCCAGGACGCAATTCTGATCTACGACACTGACTTACAGACCGTGGATTGACCTACGGTCCATAGATCCCTTCAGTGGTTTAGGACTTAGGAAACTTTTCAAACTTCAAAATCTTCAATCTCTGACAAAATCGATAGATCAACAGTACGGACCGTGGATGGATCCTCATTCGTAGCTCCCTTAGAATCTTCAAAATCAGGTACTGGAACCCCTTCTCTGAATCATATGATGGAACTGCAGTACGACCCATAGGTCGATCTACGGTCCGTAGTTTGTAACCGTGGTTCCACACTTGGCCAAGAATTCCCTAATTTTCCTTCAAGCCTTGCCTGCCCATCTACGTGGCGTGAATGGACCTACGGTTCGTAGATCACATCCGTAGATGCCATTTTCTGTACATTCTTCGGTTGTGTCTCTCAGTTTCCACGTCTGTACTTATTTCTTGCAAACATGATAAAAATACATTAAAACCAGTACAAAATGGCCCTAGACACACACAACTCTTAAGTGAAATGTATTAAAAATACTGTAAACTCACGGTATATCAATACCCTCAATTTAAATTAGTTGTTTCTCCTCAAGCGACACACTAAGACTCTAAATGACACTTGTATAGAAGCAAATATTCAAGCACAAGCAATCACATGGATTTCTATCCCGACTCTCTCTTCTTGAGTCAAATCTTTTCTCTTAGACTCACCCAAGCTAACTCATGCGGATCAAAATATGACAAATATCGACCAATTGACTCACAATATTCATTGTTTCACTATCACCAAGGTACCAACTTTCCAACAATGCCACTAGTGCCCTTACTTCAAACGAAATCTCTTTTTTCACACAATGAATATAATTTTAAGTACAATGATTCATTCAACGCTCACACTCAAAAGTAACTTCAAGTACATTTTGTGCTCAATACCACAGGCTTGCCTTTATTTTCATTGCTTAAACTCGCCAAACTAGTTTCTAGGATCACTATAGGACTTTCTTAGCTTGTAAGGTAGGCTCTGGGTCAGGTGTGGTACATTTGGGTACTTTTTAGTAACTTTCTGCCCTCCCTGACATTACATTAGGCTTTCTACCTCTTTTTTCCCTATTATTTACATCCTACATTTTACCTTCTTTCCTTTGATTCTTTTCAACCATGGATGTGACTTTAGACTTTGTAGCTCTTTATGTTTCACTTTCTTCTTTTTCTTGCATTTTATTCTTTTCTTTAGATTTCAAAAATTTTGTTCGCCTTCTTTTCCACAAAGTCACATCCTCTTCTCACTTTTCTTTTTCTTTTTTTCAATACCAAACTCTTTTCATTCCCATTTTTCTTTCGGTTCCCTCTGTCATAGCCACCCTCAACTTATGGAGTTTTCATTGGTTGAGGTGCACAATATGCGATCTCGGATCAGGGCCAAGGTTGAGGTCACTTTTACATTAGCCACCCTCAACTTAGGCTTTTTGGGTCTAAGTCAAGGTGCACATATCCAAGGAGGGACCGGGGCCAACACAGTAGATTATGGGAAGGTGGGTTAAGGGTTTAGAAAGAAATGGTCCATTTTAGGCTCAAAGCATTTGGATCAACGGGAAAATTCATTTCATTTGGTTGGATTATTTTAGGCATTTAGTGGACTTATTAGAACAAGGGCCTATGATCACTTCCTAGCTTCTAGAGTGGATTATATTAGCAAGACTAACCAGACAAGTTCTAGATTGGCACAAAAACTGTCTAAACAATCAGCTATTCTCACCCACTCTTGGAACATCATTTCAATATCAGATTATCAGTTACCCAGTTCAAGTTTTAGCTTGAGTCATGTGGTCAAGTTTGTTCATTATCATGTCATTTTAAGAGCCAACACATTCAACTCATTCTAGCCTACAGATTTAGCACATATCACAAATTTTGGATGGGTATCATTTTTCAACTCTTGATTATGCCATCATGCTTCCTTCTTTCTCATGCTTCTACACATACAATCCTAACACATTCCGATTGAACATAAAGTAAACAGTCTCTTGGGGCAAAAGAACACACGCAAGAAAACCCCAAGAGAGGACTATGAGTTGGGTTACTCAGACTTCACCCTATCACTCATAATCCATTTACCCTACCCCCAACAAAATATGGTGCAATTGTCCCCAATGCACAAAATAAATAAATAAAGAGTAATGGATCGGGTGAAGCAAACTTGTGGCGCATAGCACCGAAGAACTATCAACAAGCGGGGGGTCCGATTTCCCGGAGCCCGTTGGAACAAAACTTGGGACACCCTCAGTAGTGCCCACATCATCTAGCATAACACTCTCAGTAGTGCTATTAATCACTCTAACCTCACTATCAATGGTGCTCACATCATCTCTCACAACAGGTGGAATCTCTATAGCGGGCATAAAACTCGATGCCCCAGCAACACTCTCACGTACCCTCTTCTGGAGCAACTCCTTATCTAATATAGAAACCCTCCTAGCCTTCTTATTCTGCTAGCGCTCTTTCTTATAATCCAGGAATCCTCAGTGGCATCAGAAGTGCGGCTGGAGCGGGGCCTCTTTCCATGAGCATGGGTGGGCTTGGGCTGTGCTATGTCCTTGCTGAATAACACATCAAGCACTGTATCATCAGCCAGTGCAATAGGTGCAGACTCTGTCTCATCTGTGTGTCACGACCCAAGGGTACCCCCTAGACGTAACACAGTGTACTCGACCCCGAAGGGGTCTAATACAAGCCCTTAGCATCATCATAACATATGATCATAGAAAAATAGGGAAATTTAAAACTTTCTTTAAACATAAACTAGGAAAGCATTTCATAAAAGCGAAAGTTTTTCTAACATCTTTGTCTCAAACCATCTATGAATAACATGAATAAGAGTCTTGGACACAGCCCATAAAAAGTCTAAAACATAAGAAAAGACATAAAAGGAACATAATGGGGTTTGTCCTCGGAGCTATGAGGAGTTACCAAATCTTCAAGTCTTTTTGCACTTAGGAACCTAGCCTCCAAGCAACTCAATCTCCCAACACCCTACATTTGAGTAGAATGTAGGCAATATGTGTTAGTACAAAATGTACCAAGTATGAAAGCTAGCACAACATAATAAGAACATCTCAATGGTTAGTTAACATAAGAAATAAGCATAAGAGATAATACATATTCATAACAAAAACTCCAACATAAGTATCATATCTTCACGAGTCAACATAAGACATACATAAATTCATACTTCAACCATTATTCTTTCCTATTCAAGTGAACTACTTCACAAGCCACCTCTACGCATACTTGTGCAAGGCCAAGATAGCATCCCATAATACTATCCACACTAAACATATCTTGAAGTTACCCTATTCATATTTACCATTTCTAGGTGTCACTATAGACCTACTTCATATTGATAAGGAACTATTAACTTAAGTCAATCATATCATGGAGGGCAACTATAGCAACAATCCAAGCGGCATACATCACATAAGAGGACACTCGTAAGTAGCTTCAAGTCATACTTGTGCCATGTATGAATGGCATCCCATACTACCACTCACACTAAGTACTCCTTCAGGCTAGCTTACTCAATGCTAACTATTTATCATTCTAGACTATCAAAGAATAGCATACTACCATGAGAGACCTAACTACCATGGAAAACATCCTATCATGCAATCCAAACTATCCAAGGAAGGATACAAGTATACAAACCTAGCCACCATGCAACCATTCAATAAGATGCAAGCTATCCTTAGGGGAGTATAAATCCTCAACTCTAAGCTATCCTTAGGAGAGTATGGTGTCTCAATCCTAAGCTACCATGAAATGGTAGTGGCCTAACCAAGTCAAGCTACCATGAAGGTATTCTAACCATTCCACTTCAAGCTACCCGTAGGAGAGTATAGATCCTCAATCCTAGTCTACCATGACTATGCTAATGCAAGCTACCATGAAAAGCATCCTACCAATGCTAGTTCAAGCTAACCTTAGGAGAGCTTAATTCCTCAATCCCAAGCTACCATGAGATCTAGCATCCCAAGCTACATAATTAGACTATCTATGAAGGAATCATAAGACTCAACCTCAAGCTTTTCTATTCTAACAAGCATGATTCATTTTTGGTGATTAGCCTTTCACATTATACATACATGCACTCATATAGTTCTAAGTAGGTCATTTGGGTAATAGCCTTCCACCATAACTCTCTCTATATTATGAATCGACTAAATGCAAGCTAGTTCATCCTATTAGACTTACTTATTAATCCTTAGAGACCAACATTATGACTTCAAGCCCTACCTTCAAGCTTTACTCCACAGTCATCATACTAGTCTAGATCTCCAGACACATACTAGTCACAAGCCTTAGTCATAGGCTATTCTAAGCATAATTCATCAAAAGTCCCAATTCTAATAATTTCAATTCATGTTCTAGCATACATGCATAAGTCTAGTTCAATTCATGATTTTATATTCACATTCTTGGGTAAACCATAAACATGATAACAACCCAAGAGAATCTAGCAAGAACCATCATCAAAAGACACAAACCCACATACTTTGGAAATTAGGGTTAATCAAGGAATTCACATAAATTCTTCATAATATCATGTTTCAACACAAAATTAATCATATATGAGTAGTATCCAATCATTTGAAATCATACCCACCTAAAACCCATACGTTGGAAGTAACCTTACCTTCATTGTGGTTCTTCTTCACAAATTAGGGGAAAAATCTAGGGGACTCTGTGGGTGGAAGAACCCATAGATGAAAAGCTAAATATACCTTAATTCAAAGCCCTGCTAAGCTTGCTTCAACGAAAGATTTCTACCTAGACTATTTCTCTTCCTCTTCTTCTTCTTCTTCTTCTTCTTCTTCTTCTTCTTCTTCCTCCTCCTCCTCTTCCTCCTTCTCCCCCTTCTTCTTCCTCTTCTACTTCTTCGTCTTCTTCTTATTCTTCCTCTTCCTCCTCCTCCTTCTCCCCCTTATCCTCCTTCTTCTAATTCTTCTCCTTCTCCTCCTCATTCTCCTTCTCCTTCTTCTTCTTCTTCTTCTTATTATTATTATTATTATTATTATTATTATTATTATTATTATTATTATTATTATTATTATTATTATTATTATTATTATTATTATTATTATTATTATTATTATTATTATTATTATTATTCTTATTCTTCTTCTTCTTCTCCTCCTCCTCCTCCTACTCCTCCTACTCCTCCTCCTCCTTCTTCTTCTTCTTCTTCTTCTTCTTATTCTTCTTCTTCTTCTTATTATTATTATTATTCTTCTTCTTCTTCTTCTTCTTCTTTCTCTTCTTATTCTTCTTCTTATTCTTCTTCTTCTTCTTCTTCTTCTTCTTCTTTTGATTTTTTTTTTCTTCTTCTTCTTTTTCTAGAGAGAGGAATATTTGAGAGGAGAGGATGAAGTGGGTTTCCTTTTGATTCTAGGGGAAAGACTTAAAATGAGGTAAAATTAGGTCTACTAGGTTTATATAGTTGCTAGGAAAGGAATAGAATAATGTAGGGTCAACTTTGGTAAAGAACTAAAGACCCACAAAGTTACAACTTAAAAATCTGCCCCTTGCCCGTCTAAGCTCACCCTTTGGACCCTTAGGATCACCCTTTGGACCCTTAGGCTCGCCAAGGGCACTAGGCGACTCGCCAAGTGGACCCTTGGCTCACCCAAAGTTCCGGCAAGCAAAAAATGAGGCAGTTCACTTAGGCGATCTAGGGTGCCAATGGGGGATTCGCCTAGTAGGTTGGCGAGCTAGGACTTAGTTCGCCCTTTGGTCCAGTACCTAGGCCAAATGGGGCAGTCCACATGGTGAACTTAGGTGCCCTTTGGCGCTTTTCCAAGTGCCTTGGGTGATCATGATGTAGCAGCGTGGCTATCTGAGCCTCTAATTTCTGAACTGGGGCTAGGGGTATAACAACAGCTCCTGAAGGCGGGGTGGTTCTAGATAAGCTAGGGGCCTGACTAACGGCCTGAGATGGGGAGGCTAAGGCATCATCAGTGTGGGCTAGAGGGGAAGGGTCATCACCCTGCATCTGCTCCATATCATATAGTAAGTCAGCTCCCAATGGAGGTACATTGACCTGCGGCTCTCTGTGTGGTACCTCTACATTCGCCTCGTTCCGAATCAGGCATATATCTAGGGTCCCCATTGCCTGAATCAACTTGTCACAATGCTAGATTGGCACTCCAGAGTCCTTGCATAACTGAAAGATGAGGCAAGGGAAAGGGTAAGTAGTAGAGGTCCTGAAAGCCCTCTCTTGAAACTCTGCCAGCAGCATGTGGGAAAATTCGATCTCTAACCCAGCTACTAACACTGCAACCATCACCGCTCTATCCCATGTATGTGCATTGTCAGCCTTTGTGCGCTACACTTTGCTCCGTACTAGTAGCCAGAAGAACTTGGACACCAATTTCAAGGTGGCCTTCCAAATACCCAAGTGTGGTATGCTGACCCACTCCACATGCTCTCCTCCACAGCAATGTACTTGGCCAACCATAGTAAGACAACTTCCCTCTGCTCGACATTTCTCTGGAATGACCCACTTCTCATAATATCCCACCGATAGTCAATTTGGTGGTGTTCACTGCCCAATTGGTACCCGTACCGTAAAGGAATCGGCTGATGGTGATCTGTGATATGTCCACCGGGATGCCTCGAACTAGAGTAGAAGTGAAAGGGTCTTGGGCTGTGGGCTTGGACCTCTTGTCAATAGAATCGTGGAGAGTTGCAGCATAGGAGGCATAGAACTCCTGCACAATCTCCTCGATGTAAGTCCCGAAGATCCTAGCCATCCAATCGCACTTATGAAGCTGAAAAAGCTGGTGGATGTCAGGAATAGTGTGTAAGCTCCTCATGAGGACTCTGCGCTCCTCAGTAATAAGCCGGGCCATCTTCTTTTTTTCATTCAACATTTTGGCATCCCGGTAGATTTGCCACTGGCCCTCAACGCACCACCGATTTGACTCTTCAGCAACCGGAGCAGGGTTGGTATTTGGTGGCCCTGGCACCTCCCTCAAACTAATAGCCTCATTAGATGAGAAAGCTTTGCCATGTGAACTTGAGCCTATGGCGGATCCAGAAGCACAACCTACAACAGAGGTGGACTCAGAACAGGGGAAGCAATCCCAGCCGGTGACCTGATCAGTGTATCCTCCTCATCAGACTGGGAGGCAGTTACTACGTCGGGAACCACCTGCTTGAATTGATTCCTAGTAGTCTGGGGTGCTGTGTGGGTGATGTCTTCCCAGTGGAGGGGGGGACATATTCAGTGTCCTTCTCAACATCAGTATCCTCGTCGATTAGCCGACGGGTTAGTGCCGTTAATTTGGACCTACCCTTGACGGCTATAGCTTTCTTCAGGGCCATGGTACATGTGAAGGAAGAATTAGTACCAGTATAAACTAAAAAAATACTTGAAATTTTTTAGAACAAATAATGAACAAAAAAAATAAAAAATTCAGAGAGTGACTGAACTCATGACCCACGGTGGGTTCCTACGGTTCATAGATGGATCCACGGTTCGTAGGTCCCCTCCATAGATCAGATTACCCAAAAGAGGGATCTATGATGTGTACCACAAATGTGCAGAATGGTCCGTAGATTGAATTACGGACCGTAGTCCACTGCGTTGGTTCAACACTTAGAAGATTTTTGTGGTGTGCAGACTCACAGATCTGATCTACAGTCCGTAGATGGATCTACGGTCCGTAGACGGGGTCTCATGAGTCAAATCTGTGCCAGGTATCAGGCATGCTTCAATTTGAAACCCAATTTTTTCGATTCAAACACTTTACCCTAGTCTAACCATGCATTTCAACATAATTTATGCTAGTTCGTCATTCTAAAGTTTCCAATTACTCAATTTTTAACAGGTATTGCATACGAGACTAAGAACCCTAAGTCGAAACTTGCATTTAAACCCTTATTTCACTGATTTTACACATTATAAAGACAACACAATCACAATCTATCGCCCCAAGGGTGTTTCTAGTTTTAGTTTAGCATGCAATTTCATACAATAACTACCCAAGGTCAAGACCCAATTCCTGACTTTCTATAACAACAATGAATCGGAATTCAAAGTGAAGGGAAAGTCGATTACCTTACAAGCAAAGGAAATGGGGCGATTGTGTGACGCCTCTAAACTTCCAATACTTCTACTCGCCTTTCGGATCGAACCCGGACACCGAAACCTCTTGGGGAATTGGGAATGAAGGGATTTGAGAGAGAAAAAGGAATTGGGAACATAGGAGGATGAATGTGGAGAGATCAATGGGGAATAGAGGTAATAAAGAGTGATTTGAGGAATTCGGGGGGTTTTAGAAACGGTTAGGAGGTAATTTTGGAAGTGGGAAATGATTTGAAAAATGGGGGTTTTATTTAAAAGAGGTCCGGTTCGGGTCAGGCAGAACTAGGGTTTGGACCCACGAGACCCCATATACGGTTCGTGGTTCGACCTACGGTACGTAGATGGGATCCGTAGGTTCCTCTTTCAGTAAGAAATTTTTAGGGAACTTACCAGGGATCTGCGGACACAATTCATGGTTCGTGGAATGAACCGCATACTGTCGATGGGGTTCGTAGACCTTTGCAACAGACTTTTTCTACAAATTTTGCTTTTCAACCCTGCACATGTAGCAATCATTAGGCCTTTCTTTTTATATTTTCTGGACACTTTTAGACACGGACCCTATGCTATATCTAGCCAACACTAAAACAAAAATAAAACACCTATCTAAATAAATACAGAAAATCAACTAAGCAAGGAGAACCAATAAACTGAAAAGAAAAACCTATAGTTGGCTAGATTGTACATCTTGGGTTGCCTCCCAAACAGCGCTTGAATTAACGTCGCGGAACAACCCATGCCTCTTGATTACTCAGACTTCATCAAGATAGTATGCCTCAACAACTTCTTGCACGTTTTCCGCGTTTCCCATGTAGATCTTGATCCTTTGCCCGCTTACCTTGAACCTTGTTCCCTTGCTGTTTTCAAGCTCCACCGCTCCATGTGGGAGTACTTTCATAACTACGAATGGCCTGGTCTATTTGGACTTGAGCTTTCATGGAAACAAGCGCAATCTAGAGTTGAATAGAAGCACAAGATCACCAATAACAAATTCACACTTTTCAATCCTTTGATCGTGATACTCCTTCATCTTCTCCTTGTACAATGTTGAACTTTCATAAGCTTTTAGGCGAAACTCATTAAGCACATTCAAGTCACTCATTCTTTGATTCGATGCGGCGCCCCAATCCAAATTTAGCTTCTTTAGCGCCCACATAGCCTTATGCTCTAGCTCTACCGGCAAATGGCAAGACTTCCTTGGTAGGGGGACATACCTATGAAGTCTTGAATGCGGTGCGATAGGCCCATAGAGCATAGTCAAGCTTCCTTGACCAATTAGTTCTATTAGCATTCACAGTCTTTGCCAAAATCTGCTTGATCTCTCTGTTGGACACTTCAACTTGCCCACTAGACTGCATATGGTAAGGAGTGCTACATTATGGCGGACGCCATATTTCTCAAGCAACGCCTTGAACAATTTATTACAAAAGTGGGAACCTCCATCGCTGATAATAGCCCTAGGTGTACCAAATTTGGAGAAGATACTCTTTTTCAAGAATGCAGTGACACTTTTACCTTCATTGTTGGGGAGCACAATCTTCCCCCCGCTTTGACACATAGTCAACCGCAACAAGAATATACTTCATCCTATGTGAACTCACAAATGGCCCCATAAAATCAATGCCCCAAACATCAAACAACTCAATCACCAATATTGGATTCATAGGGAGCTCTTGCCTCTTTGAAATTCCTCCTTCTCTTTGGCAATGATCACATGACTTGGAAAAATCATAAGCATCTTGGTGGATGGTAGGCCAATAATACCCACACTGTAAAATTTTATGTGCAGTCCAAATAACACTATGATACCCACCAAGAGACAATGAATGACACGCCTCAAGTATATTCAACATCTCAACCTCGGATACACAAATTTATATTTTCCATAGCTTCTATCCAATATCGTAAATATTCGTAGTTCATTTATTAATCTGAATCTTCTATTTCTAAATCGTATAATACTATTCTCTCGAGGTCTAGATCATGTAGATCTATTTCATACCATTGTTGGTTTAGTATATCTTCTAATTCGTCGTCATTAAATATTTTTTCCCATATGATTCTTCTTAATTCAATTATCTCTATACCTTTAAGTATATATAGGATTAAAGTTTCATAACTTTTTATCATTTCATCATGCATATATGTAGTCATGTTCTTCGTTATGCAGGTTTGTTTTCAATTATTCCTTCCTATCATACTCATAACTGATTAAATTCATATTAGATCATTATGAACTAGATTATCTGTTTATCATGTTTTCTTGTCACTACTAGCATCGTACTTTAGCGGATACTTTCTTCTTATCAGCGCCTCGACTTTGTTTACTCCCCTATTACGACTTTCCTCGCCTTACTGGTTTCAACATTAGGAATGGATAGTATAGAAGTTTTCTCCCTGTTTCCAGTGTGCTAATAAACTAGAAATCATGATTCAAATAATTCTAATACATAATAACTAACATAAACTTATTCAATCATATGTATGATATTCAGGAATATATGAAATTAGTTCTGCATATTTATTGAACAATATACCTTTGCCTTTTGCTTATCCATGATATCTGAAGATTGCTCCATTATCTATTAAGTATGAATATCTTAAGTATTTGAGAGTGTTTTTATGAAAGTTTGCTTCATTTATTGAAGGCTTTCCCATTATGTTACATATACATTCCTTTATATAGACAATTCTAATCCTATCCTATTCACTATAATAATGCGTCTACTGTACACTTTACGACTTTTTACATAATAATGCGTCTACTGTACACTAATGCACTCTACTGTATACTTTACGACTTTTTACATAATAATGCACACTTTAGACCTATCTTCTTTTGGCTTTGTCGGCCAAATATGTCGTTTTGTGTCTTTTTCTCTTATCTTCTTCTTTATCTTTGTGTCTCTTCTTCTTATCTCTTAGTCTTTCGTCTCTATCTTCTTTCACCTGATCATTCCAACTCTACATCTGGAATCACATTATCTTCTCCATTGCATTTTGAACATATATGGTCAGGATATTTGTGTCCAATTAGCTTACAATATCTGGTTAATAATTCTGACGAAATAAATCCTGCCTTTAATGCTCTTGTTGTAGGTCTTTCCTCTGGTTTTAATAATGATAAAATCCATTTCTGGACTTCATCCATATATGACTTCCTTAGCTCCCTTGACTTAGCATAAATCATTAATTGATCTCTGGAATAATAGCTCCATATGGCATTTCCATTCAAATAATTGTTGGCTAGTTCTTGTATTATAGTTGATATACCAATTATTCTTTTATTGGCATAGAAATCGGGTATCTCAATTTTTGGTATTTCTGGTTGTTCTCCAATATCTTTCGGTATTATCATATCTTTGGTCAAGCCTATGTTTATAACCTGAATTGGAGGTTTTATCTCCTCATGTAATATCTCTGCTATTGCCGTATAGAATTTCACATAAAATAAATTCCCTTTGGTTACTCTTTTATATATAATAATTGCTTTGTATAATTATGGTATACCGCTTAGTTCTTCTCCATCGTAGGTATATGCAGTACTTATTAATCCATAATTATAACATGTTTTAACTAGGTTAGCATTGGTTTTTGGCTGTGCAATTAGTTTGTTGTATCCTTGTAATTTCTAGGTTATATAGTCTTGGTTTGGATCTTTTATAGTAGTAGATCTGGGATTGAGGTTTAGGTAACTCTGTATTTTATATATATTTTCGATGTATGTCCTTGTAATATGGTTATATACCTTTTTCTCATGTTGTAGACTATTTGCATACGTCGAAGTTTGTGGTTCTATGGGTAATGGGTTTTTGCTTTTTGTGTAAATGGTTTTTCAAATAACTGATTTAAATTTGCATTTCGTTGTTTTTCAATAACTGGCTTCCTTGTACTTGCAGCTGTATTTAAGCAATCATTATGGATTTTAAGGTGTTTCCCAATGTCACCTCTTAGCTTTGGATTTTTAAAGTCTTTCGATCGACGTAGCTCCGGATTTTTATAGTCATGCTACTGACTTGTACTAGCTTTAGACTTCAGATTATCTTCATTAGTCTTTAGCTTTTGTATCTCATTGTCCATACTGTCCACTTTGATACAAAGTGTAGTAATGGCTTTGAGTATTTCTTCGATTGTATTTTCTTTCTCAGTTTGAGTAGCTTTGTCTTGATAAGTAATCTGCAATAACATTCTTGTCAGTTCTTATTACTTCAATAGTAAATGTAAAATTTAATATATTTAATACCAATCTTCTTATTTCTTTTGTAGTTACTGAATCTTGTATTTTCTTGTTAGCCACCATTTCACTTGTGTGTTATCTGTCCTTATAATAAATTTGTTATATACAATATATGGTTCAAATGATAGTAAACATTTATTTACTGAATATAATTCTTTTCTGTTTATCTCCCATCTTATTTCTGTATTAGTAAATGTTCCTGAATAATATCTACAATGATGTTCTATCTTTTCTTCATCATATCTGTATTTTAAGACTCCTCCATTAACTTTTTTCACTGGCGTCTGATTCTACTATATAAGTAAATTTTTTGTTTTCATCCAGAAAATATAGTTTAGGTAGGTTCTTACATAATAGTTTTACTTTTGTATTTGTGTTTGGTCTTTTTATTCAAACTGGTATTCTATGTTTTTCTTTAATTTTGTTGTAATGGTTTTAAATTCTCTGCTAATTTTGGTATGTACTCTCTTACTTGGTTTACTAGTCCTAAAAATGATTGTAATTTCTTTTTTGTATCTAGTTGTTCATTTGAGTTAATTATTTTTTGTACTATATGCGTTTGCATTTTTATTCCATTTTCATCTATTTGTATTCCTAGGAATTCTATTTGGCTTTTCATTATATCTGCTTTCTTTTTACTTAGGCTTATGCCTAAATATTCTATAATGTGTATGAATTTTTCTAATAATCTTATATGTTCATCTTGGGTTTTGGAATATAGTAATATATCATCAATATATACTACACAATTTTCTAGTTGTTTAAAGTAGTTATCCATAAAGTATTGATATCTACTTGGTGCGTTTTTATATCCAAATGGTAATACGTTCCATTCATAAAATCCTTGTGGTACCGTAAATGATGTAAGTTTTTTAGATTCTTCTTCTAACTTTAAGTGGTAAAATCTTGATTTGCAATCAAATTTACTAAAATAATTATATCCTTGTATTTGACTTATCTTTAGTATTTTATTTGGTATCGGGTAATGTACTTGTTATAAATATGCAGAACTAATTTCATATATTCCTGAATATCATACATATGATTGAATAAGTTTATGTTAGTTATTATGTATTAGAATTATTTGAATCATGATTTCTAGTTTATTGGCACACTAGAAACAGGGAGAAAACTTCTATACTATGCCATCCTAATGTTGAAACCAGTAAGGCGAGGAAAGCCGTAATAGGGGAGTAAACAAAGTCGAGGCGCTGATAAGAAGAAGGTATCCGCTAAAGTACGATGCTAGTAGTGACAGGAAAACATGATAAACAGATAATCTATTTCATAATGATCTAATATGGATTTAATTAGTTATGAGTATGATAGGAAGGAATAATTGAAACAAACCTGCATAACGAAGAACATGACTACATATATGCATGACGAAATGATAAAAAGCTATGAAACTTTAATCTTATATATACTTAACGGTATAGAGATAATTGAATTAAGAAGAATCATATGGGAAAAAATATTTGATGACTACGAATTAGAAGATATAGAATTAGAAGATATACTAAACTAACAATGGTATGAAATAGACCTACATGATCTAGACCTCGAAAGAATAGAATGGTATGATTTAGAAAATTCAGATTAAAAAATGAACTACGAATATTTACGATATTGGACAGAAGCTATGGAAAATATAAAGCTGTTAGAACAATTAATGGAAAATAATTTATATATGTACCTAAGAACCCAATATATGTTATATCTAGAATACATCATAAATAATATTAAAGAGATATCAAGATTAAAACACCTAGCCAAAGAATACTACAATAAAAGTTTTAGTGAAAACTAATATTTTAAAAACATAAAAGTAGATGAAAGGCTCATCTCAAAAGAATTTCTTCACATCATGCATAAACTTCTTTCTTTGGTAAAACGACAAATTCGATGGCACCAGATCACTTGCCAAGTAGTTAGCAAAGTCTGCGAACCAGGGAATAAGATCACGAGAAGAAACCAATACCTGTTCATCCAAAAAAGCATCATTGATTTAAGCCCTATCTCCTAGGCTGAGCATAGCTTCTTCCTCCAATCTGGACAAGTGATCGGCAACCTGTATTTCTGTACCCTTTCTATCTTTCACCACAAAGTCAAACTCTTGCAACAATAATACTCATCTAATCAACCTCGATTTTGCATCCTTCTTGGCCATCAGATACCTCAATGCAGAATGGTCAGTATGCACTATGACCTTAGTACCAAGCAAGTAGGATCGAAATTTCTCGAATGCGAAAACCACTGCAAAAAGCTCCTGTTCAGTCACTAGATAGTTCTTTTGAGCCATATTAATAGCTTTGCTGGCATAGTAAATAGGATGATGAATCTTCTCTTGCTTCTGTCCCCATAAAATACCAAGCGGTACTCCACTTGCATCACACATTACCTCAAACGATTGCCCCCAATCCGGTGAAATAATGATAGGTGCAGACACTAGCTTCTCCTTCAACTCTCCAAATGCTCTCAAACAAGCATCATCAAAATCAAATTTACATTCCTTCTCAAGCAATTTGCACAATATGTGTGCAATTTTGGAGAAATCCTTGATGAATCCCCTATAGAAACCTGCATGCCCAAGAAAACTTCTAACACCTTTAACAGAGATAGGTGGTGGAAGCTTTTCTATTACCTCAACTTTTGCTCTATCATCCTTAATACATTTCTTAGAAATCCGATGACCAAGCACGGTCCCCTCTTTCACCATGAAATGGCATTTCTCCTAATTGAGAACAAGATTGCACTCTTCACACAGTTTAAGTACTTCGTCCAGGTTGTTCAAGTAATGTTCAAAAGAGTCAGCTACCACAGAGAAATCATCCATAAATACCTCAATAGTGTCCTCCACCATATCCAGAAAATATTGATATCATACAACGCTGGAAGGTCGATGGAGCTTTACCCAACCCAAATGGCATCCTTTTGAAGGCGAAAGTCCCATAGGGGCAAGCGAAGGTGGTCTTCTCTTGGTCTTCCGGAGCTATAGAAATCTAATTGTAGCTTGAATAACCATCAAGGAAACAATACCAACCCTTACCCGCAAGTCAGTCCAACATCTGATCCATGAACGACATAGGAAAATGGTTCTTCTCTGTCCAAGCATTTAATTTCTGGTAGTCCATGCAGACTCTCTGTCTAGTCACGGGCCTCATCGGAACAAGCTCATTTCTCTCATTAGGTACCACAGTAATCCCACCTTTCTTGGGCACACACTGAACATGACATACCCAACTACTATCTGTAATGTGATAAATAATTCCAACATCCAACCACATGATGATCTCCTTTTTAACTACCTCTTGCATAGGCGGATTTAGTCTCCTCTAGTGCTCAGTACTAGGTTTATGATCAGGCATGAGTTAGAGTTTATGAGAACAAATGCTGGGAGGAATCCCAATAATGTCTGCAATAGTCCACCCAATAGCCCGCTTGAACCTCTTCAACACGGAAACCAATGCCTCAATTTGTGTCACATGCAAATCTGACGCAATGATAACCGGTTAAGTGCAATCTCTCCCCAACAATTCATACCTCTAATGTGATGGTAGAGTCTTAAGCTCCAATAGTGGAGCCTCCTCAACAGACGGTCTTGAGGGTGGAGAGTCGCGATTCTTCATGTCTAGTTCCAATCTCTTAGGCTTTGAATGGAATTTGAACCTATCAAGCGCGACGACCAATTCATCGTAGTCTTGAATACCATCACTCTCAAAATTCATCATTACCGCCGCTAATGCATCAACACCCAATCTGTCTTCAATAGGCACTTCCGAACCACTCTCTTCAATATGATTCACCACAAATACCGACTTGAGCTCACTACTCTGCTTCATGGATCTACAGATATTGAAAGTCACTTCTTCATTATTCAAGCAGAACTTCATCTGCCCTTTCTCCATATCAACCAAGGTGCGTCCAGTGGCAAGGAATGGTCTCCCAAGGATGATGGGAACCTTAAAGTCAACCTCATAATCAAGTATCACAAAATCCGCCAGAAAGATTAAAAGACTCCACTTTCACTAGTACATCATAGAGCACACCAATGGGCTTCTTCATAGTTCTATTGTCCATGAGCAATCGCATTGCAGTCGGTTTTGGATTTCCTAAGCCCAATTTCTTGTAAATCGGCAATGGCATCAGATTAATGCTAGCACACAAGTCGAACAATTCCTTTTTAAACTGTAGCAACCCAATAGTACATGGAATAGTTAAAGCACCAGGATCCTCCTTCTTCTGCACAAGGGTCCTTGTAGCAATAGCACTACAATGTTGCAACTTATCATCATCTTCAAAACTCACGGCCCATTTCTTGGTCACCAAGTCTTTCATAAACTTCGCATACCCACGCATTTGCTCCAAAGCTTCTATCAATGACACATTGATGGAAAGCTGCTTCAACATACTAATAAACCTGTGGTATTTGCCTTCTTCAGTCTTCTTTACTAACCTTTGTGGGAAAGGAGGTGGAGGTCGAGGCATGGGAACAACTTTCTAAGTTATCTCCGCTTCCTTCTTTGTTGCATTCTTGGACTCTTCATTCACCTCAATCACATCATCAATTTTACTAGCCTCAACTTCTACCCCAGACGACATATGTGGATCAATGGTCTGCTTACCTCCTCGAGTAGTGACTGCCATACAATACCCATCATTCGTCGAATTTTGGATGGTGTTTCTAGGAAGTGTGCCAGGCTGAGGTGGGTTTACTGTAGTAGACAACTGATTCATTTGCTGCTCAAGTTGCTTGATCGACACTGCATGGGCATCAACTTTTTTACCAAGACCAAACAAGTCATTTCTCATCTCCTTCACATCCTCATCAATTGCATCAAACCGCCTCGTCATTTTCCGCATCATATCCTCAATCCGTTACATACTACCACCAACTTCCCAATTACCAGATTCCCAATTTTGAAAAGGAATATAAGGACCAATCCTATCATTTCTGTTGCCATAATTGTTTCGGTTGTAGTTGTTGTCGCGATTGTAATTCCCATCCCGGACATATTGACCCTCTCGATTGTAGTTGCCATAGTTCCGACCTTGGTTTCCTTGACCCTGGAGCCAATTATCCGTATTGGAACCTTGGGCGTTGGCTCGGAAACCCCAGTCTGATCATTCACCGCATAATTTTCCTCTTCATAGTAGCACTCCTCAACCGGTGGTGGTGGATTTCTGGTTAAATAATTCACAACATTTACCTTTTCGGGACCTCCGCTCACATGCTTCAGCACTAACCCTAGTTCGGTCCTCATCTGAGCCATCTCCTCACGAATATCATCAGCAGCCTGATTAGTTGTAGCTTGAACTGCAAATGTATTTCTCCCAGTATATGATTTTCTAGTGCTCCAATCTTTATTGTTTCGGGAAATCTTCTCTAGTTTCTCAGCAATTTGCTAAAAAGTACACTCACCATATGAACTTCCAGTGATATGATCAAGCACAACCTTACTATTTTCATCCTGACCTCGGTAGAAATACTCCTTCAGTGATTCATCATCAATGCGGTGATTCGGGACACTTCTTATGAAAGCAGTCAACCTATCCCAAGAGCTACTCACAGACTCTCCTGGTAGGGCTACAAAGTTGTTGAGTTTATCCTTGTGGTTCAGCTTCTTTGACACTGGAAATTACTTATCCAAGAACACGTTAGTCAAGTGGTCCCATGTGTAGATTGAGTTAAAATGAAGCTCAGTAAACCACAAGTGGCCGTGAAGGTCCCTTAGTGGCATGGCAAGCAAGGAAACTTGGCCAAGCCACTTCCTAAATTCCACGGACCACTTCACGGTCAGTGGTGATGACCATGGACCGTACAAGTGGCTGTGAAGGTTACTTGGCTTGTGGAAGCTGGACCAAGTTGGAGGAGCCACTGCCAAGAGGACCACGGGAACCACCACATGCCGTGGTCCCCTTTCACGGTCCGTACAAGTGACCTTGGTCACTAACAGGGGCTGCCTAAATGAGGATGTTTTTGGTAATGTCATTTTAAGGTTTATTAATTGGGGTTTGTTTTAAATTGTTTATATCATTAGTATATACAGTTTTAAGTCTTCAAACAAGTCATTCACTCATTAATTCCCCAAATCAAAAACAAAAGTTCCACTTTCAAAATTTTTTCTCTCTAACTCAAGGAAGAAGAAGGAAGCCATTGAAGCTAGGGTTTTGTGGATTCAAAGCTTTCTTCATCAAAATTTCGTGGGGAATCTTAGTAAAAAGGTATGGTGACCCTTCATCTAGGGTTAGTCTTCACCCTAGAGTCAATTTCAACTATGTTTTCAAAGATTCAAAGTTTATGAAATTTCAAGGGTTTTACTCAATCTCACGGGTTCTTCCATTAAACGATTTTAAAGGTTTTCTAAGGTCATATGATGATTATATTGATGTTTAATTTGTGATTTTAGATAATTTTACTCCATTGAACCCATGATTCCTCTCAATTCTAAATTATGACTTATGAAGTGGGTTTGATGATTATGAATGGGTGATGGTGGATTTATGCTTAGAGTGATTTAGATTATTGAATTGGATCATTATATATGCTTAATTATGGTGAGTTTTTGGTGAATTGAGAAGTTGTGATTATAGCCTTGAAAGGGCAAGTTTGACTAAATTGCTTGGTATATTGTGATCATGGCCTTGAAGGCATAGTTGGATGAACTGAAATATTGTCATGATGTTGTTGGTTGAGTGTATAATGTGAAGGATTTACATGTGATTTCAATGTCGGAATGATGGTCATGTATTCAAAGTATTTGTGTCAATATTGAAAGGCTATCTCTCTATTTAACTCTTATGATTGGTAATGATGGAATCTGAAGAGTTCCTTGTATAGTGAATGTGTCTTGACTTGATGGCTTTGAATTGATAGGCTTTAGGCATTCTTTTCATAATTGATCTAATGTAATGAAGACTCTAGAATCGATAGGCTAGTAGCATTCCTTTCTTAATGAGTCAATGTACCATGAATCGATAGGCTAGTGGCATTCCTTTCATGAGTATAAGAATGTAATGAGGGATCATGAATCGATAGGCTAGTTGCATTCCTTTCATGTGGACCCTAGAGCTATCTTTGAATGTACCATGGATCGATAGGCTTAACGCATTCCTTCCTTGGTAATGATGTAGCATGGGTCGATAGGCCTATGGCATTCCTCCCTAGTACATGTTAATGTGAATGAACTACTTTATGGGAATGGAGGCTAAGCACCGAGTTGATAGAGTAAGATGGAAACTCTCCCAAAGTTAGGCTAGAGTACAAATGAACATCTTCCTACCCCATAGCTATGTGCCCACATAGGATATATATTAGCTAGTGGTCTACACCAAAGCTAAAATATCACCTAGTTCTACCTTAGCAAGTGGAACACCTTCTTCGGTGTGGGGTCATATGACACCGGATTCCATGACTTAGCTATCATGGTCTATCTCGATTAAATGCCTATTCCCATCATGTGAGATGTCATTGTGGTTATTTGAGGAGTTCTACAAAGTATGGGTAGTAGTATGGGATGCTATCCATACATGACACGAGTAGGCTTCAAGAGTACCATAGTGAGTTCTCTAAGTCTTCAAAGACTAATGAATGAAAGTCCTTTAATTGGATCAAATTAAAAATGTTTACTTATTATTTGGATGAAATGATTGAACGAGTATGGGCGGCCACTTCATGTCTTACTTAGGTGGGTCTTAGGGTAACTTTAGATAGAGGTCCTAAGATGATGAAATGACTTACTTGACGAATATGTATATGTGTTATATGTTGGTTCTAGTTGAGGTTGAATACTGGTAATGTAAAGCATGTTGAATGGTGAGTTCACTTTTAGTGATCTTAATGTTTCACCTTGGTGTGGGTGGTGGTATGGGACGCTACCCATACATTGCACAAGGTGTAGCATGAAGGTTACTTGAGGTGGAGGCTAAAGGTAAAGGTAAAGGCTTATATGTGGTTTTGACTAAATGTGATGTATGTGACTTTATATGTTGGTTGTGACTAATATTATGCCTTTTGTGATTAATGTTCATGAAGTTTTACTAAAATGGCATACAAGCATGATTTTCTACAAAATGTCTGTTTTAAGCATGTTTTTGCATGGTCATCATACTTAGTACATTTTTGTGTGCTAACCCATATTTCCTCTATTTTCTATAAAGTTTAGGTTCCGGCAAGTGATAACATTCTCTAGTGAAGCTTAGGATTAGAGTTCTCTCAAGAACTATCTTGGTATGTCCTCATATTTCGAGGACAAGGATTTCTATTGTTTCCAGTTTCCTTATGTCTTAAGACTTTGTCTAAGTTTTTGATTGTAAAGGGCTGTGACCCTATCTTGGTAAAGTTTGTCTAAGATGGCCATGTTGAGACTTAGTATTTTCGCTGCTTTATAAATGAGATTTTCTAATAGTTTGGTTTTAAATAAGTTTTAATTCTGCACTATTTTATTACCTATGGAATGAATGAATATAATGAGGCTTGTATAAGACCCCTTCGGGGTCAAGTACGCTTGTTATGACTAGGGGTGCTCTTGGGTCGTGACAAACATTGTATTAGAGCATAA
This sequence comes from Solanum tuberosum, assembly GCF_000226075.1. NCBI lineage: Eukaryota > Viridiplantae > Streptophyta > Magnoliopsida > Solanales > Solanaceae > Solanum > Solanum tuberosum. Next base: position 371,158 of record NW_006239082.1, on the reverse strand, counting down.
GGTTTTGGGAATAGTTTTTAGGATCAAAGTCTCACAAGCCACGTCTAGTTGAGTCTTGTTCGTCGGTGTGAGTCGCGACACATCTATGAGCGATAGGCTATGGGACGTTAGAAGTTACACTTCTTTCATATTGTTGAAATTGTGCCTTAGAGTTTATCTTAAAATATGTCCTTTTCCTAATCTTTCTCTTGTGTTTATAGGATATGAATACAAGGCCTAACCGGAGAATAGTGGAAGAGAAGATGGTGAATGAGGGAGTTCCTCCCCAAGGTGATCAAGGTCTTCAACGTGACCAAGTTCCTTTAGGCAATCAAGGGAATGAACTTCTGGTGGTTCCCCCCAGACATGACTAATGAAGAGATTAGGGCAGCTTTTCTAGCCTTAGCTCAAGCCATGACGACTCAAGCTAACCAAGATGTGGGGACTAGGTTGAATGCTAATGAGAGTACCGTGGCCTCAAGATTAAGAGACTTTGTGAGGATGAATCCTCCTATCTTTCTTGGCTCTAAAGTGGGAGAAGATCCCCAAGAATTCTTGGATGAAGTGTATAAGATAGTCAATGCTATGGGGGTATCTTCTAGGGAGAAAGAGGAGTTAGCTTCCTATCAATTGAAAGAGGTTGCCCAAGTGTGGTTCACCCACTGGAAAAGCAATAGGCCTTTAGAAGCGGGTCCAATAGAATGTGAGGAGTTTAAGGGAGCTTTCCTTGGTAGGTACCTTCCTCGTGAGAAGAGGGAGTGTAAGGTTGAGGAGTTTATAAACCTTAGGCAAGGTACCATGAATGTGGAGGAGTATTCGGTAAAGTTTACCCTATTGTCTAAGTATGCCCCATCTTTGGTGTCCAACCCTAGAGATGAGATGAGCCATTTTGTTACCAGTGTATCTGACCTAGTCAAGGAAGAGGGTTAGATAGCAATACTTCATGATGACATGAATATTTCTAGACTCATGGTCTATGCTCAATCTATTGAGGAGTCCAAGCTTAAGAGGGTGAATAGAGGTTTGAAGATGGATAGGGCCTATGAGCAAGGTGAACCTAAGTTCAAGAAGAGAACTCCTAACCAAGATTCTTCAAGTGCTCCTATGGCTAATGATGAGAAGAGTGGTGGATCTCAATTTTCTAAACCTCTTTGTGCTACTTATGGGAAGAGGTATCATGGGAAGTGCCTAGCCGACACAACTGGATGCTATGGGTGTGGCAAAAGTGATCATCAAGTGAGAAATTGTCCTACCCTTTCGGCTAGAGGAAGGGAGGCCAAACAAGTTCCTTATAAAGAAGAACCGTTTCTATGCACTTCAAGCTAATGAGGGAAAACGAGCTAATCTAGATGAAGGTGCCAGTAAGTAATAGTTCCTTGTTTCTTTTGGTGATGATGTCCTTATGTTGATTTTTATGATTTGCCTTAATTGGGGTTTTCTCCTAAGTGGGGGATGATATGTTGAATAGTAAGGTTGTGGAGAGTGTTGATATCCTTATCTCGTTCCTTTTATTCTTATTCAAGCTTGAGACCAAGAGTTCCTAGTAGCTTGTTCCATGTTTGGAGTATTTTGTGAAAAATGAGTTTCCATGGTCTCCTTATGTTATGCATGTTCAAATTGAATTCTTGTTGAATGAGAAAATGAGTTTTCAAAATTGTGTTCCTCATGTTGATATGCATCTATGATGAGTTGCCTAAATATTTCATGAGTTGACTTGTTGAACATGCGTAAATGTGCCTTTGAGTATAATTGCATATTTTGCCTTATGATGTTATGATGAGCATGATGTGGAGAAGGTAGTTCCTCCAATGAAATGACAAAGGTTGTTGTTGTGATGCATGTTGAGGTTAGTAGATGTAGTGCCTAATTTCTTTGTATGGGCGGCCACTTCATGTCTTACTTAGGTGGGTCTTAGGGTAACTTTAGATAGAGGTCCTAAGATGATGAAATGACTTACTTGACGAATATGTATATGTGTTATATGTTGGTTCTAGTTGAGGTTGAATACTTGTAATGTGAATCATGTTGAATGGTGAGTTCACCTTTAGTGATCTTAATGTGTCACCTTGGTGTGGGTGGTGGTATGGGACGCTACCCATACATTGCACAAGGTGTAGCATGAAGGTTACTTGAGGTGGAGGCTAAAGGTAAAGGTAAAGGCTTATATGTGGTTTTGACTAAATGTTATGTATGTGACTTTATATGTTGGTTGTGACTTATATTATGCCTTTTGTGATTAATGTTCATGAAGTTTTGCTAAAATGGCATACAAGCACGACTTTCAACAAAATGTCCGTTTTAAGCATGATTTTGCATGGTCATCATACTTAGTATATTTTTGTGTGCTAACCCATATTTCCTCTATTTTCTACAAAGTGTAGGTTCCGGCAAGTGATAGCATTCTCTAGTGAAGCTTGTGATTTAGAGTTCTCTCAAGACCTATCTTGGTATGTCCTCATATGTCGAGGACCAGGATTTCTATTGTTTCTAGTTTCCTTATGTCTTAAGACTTTGTCTAAGTTTTCAATTGTAAAGGGCTGTGACCCTATCTTGTTAAAGTTTGTCTAAGATGGCCATGTTGAGACTTAGTATTTTCGTTGCTTTATAAATGATATTTTATAATAGTTTGGTTTTAAATAAGTTTTAATTCCGCACTATTTTATTACCTATGCAATGAATGAATGCTATGAGGCTTGTATAGGACCCCTTCGGGGTCAAGTACTCCCGTTACGACTAGGGGGTGCTCTCGGGTCGTGACAAAAAGGTTAAGAATGGTTCTAGGATTGTCTCAAACCACGTCTAGTAGAGTCTTATTCATCGGTGTAAGTTGCGAAACATCTATGAATATGAGGCTATATGATGCTTAGGAAAAAGTCTCACTTATTCATTCTCTTAGTCGTGCCATAGAGTTTGGCTTTAGTATGCCTTTTTTCAAATGTTTGCCTATGATTTTTCAGGTTATGGCTAATACTAGAGCGAATTCTAGGAGAGAAGGAGAAGACATTAGGGATCAAGAGATTCCTCCCCAAGTTCAAAATCAAGTTCCTAATGACCCTCATATTGGAAATGTTACTTTAGCGGAGTTTAGGGCTTCTATGCAATTGTTGGCTCAAGCCTTGATGGCGCAAGCTAATAGAGAGGTGGTGGCTCCGGCAAACCCTATAGGGGGAATGGCTGCTTATAGGATTAGGGAGTTCTTGATGATGAACCCTCCAGAGTTTAGTGGCTCTAAGGTGGATCGGAGGAGGATCCAAATGGGTTCATAGATGAGGTTTATAAGACTCTTGCTATCATGGGGGTAACTTCCAGAGAAAAAGCGGAACTAGCCGCTTACCAATTGAAAGATGTTGCCCAAATTTTGTATGAACAATAGAAAGATTCTAGGTCGGTAGAGGCGGGCCCTATAGAGTGGGAAACTTTTAAGTTGGCATTTCTAGATAGGTTATTTCCTCGGGAGTTGAGGGAGGCTAAGTTAAAGGAATTCATAAATCTATCATATTCATAACATATCATATATATTCATATCATATTGTACATAGTCATATATAAGGGTATAGGAAATAAGGAACTTGCATCAATACCACAATATACAGAATAACTAAACACCTCCACCTTTCAAGTGGATCAACATGGTCATAATAGTATGTAAAGGTGCATATGATGTAAAGGTGCATATGATAACTAACCTTTCAATTAACTCCATAGATACATTACCATCATAGACACTTCCTTCTCAAGTATTCATAAGCATGTACATAATACCACAATGACACATAATACACATATATTGTTAAGAGTCATATTGAGTAAACACATCTAGCATTCACATATATAACATAGATACAACCATGACTCAAGTAATACATTCATTTCACGCATAAACTCATGTGATCATATTATAGGTCATGTGGGTGAAGTCTTTACACAATAATGGCATGTACAACTTCAACCTACATAATATCTTTCTTCTTTAAGCCTAAGCATCCTTAACTTATTCATATTATTAAGAGTCATATTGAGTAAACACATCTAGCATTCACATATATAACATAGATACAACCATGACTCAAGTAATACATTCATTTCACGCATAAACTCATGTGATCATATTATAGGTCATGTGGGTGAAGTCTTTACACAATAATGGCATGTACAACTTCAACCTACATAATATCTTTCTTCTTTAAGCCTAAGCATCCTTAACTTATTCATATTAGCTTTTACAATTTAAGCCTTAGGAATAATCTTCATATTATGAGCCTTACTCTCAAGCCATGCCTCACATTGTAATCACGTAAACTTAACTCTCAAGGTAAACTTAACTACTTGCTTCCTTCTTACTCAACTATAGACATATAGCATCAAGTAAACTAAATCTCCATACTACTTCAACCATGATCCATCATATATGACGTACTTGAATTAGTTCATGTCTACAAGATTCATTCATAAGCAATTCATGTCTAAGTGATCTAATCTAAGGCAATTCACTAAGAAGTTCATCAATCTTAAAGGTTCACATTTAACCCTCAATTTGCCTCTTTCATGATATAACCATAGAATCTTAGGTTAATCAATTATATATGTAGAATCATACCTAAATCGTGCAATTACATTTTTATTACCTCACACCCAATCAATTAGACCAACTCACAAATACATCACAAAATGTAAAGAAGAATTATAGTAAGGGTTGAGGGTCTCATGGATTCTTGAGGGATTTGAGTTAAAATCATATAAAATCAGTCTTATATTCATAAACAAACATAATTCAATCTTTAAAAGTAACATTAAAGGGAATCCATGGAGTTGAGTTGAAACCCTAACTAATTAGGTTTTCTAGAATTGACTTAAAATCTTTTGAAAGGGCTCGTTGGGTGATAGCTTCCCAAGGATGAAGAACTCCCATACCTTAGGTGTAGAATCCTTCCAAATTCGTCTGAAAAAGCCCTCATCTTGAAGCCCTAGCTTGATTCCTCCCTTTGTTCTTCAATGGAATCTAGAGAGAAGATTCTTGGAGGGAAGGGAAATTGGGATTTGATTTGGGGTCTTTAGTTATAAGGAGTTAACGACTTAGTTTAGGGTCTTATTAACTATTTATAGGAGGTTATTTGACCACTTAACCGACCCCCTAAGCCCTTAATTGATTAGCTAACTTAATTTCCAAACCCCCAACTTAAAACTAAACTTTCCAAAACTGGCAGCATCTACGGATCCCCATCCACGGACCGTGGATGGGTCTAAGGGCTGTCAATGGGTCTCGTGGTTGGGGACTGACAGTGCTTGACTATTTCAGGCATAACATTTTACTCCGAGATCAGAATTGGGCAAACTCTATGGCGTCGGAAAGAGGATTGAGATATATTTCATTGGATAGCTAATTCCCCACCTAATTCTTTTTGAGCTATGAGATATGACCATTTGAAGTTACCCACCCTCACTTACCTTGGCCGACTATCCTGGTGGTCCGTGGTTTGGGGCTGTGGCTTGCATTTGACGGCCAAGCCTTCCTAAGCTAAGTCCTAAGCCACGCCCATGACCTACGTGGCATGGACTGGTCTACGGGGCGTTATATGCCTCCATGAGCCAAGCTATTTTTGACAGCTTTTGGGCAGTGTTGGGGTCGCCCTTAAGGACCCCTTGGGTGGTAATTGGGGATTCGTACCAGTACTTTTAACCCTAAACATGTAATTCTAAGTACGGGAGCCATTTATCTTGATTTTAACCCTCATACAATACTCCAAAATTCCACTACAAGACACTACAACACACTAGTTCAACTTACTAGTTTCCGGGCGTTATAGTCGTGTCTTGACGTTTAAACTCTAAACTTGTCAACCTGAACTTGGGAACCATTTAACATCATTTAATCAAGTTTCCAACTACAAACTCACATGTGAGGCTCTAGTTTCACCTACTAGATTCCGTCAAGCATTAGCTAGGTCTTACTAGTTTTTACGGGGTGTTACATTATCCCCCCCTTAGGAACATTCTTCCTCGAATGATACTTGAAACACTTTTTTGGATTGAAGACTCAAGACTAGCCGCCCAATGAAGCATAAAACATCACAAACAATGCATAAAACTAGGAGGAAACATCAACTCCACATAAAAAAAGACTCAATCTAAACAAGAAGGTAGGAACTACGTTTACAAACTTATTATGAACCAAAACTTCAATATTTCTCATTTCATTGGAGGAATTACCTTCTCCAACTCAAAATCATGCTCATCATAACATCATTAAGCACATTATGCAAATTTTTTCTCAAAAATCATTTTATTCAAGGAGGAATCCTCAATTCCTAACTAGAACATGCTCATAAATCCTTCTCATGAAGTACAATAGGCACCTCTTACCCAAAGCACTACTACATGAGAAAAACAATACATATACACTCATTTCCTTTCAAAACACAAGTTTTCATGAACATGCATTATATAAGGAAGTCAAGGCAACACATAAGCACATAACACCATGTTAGCTAGGCACACCGTCTCCCCCTTGGGAGTGAGCCTTCACAACCACTTCCAAACATCATCAATCACCTAGTCATAGGAAGAATTACCTTTTTCAAACTATAAGCAAGCTCAATACAACATTATGGAGCCAATGTGCCATTTCATCAAGAAGTTAGCAAAGCATGTTCATTTCATCATCTCATGAAGTCAAATATGCAATCACCATACTAAGATGCACAAAAACATGAAGAACATGTAAATCATGAGAAATCCATTTTATACAAAAATAAGAATCTTTCGAAAACATGCATAACATAAGGAGGTCATGGAAATCTCTAAAACACTCATGACTCCTAAACATAATGCAAGCTCATAAGGGAACTCTTGGTATCAAGCTTGAATAGGAAAAAAAAGAAAGATAAGGATATCAGGACTCTCAATCAATGTTGCTACACAAGCACATGACCTCCCCCATAGGAGTAATCCCCTTTTTACAAAAACCTCATATACTACTCTTTTCAACAAACTCAAGGCATTATCAAGACTTATTATAACCTTACCGGGCTCTAAAACAATAGAGGTCTAATGACCAAACATCCAAACCCTTCTAAGGTTAACTAGAGTAACTCTAAGGGACAAGGAAATCTTAGGACACACATAACATTCAAGACTCCAAAATCATAAAATGAGTCAAGGAGGATTTATCATCTTGAGCTAGAGGAGGAATAAAAGGGAACATAAGGGTATTGGGACATCTTTAGTGGCCCTTGGCCTCCCAAATAAGCACCTCCAACTACGACCTTTACTAAAATGCCATCTCCACCCTCTGTAAGCACCACTTATATACCATTATTCATCAAATACTCCAACCCATCACAAACTCATAATGGACAAGTTGGGTAAGAAATCAATATAAATCTATCCACAATACATCCTAATTGGTACTTCTAACTTAGAGAGGTTCTCATTTAAGCACTTTTGCTCACAAGCAGCCTTACCAATACCACTCAAGGTCTCATATGCCTACCAAACCGGGCCTAAACTCCTCAACTCACTACACCTCTTAAGGTGAGATTATCAAGAAAGCCTAATTCATAAACATAAAGGACACTCAAAGACCATACCATCTAAGCACATTATCCCCCATTTGGGGATAAGCCTATACAAACTCTTTACATCATCACTTCCTTAAATTCTAAGGTCGGAGCATTTCATAACTAAAACTTCACACTCATCACACAAGATGATTCTAAACCATGGAGAATTACACTTCTATCCTCTTTTTAAAGGAGTCTACTCACTCCACATCTGTAGGCATCACTGAAGCACCATTATTCCACCATTCGATAAACATGCCTCGAAAATCATCATGACTAAGCCGGATTCTCCCAAAAACTAAACATACCTCACAATCACCTTGCTAGGTAGGCAAAATATCTCCCCCTTAGGAGTAGGCCTACTCAATTCTCTTAAACCTCTTTTATAACATAGAGGCAACAATGAAGCATCTTTCACACTAATGACATCATCACAATCAAATCATCTCAAATCTATCAAGTCACAAAGCCATAATTGTCATCTCGACCAACCTTTCTCCCTCAATCCTTGTAGCATAAAACCTCCTAATAGTCACATCCTAAAGACCATTTGATGAGGAATAAGAGAGAAAGCTTATAAATCTATGGCACGACTTAGAGAATGAAGAAGTGAAGTTTTCCTAACGTCCTATACCCTCTCGCTCATAGATGTGTCGCGACTCACACCGATGAGCAAGACTCTACTAGATGTGGTTTGAGACATCCTAAGACCATTCCAAAAACTTATGCTTTGATATCAAGTTTGTCACGACCTGAGAGCACCCCCCCCCAGTCGTAACACGGCGTACTTGACCCCGAACGGGTCTTATACAAGCCCTTAACATATCATGAACATTAAAGCATAGGAAATTAGTGGAAAATTTAAAACTTTTCTTTACAATCGAAAACTTTATAAAATGAGAGAAATTCTATGACACTATGTTTCAAACCATCTATAATCTTTAGAATAACAAACTCTTTAATACAAACTTAGGGACACGACCCTTACATAAGAAATCTTAGGGACGCGGCCCTCATATAAAACTAAACATAAAAGAAAGACAATAAAGGACATGTGGTTGACCCCTTGAATACAATGAGGACTCACCTATCTTCTTCTTCTTGATCTCCTATGAACCTAGCCACGAAGATAGCATCCAATATCTCCAAAGCATAAAGAAATGTAGAAGAATGGGGTTAGCACAAAAAGTACTAGGTATGGAAGCCATGCAAGAAAATCCTTAAAACATGCATAAAAGGACCTTTTGTTTAAAACTATGCTTCATTCGATTTTTGAAACATCATCTTTGAAATAGTTGGAGAATACAACCAATAAGGCAACTCACATACATTTCATTATAACATGAGAGATATTAATACAATACCAAGCATAGTCTCCAATATCAACATAATACAATTACCAATATTCACAATACATAATTCACATGCATAAGTACATATAAAGATCATATCAACATAATAGAACCATCACATGAGCAACCTTAAGCTAAACTTGTGCAATGCATAGATAGGATCCCATAATCCCGCCTACACTAAGTCTCACCTTTAGGCTACCATGCTCATACATAACATAAGTTCATACCAACATATAAGCAACCTAAAGTCATACTAGTGCAATGCAAAGGTAAAGTCCCATAAACCTACCAAATTCTAAGTATCACATTTAGATAACCAATAATATTCATATCTTGCTTTTACCTTAACATATTCAATCATACATAAGTAAGGAGACATTCAGGATCGTAACTTGTAACAAGTAAAGTCAACCTTAACATTCATTCATATCATCCATTCATAGTTCATTAGTCGTCATAACATAAGAGAACCTAACCATAACCCCTCTTAAAGTCCACTTGTGCAATGTATATATAGCATCCCGTACTACCACCCATACTAAGTAGTGCCTCTTAAGAAGTCATAATTAGAGTCCATGTTCTTATCATAGCTCATATTCGTTTCATATAAGGAATATTACCTAAACCGACATAGACCATGTGAGCGATATAGAATCCGGTGTTCTACCCCCAAACGGAAAAGAGGTGTTCTACTTGCCTAAGGTAGAACATACATATTAGATTTTAGGTGGATCCATTAGCTAAGTCCTATGTGGGCACATAGTTAAAGGATATAGCGATTGCTACTAAAAACCTTATACTGCTAGCATGCGGGTTTCCATCTCATGAGACACCATAATGTGAACTCAATACTAATATGAAGGAACCAATCTCATAATCACATCCGCTCGGTGCTAAGTATAATTCCCTTTAAAAGTCACATTAAGTCTTTACTTAAGTTTAGGTTAGTGAAAGAAAGCACTAGGCACTCAAACAAACATACATGATTAATAGCTCAAAGATTCATTAAGTGAGAATATCCTTTCACTTTAGAACCATCAACAAGTGAGTAAACCTTTCACATTATATTCGTAGTGTATTTATGAGAATGACCTTTCATTTAACACAACAATACTATCATATTCATAACATATCATACATAGTCATATCATATCGTACATAGTCATGTATATGGGCATAGGAAATAAGAAACTTGCATCAATACCACAATATATAGAATAACTAAACACCTCCACTTTTCAAGTGGATTAACATGGTCATGTACATTTCCTTCATAATAGTATGTAAAGGTGCATATGATAACTAACCTTTCAATCAACACCATAGATACATTATCATCATAGACACTTCCTTCTCAAGTATTCATAAGCATGTACATAATACCACAATGACACATAATACACATATATTGCATTTAAGAGTCACATTGAGTCAACACATCTAGCATTCAACATATATAACATAGATACAACCATGACTCAAGTAATATATTCATTTCATGCATAAACTCATGTGATCATATTATAGGTCATGAGGGTGAAGTCTTTACACAATAATGCCATGTACAGCTTCAACCTACATAATAGCTTCCTTCTTTAAGCCTAAGCATCCTTAACTTATTCATATTAGCTTTTACCATTTAATCCTTATGAATTATCTTCATATTATGAGCCTTACTCTTAAGCCATGCCTCACATTGTAATCATGTAAAACTAACTCTCAAGGTAAACTTCACTACTTGCTTCCTTCTTACTCAACTATATACATACAACATCAAGTAAACTAATTCTCCATACTACTTCAACCATGATCCATCATATAAGACCTACTCGAATTAGTTCATGTCTACAAGATTCATTCATAAGCAATTCATTTCTAAGTGATCTAATCTAAGGCAATTCACTAAGAAGTTCATCAATCTTAAAGGTTCACATCTAACCCTCCATTTGCCTCTTTCATGATATAACCATAGAATCTTAGGTTAATCAATTATATATGTAGAATCATAAAAAGAAATGCAATTACATCATAATTAACTCACACACATTCAGTTAAACCAACTCACAAATCCATCACATAATGTAAAGAAAAATTATAGCTAGGGTTAAGGGTCTCATGGATTCTTGAAGGATTTGATTTAAAATTATATAAAATCAGTCTTATATTCATAAACAAACATAATTCAATCTTTAAAAGTAACCTTGAAGGGAATCCATGGAGTTGAGTTGAAACCCTAGCTAATTGGGTTTTCTAGAATTGAGTTAAAAGCTTTTGAAAGGGCTCCTTGGGTGATAGCTTCCCAAGGATGAATAACTACCATAATTTAGGTGTAGAATCCTTTCAAATTCATCTGAAAAAGCCCTCATCTTGAAGCCCTAGATTGATTCCTCCCTTTGTTCTTCAATGGAGTCTAGAGAGAAGATTCTTGGAGGGAAGGGAAGTTGGGATTTGATTTGGGGTCTTTAGTTATAAGGAGTTAACGACTTAGTTTAGGGTCTTATTAACTATTTATAGGAGGTTATTTTACCACTTAACCGACCCCCTAAGCCCTTAATTAATTAGATAACTTATTTCCCAAAACCCCAACTTAAAACTAAACTTTCCAAAACTGACAGTATGTACGGATCCCCATCCACGTACCATGGATGGGTGTAAGGGCCATCAATGGGTCTCGTGGTTGGGGACTGCCATTGCTTCACTATTTTGGGCATAACCTTTTACTCCAAGATTGGAATTGGGCAAACTTGGTGGCGTCGGAAAGAGGACTCAGAGACCCTTAATTAGATATGTAATGCCCAACCTAATTCGTTTGGAGCTATGAGATATGAACATTTGAAGTTGACCCTCACTTTCGTTGGCTGACTTCTTGACAACATTGCAGCCCTTGACTCTTGCCCACTACTCACGGACCGTGAGTCCACTCACGGACCATCCTGGTGGTCCGTGGTTTTGGACTGTGTCTTGCATTTGAAGGTCAAGTCTTCCTAGGCTAAGTCCTAACCTACACCGATGGCCTACGGGGTGTGGAATGGTCTACGGGGCGTGATATGCCTTCGTGAACCAACCTATTTTTGACAGCGTTGGGGTGCTCCTCAAGGACCCCTTGGTTGGTCCTTGGAGAGTCGTACCCAGAGGTTTAACCCCTAAACATGTCATTATAAGTATGGGAGCCATATATATTGATTTTAAGCTTCATACAACACTCCAAAACTTCACTACAAGACACTACAACACACTAGTTCAACTTACTAGTTTCCGGGCGTTAGAGTCGTGTCTTGACGTTTAACCTGTAAACTTCTCAACCCGAACTTGGGAACCATTTAACATCATTTAATCAAGTTTCCAACTACAAACTCACATGTGAGGCTCTAGTTTCACCTACTAGATTCCGTCAAGCATTAGCTAGGTCTTACTAGTTTTTACGGGGTCTTACAACTAGGTTCCTAAGTGCAAGAAGATTTGAAGATTTGGTGAGTCCTCATAGCTTCGAGGACAAGCCCATTTGTGTTCTTTTATGTCTTTTCTTATGTTTTTAGACATTTGCATGGGCTGCGTCCCAATGAATTTTATTTATGTTATTCATAGATAGTTTGAGACATGGTTATTAGTAAAGACTTTCGCTCATTTATGACATTATTTTAGATGGATTCGAAAGAAAGTTTTAAATTTCCCATATTTTTATGATCTTATGTTATGATGATGCTAAGGGCTCGTATTCTACCCCTTCGAGGTCAAGTACGCCATGTTACGTCTAGGGGGTACCCCTGGGTCGTGACAACAACTGTGTAGACCTCTTTGGCAGATACACCTTTGGATGACCCTAGTAGAGCCGATGATGCTGTGGATGTGACTCCTAGTGCTGAGGCCCGAGATCAGAGCACTACATCGGGCATTGATGCCCAGAAAAATAGAGCGATTGTTTAGATAGGATCCCTCTTTACCTCCCTCTCTGTCTTATTTTAATTGACTTTTGGATATTTTTTCTTGCATTTGTGGACAAATGTTTTTTTATTTGTGGTGGGGTGAGGCCCATGTTTTGTGAATATGATTTTGGGTATATATTTGGGTGTTGAGCTATAATAGTGTTTTATACTGTTTTTGTGGATGATTGACCTTGTGGCTCCTTGTTTTTAATTGTAATTAATTTTGGACCCTTCTAAAAAAGGTGGTTGTTCTCTTGCAAATTTGAGTATCGGTCTTGATAAATACCGATGACTTGAATAGTGCTCATTATCGAACAAAAATAAATGCCCGGCTACGATAAGGCCAAATGAAGTTGCATAGATAATATGTGAACTTTTTGAAGCTCGTTGTAACTAGCCAAGTATCAAATTAAGTCTCTTGTGATGAACTTTGCACACTAGCGAAAGTGTGGAGTCTTGTTTGACATTTGTGTCAATGCCTTGTGTATGATGAGCTTACCATGAAGCATGTGTGATGACACCTAGAATTTTCCTCGTTGGTCCGGTTGACTATGTGATGCAATCTCTAAATATGATCTTAGGCAATTTTGAAGAGTGTGAAACAATTTGACATTATACCTCTTTTGTGGCCTACCTTGTGAGTGTGTGAACTCCGTTTGAACACTCTTTAAGCCTTAGCCTTTTCTTGGAAGAAAATTGATGAAATTGTGACCTTTCTTGATCCATTACCCATAATCCTCATGATTTGTGGTTTTTTGAATAGCCAACTTAGGCCAAAAGCCTAAGTTGGGGGTGTGGTGAAAAGGGAAGGAAAATCAAGAAGTGAAAAAAGTCCCCTTTGAGCCATGGTTTGAGAAAAATGGAACCCCTCCATATTAAAAAAGAAAAGAGAAATAGAAGAAAAGAATGAAAAAGTTGTGGCATAAAGTTGTGAAAATGCAAGAAGAAATGGAGTTTCCAACAGTCCATGGAAAGTGAATAATGGGAAGGCTAGTGAGCACGAATGAAAATGATGAAGAAAAGGAAAGAAAGTGTTGTTCACACCATATTTCATGAAGATTACAGACACTGAGCCTAAATGACCATACATTTGCACTCAGGCCCGTAACAAGCCTTGAAAAGGCCTTTTTGATCTTGAGTGAGCTAAAACAAGTGTCGATTGGAAAATAAGGGCAAACCTATGGGTAAAGTCATGCATTGTATTCATATTTGTGAGTGTGAGTGTTGCATTTGATTCCAGAGCTTTAAATTGTTAACCATTATGTATGAATATGGAATCATTCTTTGTGTGAGGGCATTTGAGTACCTTTGTTGAGCTTGAACTTGCATTTGGAGCAAGTATTGTGAACTTGAGAATCTTTGATTGTAGCGACCCTAAATATGAACTAGTGAAACTAGAGCCAAACGTGTGTTGGTTTGTGTTCGTCTTGAGTTCTGATGGTATTTTATGTTGTCCCGATGCATGGTTGAAGAGTTTAGGAGTTAAACGTCAAGGTACGACTCCCCAAGGACCAGCCTAAGGGTCCTTGAGGAGGACCCTAAATTTAACCCCAAGACCCCAAGGAAACTTGGAAGTTGGTCATTTTGGGGTGGTCCAATCCCCGTAGGTCCATCCACGCCCCATGGATGGCCTCCGTAGGTAAAGGGGCCCCAAACCAAAACACAACCCCAATTCACTAAAGACCAGTATGGTCCGTCAACCCGTCCACAATCCGTGGATGGGATCCGTCAATGAGGACTGGTTTTCTGTCTTGTACACGACCAAGCCAAGGGTAGGTTGGTAAATTCCTCCCTTGGCTAGGTGAATGCATGGGCGGTTATTTTAGGTGTTTTAAAATATTTTAAGAGTATTAAAACATTAAAACCCTCATTTAGACTTCATCTCTCAAATCAAAACCCTTCCTACCTAAAATGTTCAATCTAGAAACTCCATTGGAGATCAAGGTCAAGTTCAAGCTAGGGTTGGGGATTTCAAGGTGTTTCTTCTTCAATTTTCAATGGAATGTTCTAATTAAGGTATGGTGATCCTTCATGTAGGGTTAGCTTTCACCCTAGAGTCAATTTCAAAGAGGTTTTCAAGGTTTTCAAAATACATAAAACCCCAAGTTTCACTCAATCTCATGGGTTCTTGCATCAAACGTTTTCAAATGATAAGTTATGATTATATTGATGTTTAATTAATGATTTAAGATGAAAACCTCTATGAGCCCATGATTTCTCTAAATTCCTAAATTTTGCCTTATGAAGTGGGTTTGTTTATTATAAATGGATGTTGGTCAATTTATGCTTTAGATTATTGAATTATATCATCATATATATCGAATTATGGTGAATTGTTGGTGAATTGAGGAATTGTGATCATGGCCTTGGAAAGGGTAAGTTGTGATCTAATTTTATGTTAAAGTAGAATTGTTCTTGTATGTTGATCCACTTGAAAGGTTGAAGTGTTTACTTAACTATGTATGTTGATCCACATGAAAGGTGGAAGTGTTCATCTATTGTGTACATTGTGATCATGGCCTTGAAGGCTTATTGTGTAGAATTGAAGTATTACCATGGTGTTGTATATATGAATGTATGATGGGAATGATATACTTGAATGTTAGAATGATGAACTTGTATAGGATGTGAAGGTTTTGTGATTGAGAGTATAATCTCATTTAATGCTCATGAGTGTTGATGATAGAATGTGAAAGGTTTCTATATTGTAATGTTATATCTTGGATTTGGTAGACTTAGGTTCCTCTTCTTGATACATGAAAGCTTTATTGAATGTAATCTCTTGACTTGGTAGGCCTAGGCATCCTTCTCTTGAGTAATGAATGTATCTTGACTTAATGTCTTATTGTATAGAATTGGTAGACCTAATGTTGGTAGCCTCTTCTTAAATGAATGAATGAATTTCTGGAGTTGCTAGACCTAACGTTGGTAGCTTTCTATAAATGACTAATAAGGTATTTTAGACCATGTCCTGAACTGGTAGACCTAAGCTTGGTGGCCCTTCATGATGAGTCTAGAACCCTATATGAATGTAAAACCTTGAAGCAGTAGACCTAATGGTGGTGACCTCTTTCTTGTGTGAAATGATAGACTTAGAGATGGTAGACCTAAAGCTGGTGGCTCTCTCTAGGAAATTCAATGAGCTATCCTTGATAAACCTTGAGCGGTTGGCCTATTGGTGGTGGCCCTTCTCGGTAGAAATACTTTGGGTCGGTAGGCCTAATGTTGGTGGACCTCTCTAGTACACTAATGTAAAGAAACTACTCTATGGGAATGAAGGCTAAGCACTGATGTTTGTGTAATCAAGACAGAACTTCCGATTCAAGTGTCTATGATCGTGCAATAGTATAGTAACCCAACCAAGGGTTATGGTCATCTCCCAAAGGGAGTGGTTTTAAGAATTAATAGAAAAATAAAACCTAGTTTTAATTAGCCATATCGAAAGACATTAACGAATAAAAGCATAATAAATCAAAGGGGGACATAAAAGTGTCAAGTATCAAATGGGGGTTTGTCACAAGTAAGCAAAAACAACAAAAAATACAAGGAGTACTAAGCAAGGAGAGGGGATTCTTAGGATGTGAATGGGAATACGGGTTAGACTAGACCATTGGGTACATGCTTTTGACAGTAAATTCATTGAATATTTTTGACTAGGCTAGACTATAGAGGGGATAAGTTCTCTCTCGAGTAACTTACCCCGAATCAAATGGGTTCCTCTCGGACACCCACTTGCCGCATGAAGATCAACCTCCACCTTAGCCCACTCACTCTCTCGACCTGAGTGTGTGGTGAAGGACTAGGGTTAACTCTCTCGAGTTGAACCTCATGTCGACCCACTCCCATCGGCCATCAATTTAGTAGTGTTAGTTTTACGACATCTCTCGAGCAAGCCAAAAACACAAAGGTGAAATCATATTTGCAACTATAATTTCATTAAATTCCAACACAACTACTAAAAGAAATCACATCTAAACAACGATTAAACTATCAACAAGCAAGACCCAACAATTAATCTAACCTATATCCAATAAATCACACCCCAAGAATTGGGGTTTTAGCTACACATGTATAAGAGATAGAATTTTATGCCAAATTGAGTTTGCATTCAAATGGGTGTGAAGATTTAAGTCTTGATACAAGCCAAAAGTGACGAATCCAAGAAATCCAGGCCCAAATTCATGGAGATGAAACCCTTTGAATCTTCAAGTTCTTCAAAACCCTCTCCAAACTTAGAACTCAAAAATATAAGTAAAAATTGAAATATTATTGTTCTTTATAAAAATCTGATACTAAGCTATAACTTTTAACGAGTATCTATAGTTTTCAAATATCAGTGCTGCAGGGGATCACTCAGTGCAGTTAGTCGAGATCACCGATCAACTCGGCTATCCACCCTTTGGTAGTTTTCATCGCTGTCTTGCTCCATACTTCAGGATCGTAGTGTTTTGGATTATTGGGCGACATAGTACTGCTTCGTGGAACTGCTCGGCGATACGCTGACTGCTCATTTTCACCGCTGAGTTAACCCTTTCTTCCAGGGCTCAGCTCACTGGAAAAAAAGATGAGGATGGGACCTGTTGGCGACATAACAAATGGGTTCGGCAATCCTCAGGTCTTCACTTCTTCGTTCTTTCAGCTGCCTTTGTTCCTTTTTTTCTTGATTGTGTCCATGCTTTTTCTCCAAGCCTATATACCAGAAACTTAAAGTATTTTATCAGTTTTTGAGACAAAATATGCATTTGAGGACACTAAACCTATCAAAATATGGTCCTAAATGAGTCCAATTTGTGGACTCATCAAGCACCGAGTGGATATGGTTAAAATGGTGGCTCTTCCCAATGTTAGGCTAGAGTCCAATGAACATCTTTGGATTTCCCCTAAACTATGTGCCCACATCGGTCCTAGCTAAGGATTCACCAAAGCTAGATGAATTGGTCTTCCTTAGGCAAGGAGACCACCTCTTTATTGTGTGGGGTTTTATTACACCGGATTCCATGTCTAGCTTGCATGGTCTATGTCGGTTAAACATTTATTCCCATCATGTGGGATGTGCACTGTAGTTACTTGATAGGTTCTACAACGTGTAAGTAGTAGTATGGGATGCTATCTACACATGGCACGAATAGGGTTTGAAGGAGCTATAGTGAGTTCCCTAAGTCTTAATGACTAATGTGTATAATCCTCTAAATGCATGAATGTGTCCTAAATGATTATATACTGAAGAATGTTGACTCATAAAGGCTTGAATGTAGAGATGAATGCTATACTTTGGTTATACAATGAGATTACTTCCTTACTATGATTTGATGAATGAGAATGTGCCTTGTCTAGGATGACTTCAAAGGAATACTTGGTGTGAGTAGTATTATGGGTTACTACTTGCACATTGCAAAAATAGGACTTAGGGGTTTATCTTAGGTATTGGTCCATATGTAATGATCATGTCTTATATAATGCTTATATCTCTTACGTGTGACTAATTGTGTAAGAATGGAAGGGTTTTATATTGAGTTCACCTTTGGTGACCTTAGGTTGATGCTTTGGTGTGGATAATGGTATGGGACGCTATCCATACACTGCACAAAGTGTTGCCTAAGGGTTACTTGAGGTCGATGGTTAAAGATAAAGGAAATGGGTTATATGTGTTGAACATGTCTCTATTGTGTTAAAGGACTTATATGTTGGTTGTGTTTGAGTGTTATGCTTTTATTATCATGTTCCTGAAGGTTTTATCAAAAATGGCATACTAGCATGACTTTACAACCAAATGTCCCTTTTAGCATGTTTTTGCATGGTCATCATACTTGGTACATTTTTTTGTGCTAACCCATATTTCATCTATTTTGACTCAAGTGTAGGTTTCGGCAAGTGATTGTCCTTAGCTTGAGGTGAAGTGCTTGGATAAAGTTTTCCCCCAAGACTTGGTATGTCCTCATAGTTTGAGGACATGGACATTTATTGTTTCTAGTTCATTATGTTTTAAGACTTTTGTTAAGACTCGATTGTAAAGGGTCGTGACCCTATCTTGTTAAAGTTAGTCTATGATGTCCTTGTGAGACTTAGTATTTCCGTTGCTTATAAATGAGTTTTGATAGTTTGGATTTTAAATAAAGTTTTTAATTCCTCACTATTTCTATATGTCGAATGTTATGAATGCTAAGAGGCTTGTATTAGACCTCTTCGAGGTTGAGTACGCCGTGTTACGACTACGGGGTGCTTTCTGGTCGTGACAAACTTGGTATCAGAGCATAAGATTTTGGAAATGGTTTTAGGATCAATGTCTCACAAGCCATGTCTAGTAGAGTCTTGTTCATTGGTGTGAGTCGCGACACATCTATGAGCGAGAGGCTATAGGATGTTAGAAAGTTTCACTTCTTTCATTATTCTTGAAGTCGTGCCTTATAGTTGAGTCTTGTAAGTGTCCTTTTCCTAACCCTTCTCTTGTGTTTATAGGATATGAATACAAGGGCTAACCCAAGAAGGACAGAAAAGGAGATTGTGAATGAGGGAGTTCCTCCCAAAGGTCTTTAAGGTGACCAAGTTCCTCTAGGCAATCAAAAGAATGAAGTTGTGGTGATTCCCCCAGACATGACCAATGAAGAGATTAGGGCGGCTTTTCTAACCCTAGCTCGAGCCATGAGGCTCAACTGAATATAGATGTAGGGCCTATGGTGAATGCTAATGAGAGTACCGTGGCCTCAAGATTGAGAGACTTTGTGAGGATGAATCCTATAATATTTCTTTGTTCTAGAGTGGGAGAGGATCCCCAAGAACTCTTGGATGAAGCTTATAAGATAGTCAATGCTATGGGAGTATCTTCTAGGGAGAATGCTGAGTTGGCTTCCTATCAATTGAAATAGGTTGCCCAAGTATGGTTCACTCAATGGAGAGCCAATAGGCCGGTTGAAGCGAGTCCTATAGAATGAGAGGAGTTTAATAAAGCGTTTCTTGGAAAGTACTTTTCTTGTGAGAAGAGGGAGATTAAGGTTGAGGAGTTTATAAACCTTAGGAAAGGTAGCATGAATGTGGAAGAGTACTCTTTGAAGTTTACCCTATTGTCCAGGTATGCTCCATCATTGGTGTCTAACCCTAGAGTTGAAATGAGTAGGTCTGTGACTGGTGTTTCCGACCTAGTCAAGAAAGATTGCCATACGACAATGCTCCCTGAGGACATGAACATTTCTAGACTTATGGTGTATGCTCAATCTATTGAAGAGTTCAAGCTTAAGAGGATGAATAAGGATTTGAAGAGGGGTAGATCCGATGAGCAAGGTCAACCTAAGTTCAAGAAAATTGCTCCAAACCAATATTCTTCAAGTGCTCCCAAGGTTAACCAAGAGAGGAGTGGTGGACCTCCATTTGTTAAACCTACTTGTCACAATTGTGGAAAGAAACATTTTGGGAAATGTCTAGCTGGTACTAGTGGGTGCTGTGGTTATAGAAAGAATGATCACCAAAGTGAAAGATTGTCCTACCCTTACAGCTAGAGTATGGGAGGACAATCAAGCTTCTCTTAATGGCCCAAATCTTGATGCTCAAAAGAAGAACTGTTTCTATGCTCTCCAAGCTAACAAGGACAAGGGAGCTAATCCAGATGAAGGTACCGGTAAGTTATAGTTCCTTGTTGTCTTGCATGTTAGCCTTAGTTGGGTTTTCCCTCAAGTAGGGGATGATATGTTGAGTATTAAGGTTGTTGAGAGTTAGATGTCCTTATCTCTTTCCTTCTATTCTATCCAAGCTTGAGACTTAGAGTTCTTAGTAGCTTGTTTTCATGTTTTAGGGGTCATGTGTGATTATGAGTTTCCATGATCTCCTTATGTTATGCATGTTCTAGTTGAATTCTTGTTTAAATGAGAAAAT
Source organism: Solanum tuberosum (assembly GCF_000226075.1). Taxonomy (NCBI): domain Eukaryota; kingdom Viridiplantae; phylum Streptophyta; class Magnoliopsida; order Solanales; family Solanaceae; genus Solanum; species Solanum tuberosum. Next base: position 350,479 of record NW_006239082.1, on the reverse strand, counting down.
GAGTTTTCATCTTCCTAATATTAATGTGCATTTGATATGAACTGTCCATATGCTTCATAAGATTCAATGTTGAACATGCCTAAATGTGATTTAATGGAAAAATTGCATAATGTGCCTAAAGATGTTGTGATGAGAATGGTGTGATTTGGAGAAGGAAGTTCCTCCAATGTAATGAGAAAATGAGAAAAGTTTTGATGCATAATGAGTTGATAGATGTTCCTATTTTCTTGAATTGCATGAAGTTGATTGAGCTCTTGTTGATGTGGAGTTGATGATTCCTCTTAGTTATGTGTATTGTTTATAATGTTGCATGCATGATTGTGGGCTGCTAGTCTTGAGTCGTTACCCTTAATGTGTTTTAAGTGTCATTCGAGGACGAATGTTCCCAAGTTGGGGATAATGTAGCGACCCTTAAAACAAACTAGTGAAACTAGAGCCTAACGTGTGTTCGTTTGTGTTCGTCTTGAGTTTTGATGGTGTTTTATGTTGTCCCGATGCATGGTTGAGGAGTTTAGGGGTTAAACGTCAAGGTACGACTCCCCAAGGACCACCCTAAGGGTCCTCTTCAAGGACCCTAAGTTTAACCCCAAGACCCCAAGGAAACTTGGAAGTTGGTCATTTTGGGGTGACCTACGGAAGGGGTCCACGCCTCGGAGGTCCATCCACGCCTCATGGATGGTCTCCGTAAGTCGAGGGTCCCCAAACCAAGACACAAACCCAATTGACAAAAGACCAGTATGGTCCGTCAACCCATCCACGGTTTGTGGATGGGATCCGTCAATGAGGACTTGTTTGCTGTCTTGTACAGGGCCAAGCCAATGGTAGGTTGGTAAATTCCTCCCTTAGCTAGTTAAATGCATGGAATTTTATTTTAGGTGTTTTAACATATTTTAAGAGTATTAAAACCCTTATTTAGACTTCATCTCTCAAATCAAAACCCTTCCCTCCTAAAAAGTTCTCTCTAGAAACTCCATTGGAGATTAAGGTCAAGTTCAAGCTAGGGTTGGGGATTTGAAGGTGTTTCTTCTTCAATTTTCGTGGGAAGCTTCTAATTAAGGTATGGTTATCCTTCATCTAGGGTTAGATTTCACCCTAGAGTCAATTTCAAAGAGGTTTTCAAATTACACAAAATCCCATGTTTCACTCAATCTCATGGGTTCTTGCATCAAACATTTTCAAAGGATATGTTATGATTATATTGATGTTTAATTGATGATTTAAGATGAAAAAGTCTATGAACCCATGATTTCTTAAAATTCCTAAATTTTGCCTTATGAAGTGGGTTTGTTTATTATGAATGGATGTTGATGGATTTATGCTTAGATTGATTTAGATTGTTGAATTATATCATCATCTATATCTAATTATGGTGAATTGTTGATGAATTGAGGAATTGTGATTATGGCCTTGGAAATGGTAAGTTATGATCTAATTTCATGTTAAAGTAGAATTGTTCTTGTATGTTGATCCACTTGAAAGGTGGAGGTGTTTACTTAACTATGTATGCTAATCCACTTGAAAGGTGGAGGAGTTTATCTATTGTGTAGATTGTGATCATGGTCTTTAAGGCATATTGTGTAGAATTGAAGTATTACCATGGTGTTGTATATATGAATGTATGATGGGAAGGATATACATGCGGTTTGAATGTTAGAATGATGAAATTGTATATAATGTGAAGGTTTTGTGATTGAGAGTATAATCTCATTTAATGCTCATGCATGTTGATGATAGAATTTAAAAAGTTTAAATATTGTGATGTTATATCTTGGATTGGTAGACTTACGTGCCTCTTCTTGATACATGAAGTCCTTATTGAATGTGATCTCTTGTCTTGGTAGGCTTAGGTATCCTTCTCTTTCTTAATGAATGTATCTTGACTTAATGTCTAGAATTGGTAGACATAATATTGGTAGCCTCTTCTTAAATGAATGAATGAATGTCTTGAGTTGGTAGACCTAATGTTGGTAGCCTTCTATTAATGACTAATAAGGTATTTTAGACCATGTCTTGAACCGGTAGACCTAAGCTTGGTGGCCCTTCATGATGAGTCTAGAACCTTATGTGAATGTAAAACCTTGAAGCGGTAGACCTTATGGTGGTGACCTCCTTCTTGTGTGAAATGATAGACTTAGAGATGCTAGACCTAAAGCTGGTGGCTCTCTCTAGAAAAGTCAATGAGATATCCTTGATAAACCTGGAGCGCTAGGCCTATTGGTGGTGGCCCTTCTCGGTAGAATTACTTTGGGTCGGTAGGCCTAATGTTGGTGGCCCTCTCTTGTACACTAATGTAAAGAAACTAATCTATGGGAATGAAGGCTAAGCACCTAGTGCATATGGTTAAGATGGTGGCTCTTTCCAATGTTAGGCTAGAGTCTAATGAACATCTTTGGATATCCCCTAAACTATGTGCCCACATAGGTCCTAGCTATGGATTCACCAAAGCTAGATGAACCGGTCTTCCTTGTGCAAGGAGACCACCTCTTTATGGTGTGATCTTTTCTGACACTGGATTCCATGTCTATCTTGTATGGTCTATATCGGTTAAACGGTTATTCCCATCATGTGAGATGTGCACTGTAGTTACTTGATAGGTTCTACAACGTGTAGGTAGTAGTATAGGATGCTATCTACACATGGCACGAGTAGACTTTAAATGTGCTATAGTGAGTTTCCTAAGTGTTAATGACTAATGTGTGAAGTCCTCTAAATGCATGAATGTGTCCTAAATGACTATAATGAAAAATGTTGACTCTTAAAGGCTTGAAGGTAGAGATGCATGCTATACATAGGTTGTACAATGAGATTACTTCCTTACTATGATTTGATTAATGAAAACGTGCCTTGTCTAGGATCACTTCAAAGGAATACTTGGTGTGAGTTGTAGTATGGGATGCTACCTGCACATTGCACAAATAGGATTTAGGGGTTTATCTTAGGTATTGGTCCATATGTAATGATCATATCTTATATAATTCTTATATCTCTTACGTGTGACTAATTGTATAGGAATGGAAGGGTTGTATATTGAGTTCACCTTTGGTGACCTTAGGGTGATGCTTTGGTGTGGATAGTGGTACTGGACGCTATCCATACATTGCACAAAGTGTTGCCTAAGGTTTACTTTAGGTGGATGGCTAAACCTAAAGGAAATAGTTTATATGTGTTGAACGATTCTCTATTGTGTTAAAGGACTTATATGTTGGTTGTGTTTGAGTGTTATGCCTCTATTATCATGGTCATGAAGGTTTTTTATAAACAAATGGCATACTAGCATGACTTTACAACCAAATGTCCCTTTTAGCATGTTTTTGTATGGTCATCACACTTGGTACATTTTTGTGTGCTAACCCATATTTCTCCTATTTTGACTCAAGTGTAGGCTCCGTCAAGTGATTGTTCCTAGCCTGAGGTGAAGTGCTTGGATATAGTTTTCCCCAAAGACTTGGTATGTCCTCATAGTTTGAGAACAAGGACCTTTATTATTTCTAGTTCTTTATGTTTTAAGACTTTTGTTAAGACTCGATTGTAAAGGGCCGTGACCCTATCTTGTTATAGTTTGTCTAAGATGGCCATGTGAGACTTAGTATTTCCGTTGCTTATAAATGAGTTTTCATAGTTTGTATTTTAAATAATGTTTTTAATTCCTCACTATTTCTATATGTCGAAGTTATGAATGCTAAGAGGATTATATTAGACCTCTTCGAGGTCGGGTACGCCGTGTTACGACTAGAGGGTGCTCTCGGGTCGTGATATTGATTGTGGTGAGTCACATATTGAATCTTTGGGTGCACAATTGATCTTTGCATTTGTAAGTTGAGTTATTTTGTTTGCATTCATGATTGAGTCTTGTGTAGCGCTTTTTGAGACATCATTTTTGAACTGATGAACTTAAGTTTTACTTGAGGACAAGCATAAGTTTAAGTTAGGGGTGTTGATGAGTCCATGATTTGGACTCATTTAGAGCTTTATTTTAAAAGATGTAGTGTCCTCAAAGCACAGACACTAATGAGCAAAAAGGAACAAGGAAGCTGAAAGAACGAAGAAAAGAAGGCCTCAGGATCGCCTAACCCATTGTGCGAGTTGCCAAAATGGCCATTGTCTCGCGTAATGTTCTAGTGTGCCAAGCCCTGAAGGAGAAAATCAAGTCGGCAATATAAAGAAGCAGTCGATGAGTTGCCGAACGGTTCCACAATGACATGTTATATCGCCCAAAGTTACAGAACTTGAAGATGCTGAAGGCCAAAGCAGAAAGGCGATGGAATTGACCAAAGGGAGGATCGCCGAGTGGATCTGTGATCCCGAATTATTGTGCCGAATGGTCCTTCACAACACATTTTTGGCGACTATAAATACATTTTTAAATTCTTAGAATAGGAGATTTGTATCTAATCTAATATTAGAGTTTTCAATAGAGAATTTGGATTATTACTTTTTAGAGTTTAGAACTGAGTATTGAGACAATATTTCCTTAGCTTTGAAGATTTCGATTTCTGAGAAATTTGAAGTGGGTGTTGAAGATTCTTCATCTTAGACCTTTGTAAAGATGAAATTAATCTTACCCAGTTAATAAAATACAATTTGGTAACAATTTTTATCTTTTTATGATGTCTAGCTAAAACCTTAATTCTTGGAGTGTGATTATGTGATTGTGGGTTGATTTAGCTGCTGGGTATTGTTAATTGATAGTTTAAATGCCTTTTAAAAGTGATTTCATTCAGTAATTGTGGCTTAATCTAAAGGGTTGTAGTTACAAATGCAACTCTACCTTCGTGTTTTTGGCTTGCTCAAGAGAGAGGTTTAAAAACCAAGACTACTGATTTGATGGTCTGTGGGTATTCGGTTGTCATGGGTTCAGCTCGAGAGAGTGAATTCTAAACCCTTTTCCACACATTCAGCTTGAGAGAGTGAATGGACAAAAGCGAAGGCTTTTCTTTATTGCTGTTTATTGGTGTTCGAGAAAAACCAATTTGATTCGGGGTAAATTGTTCGAGAGAAAATTTATCCCTACTAAAGTCTAACTTATTCAGTGAATTACAACTATTTACTATAAATTACAATTCCCCATTTGTCTACCTCAGCCCATAATCCAATCACATCCCAAGAACCCATCTCTATATTTGTTATTTTAATGTTATTTGTTGTTGTAGTTGATAATTAGAATCAAAACCCCCCCGATATTTGAACTTGTCGCCCCAAACTTGAGCCATTCTTTTATTCGTAAATCTCTTTACCTATGATTGACTTGAACATATTCATGTTTGTCTATTGATTCTCAAATACGTATCGCTCCCTGTGGGATTCGACCCCAACTCACTTAGTTGGGTTATATTACTAACTAACGATTGTTGACGCTTAGTATTGGATGAAGTGTCTTTGAAACTTTATTAATCACTTACCACAAAAAATAAGCATTGGAACCCGCTAGACATTTACCCTCATGCTTCCTTCCACACTAAGAGAAAGTAGGCAATAAAGATCCACTACCATTTCCTCATTAAGGCTTAGGGTAGGACACCTTATCCTTGTTGAACCTAAGAGGACCATTGGAGGAACTTTGACCGGAAACCTTTTTCAAAACTTAGAACGCATATGAGAAATTACAATCATCGGTCTTAGACCTCTTTGTCTTCCTAGACTTTTCCTTAAGTTTCTCCTTTTCAATTTGATGAGATTGAACCATGACGCGAAAGATATCAATATCTGTAACATCTCGCAATCTAGTAGGCTAATCTAGGGCAAACTGTGACGGCAAGAGCCAAGGAAGAGGGCAAGAGCCAAGGGAGAGGGCTAGGGCAACGTAACCTTTCCTATGCACTACCCACCTTCCCACGAGAGCCTTCACAACTCGTGTTGGCCACCACAGATCATGGTGCCACTTGTGGGTGTGTGGCTGTAGCTTAACTAAGCTTCCCAAAAGTTGGAGCCTCCCCACGAGCTACTTCACGGATCGTGAATGCCTAGACAAACTGTGGGAGGGGTCGTGAATGTGCCTTAGTTTTTAGGGTTTCAAAGAGTTGCTTCCTAGCCACTGGTTGGTGACCACGAGGAGGACCATAGATCATGGTGAGGAACACGGCTCGTGGAGCCTCTCGTGAAGGGAGCAAGTCCACTGTTAAGTAAAGGGTAAAATGGGACTTTCCGGTTTTATTAGAATAAAGCTTGAGATTGAGGCTATATGATGAAAAATGATTACAATTGCTTGAGAGTGAAGCATGTAGACAAAGATTGTTGAGTGTAAAGCTTATAGGATGATTCATTATTAGTATTGCTTTGAGATTGGAGCTTATGAGATGATTAAGATGTTGAATTAATTAGAGAGTGAATCATATATAATGACTAAGAGATATAGTGCTTTGAGAGCTAAGCTTATGTTATGAATTGTTGATTATTGATGTAATGTGAGAGACTTTCTCACACTAAAATGATTGTAGGTTGAAAGGATTTCTCACCTAAAATGAATCTAGACTAAAGAAGAAAATTGATGAGGCAAGAGGTGAACACCCATGACCTCTAGATGAGTAGGGTATGAGGTGATTTCCGATATTCTTTTGAAAAGATCAAGAGGAGACTACCTTTATTCCCTAATGAATGGACATGGATGCAAGTACCCATGATCTATTATAGAATAATGTGGAGGCGAATACCCGTATCTTATATTGAAAGATGTGGAGACAAATACCCGCATTTTATAATGAAATAATGAGGAGGCGAATACCCGTATCATATGATAATTGGGCATAGAGGCCAATACCTATGATCCCATAAAATTGACATCGAGGCAAATACATGTGACCATATAACCAAGGCAAGAGGTGACTACCCATTAACCTTTAACTAAGAAAAGAGGCGCCTACCCATGAGCCTTTATAGCATTCGAGTATATAGGTGCCATTTCCTTATGTTCTTTGATTTTATGTTTTGAACTATTTTATGGGGTGTGTCCCAAATATATTCATATTTTAGATGGTTAGAGAGAAAGTGTATTAGACTTCGACTTCATTTTATAAAGACTTTGATTATGTTGAAGATGTTTTAGATTTTCGCTAAATTCTATTATCTTATGTTAGGAAAGCTAATCGGCTTATGTGAGGCCTCTCGGGGTCTTGTGTGTCGTGTTAGGTCTAGGGGGTACCCCTAGGTCATGACAAACATGGTAATCAGAGCACAAGGTTTAGATTGATTCTCGGATGTCTCAAAACCACATCTAGTAGAATCTTGTTCATAAGTGTGAAGCGTGCCATATTTATGAATGAGAGACTATTAGATGCATAGGAAGCTTCACTTCTTCATTACTTTAAGTCGTACGATAGAGTTTAACTCTATAATGTATTTTCTCCTAATCCTTACCCAATGGTTATCAGGATATGACTACTACAAGGGCTCATTCTAGAAGGAATGAGGAAGACAATGTGGATCAACAAGCTCCTTAAGATCCGGTCGACCCTTTGGATGAGACAGTGACTAATGCAAAGTTTAGGATGGCTTTTCAAGTGTTGCATCAAGTTGTGAAGACCCAAGCCAATAGAGAGGTTGTATTCCTCGTGAATCCAAATGTAGGTACGGTGGCGTCCAGAGTGAGGGACTTCACTCGGATGAATCCTCCGGAATTTTATGGTTCTATGGTTGAGGAAGATCCTCAAGAGTTCATAGATGAGGTCTATAAGGTGTTAGCTATCATGAGAGTGACTCCGGTAGAAAAGGTAGAATTGGTCTCTTATCAACTTAAAAGGGTTGCTGAGATTTGGCTCAAGCAATGGAAAAAAGCAAGACTTGTAGAAGCGGGTTCCATAGAGTGGGAAAGGTTCAAAAATGCTTTTCTTGATAGGTTCTTCCCTCTAGAGATGAGAGAGACTAAGGTGCCTGAGTTAATTAACCTTCGGCAAAGTAGTATGAGTGTTAAGGAATGTGCTTTGACGTTTACTCAATTGTCTAAGTATGCTCCTTCTATAGTGGCCGACCCTAGGTCGATAATCAGTAAGTTCTTTTTGGGAGTGTCCAATTTAGTGGTGAAAGTGTGTCGGACAACTATGCTTTTCCATGACATGGATATTTTTCGTCTTATGGTCCATGCCCAACAAATTGAAAAGGAGAAACTTAAGGAAAGATCTGGGGAGAACAAGAGGTCTAGAACCGATGATGGTAATTTCCCTTTTGCTAGGTCCGATGGACATTGCCATTCTAGAAATCGACAAAGGTTTTATGAGCAAGGTTCTTCTAAGGCTCCAAGGTTCAACCAAGAGAGGGTGTCTAAACCTAAACCTCAAGGAGATTATAGTGGGGTTTTATCGCTAGATTGTTGTAAGTGTGGATGAAAGCATGTGGGCGAATGTCAAGCGGGTTCCAATGTTTTTTTTGGTTGTGGTAAGACGGATCACAAAATAAGGCATTGTCCGTCAGTTTCTAAGAATGAAGTAGATAGTTTATACGTCCAAACTTACACCTCTGTTAAGAAGTATAAACGGTTAAAGTCAATTTATAGAACTCAATGTGAGTTGTGGTCTATCCCACAGAGAATTTCTTTATAGAAATGATTTTCACTGTCGCATTTACCCAAATGTTGTTATTATTTCCTAAAGAAAACAATTACGGAACGTAAATTGGGTTTATTTGTAAAGTTCTAGTAACTAAGATTGTTAAGAAAAATCCAGATTAACAATTATCAGAGTATTAATTCTAAAGTTGTTTCAATAATTAAATGAAACTAGGACTGTGTTCCCTATAACGTTGCATCTAGTGTTTTTCCGTAAATGAGTTTCAGGCAATTCATATCTGCAAATTATAGGCAAGTTACATGCATCTAACACTTCTCAGTCTAATTAGATAACTTTAAATCAAGCCCTGTTGGTCCTAGAGTGTTAGCAAGTTTTACTCTCGCTTACAATAGTGTTAAAGTTCTTTTCTCTCGAACTCGAACTTTGACTCCATTTCTTCAGGTTAGTTCAACTTTTTCCCAACAATCATTTTTCTCTCGAACAAATAACTGATACATGCAAACTCGAATGTGTGCACTCATTAGAATACATGATTAAGGAAAACTGAACTATGATTTGCAAATATAAATTTCCTTCTACTCGTTTTGTGAAATTACACTTAGATTTACGTCATAGATTCCACAATCCCAGTTGTGCTACTTAGCCACTCATGATTTCAAGTAAACATACAGAATTACATAATGAAAACATGATAAGAAAGTACTTATGAAAATATACAAAATCGATAAGCACTTGATAATTCAAAACCGAAAATCCAACTTTGAAACTTGATTCAATGTTAATATTCCAAAACTAAAGCTTAGATTATTTGAAACTTAGTCTCTCGTTCGGAATATGACGAGTTGAAAACTAAAAAAATGCCCTAATTAATTCAAATTATGTGTTTAAAAAGATTCCTACTTGAAGTAGGACTGATATGTCGCACATCTTCACGGGTGCCACGACGGTTCGTCAAGGGCTTCACGGTCCATGAAGTCCTTCGTGGTCTTAACTTGCACTCATGCATATCAGATTCTTCAAGGCTTGCACACTGGATTGTCATCACGTACACTACCACGAATCGTGACAGTTACCACGGTCCTTATAAGTGTATGTGGTCTTCACTTGTAACAAATTCCATTTTCAACTTTTTTCTACCCATTCACTGGATCATCTTCACAAGCACTACCACAGATCGTTGTGAGGGCCATGGTTTGTCTAAGTGTTCTTGATCCTTACTTGGCCTAGTTGTATTTCAGCTCCTCCAAGCCTTCATTCTTTAAATGCATCACGATTGGCACCATAGTTCGTGACAAGGACCACGACCCGTCTAGGTGCTCGTGGTCTTCACTTGATCACACTCATCTTCTCCTTCTTTTTCTATTTTTCCACACAGATGAGAATTTGTCTACACATTCAACAAACACATCACAAGTTATAAAAATACACTCGATTATAGTATTAATCATTAGTTTGAGCATAAAATGTGCCAATATTTCACAGCACATCAACACCCTCAACTTAGAACCATTACTTGGCCTCAAGTAATGAGAAATACAATACATTTAGTCCTCGAACATTCAAACACTTTTGAAACTATGCAACAACCATCTCAAACACAATTTGTATCCAAAACCATCAATCTAACATGCAAGGATCAGTATATGACATCTCATTACTCACAGTCGACCATGCTTATGCATGTGTACTATCAGCTAAAACAAACTTACTATCAAATGCAATCACTGTGTCCTCACACCAAAGAAGTCCCTCACTCATGCTAATTGGGACTAAGTTCTACGCTCACACTTTCAAAGAACATCTAAAACTAACAACAAAAGACCATAGGTTTGCCCTTGCTTTCTACGCTCTATCTTTAAAACACCCAGAATAAGATCATTGTAGGACTTTATCAGCTTGTAACATAGGGTCAGGCTAGGGAATGGATATTTGAGTTTGTAAGTGACTAGTCCCTTGGTTCTCCAAAGTTTCGTTGCATACAACTCTTTCTGATTGATTCCCTCTTTTTCTTCGATATTAGTACATCCCATCAACCATTCTTTTTTTTTTTTTTTTTTTTTTTTCCCATTTTTTTTTGTTTTTTTTTTCTTTTTTTTTTTTTTTTTTTTTTTTGTGCACATTTTATGCTTTCAGCTAACTGGTTAAACCTTCTTTTTCAATTTTCCTTTCTGCTCGGGTTGCAATCACACTCAACTTAGTCCTTTGGCCTGAGTTGTGACATCGTATCTTTGGAGATCCAAGAATATGATATTTAATGGGTAATGAGGCTCAAATCGGGTTTAACTGATGAACTCTTTGTTTGGTTTGTTTATTTTTGGCTTTTTAATGGCTTAGCAAAAATTGCCTACTAATCCTTTCCTATCTAGTTACTCTCAGATTTAAGCAAGACTACTCGGGCAAGTTCTAGTTTATGCTCTTAGCGTAAAACTTCAAGGAAACCTCAAACACACATGACACAAGATTACATATTCCAATTTATTAGTTCACCAATTTATACTTCAGAGTAGCAATGTTTAACATGTAAGTCCATAAGATGTCATCTAAAGATCCTAACACTCAAATTTCAGATTAAGTCCTCGTTTCAAACAAAAGTAGCTGCTGCACAGCCCAACACACACGATTTTTATCCTTTCATCAGAGTCCAAAAACAACAATCACATTTTATCAGAAAAAACTCAGAGTCAACCCCATTCATTCTAACATATAAAATGGCAGGTTGCTCACCACCCCCTCCAGAAAAAAGACTTTGCCCTCAAAGTTAATAAATAAAAAAAATAGAGGGTTGTGAAGAGGGGTCATACCTACGACGCACTAGGGTCCGGTAGTCGGCTCAACGTTAGCACCCTTATCAACTGGTGCACTCACAGATACCAAATTTGGATCAGGCTAGCAACCACTAATCGGGATAGATACTCCACTATCAGAAGCTCGAGCTAATCTCGCTGTAGTTGCGCAAGTGTTTCTTCTTGTCTCATTTTTTCCCTCGATGCCTTGCGGGCTTCCTTGTGTTGTCGTCTTTCCTCCTTGGATAGGTCGGCCGACAGCTCCTCAGCAGACTCTCCGACTTTGTGTTTTCTTCTGCCGGACTTACTCTTGGGTAGTTCACCCTAGAAATCATCAAGTGATTGAGTTGTAGGTGCCTCACTGAGCAAGTGCATCAAGTAGTCTGGAATGATCGGAGTGGGCACTGTACTGGCTTTTCAGCTTGTTTAGCAATTTGAGCTCGCATCTCAGCCAACAACTTCATGAACTCGTTAGTATTGCTTGAATCGGCAGCTTGTAACTGATCTTGGACATGGACCTCCAAGCCATCCATCCTGTCTTTTAATACAGCCAGCTCCTTCCATATCTAATCTTTTATTTTCTTCTCCGCAACTAACACATGATGCTCTATCAGCTGGGGCATCCGGTGTACAATTTGGTCGACCAAGGTCCTGGTTTTTCATTGATCTGCAACCAATTTCTCAAGGAATAGAGTAGAAATAGTGACAAACGTACCTAGAGCCTGTGAGGCTGAAGCTGGTGGCAGTGGTGCCTCTGTAAATGGTTGTTATGATTCTCCTTGCCCGGGCCCTTTATTCGTATGTGGGATGTCAATTAGTACGTGAGGAACAACTGCCGATCAACCTACATATCCAGATTTTGCACTAAAGAGGTGGTTAATGACATCTTTGATTTTGGATGCCTAGGTGAGTCTGAATGCCTCACCCCATCTATCCACTAGCATGTTTGGGGGAATGTTTGCTCATCGACACGATTTCCATATCAAACAAGGAAATGGATGTCCGGCTCTCTCATTTAGTGCCATGTCCCACATTTTTATAGCTATGATCTTACCCACATTGACTGGGTAACCAGCCATGAGGCAAGCTACCAAGGATGCTAGTGAGGGAGACAGGGTGTTATCATTACCGGTAGGTTGCAACTGTGCATGGACAATAGCCCACTTGACCTTGGCTGGAAAAGACAGTGAAGCATTAGTGATGTGTACTGGCGTTCCTGTAACCTATCCCGCATTCTACCCCTTAGAAGAAATTTGCCTCGCAATCCAGCGCAAGACCCGCTCTCTAGTATACTAAACCTCCATCTCAGTTTCACCGGTGAGTGCGTGATGTTTGCCCTCAAAAAGGCCAACTGAAACTAGCGCTGTGTATTCTGGGCCATGTAGCATCCTGTTGGTAATAGCCTCGGAGATATCTACAGATTTTCCCCAAACCATAATTGAGTTGAGTGGACTCCAGGTAGTGCAATGTCTTTCTGACCCCATTTAGTTGTCTCAGTTTCTGCATCAAAGTTCATCAATGTGGCTGCATATGAAGCATAAAACTCTCTGGTCAGGTGGCTAGAATATTCTCCAGGTGCATTGTTCATCAAGTCAAACAGATGAAACTGAAAAATATCATATAAATGTCGGGGAATGATTTTTATATCAGCCACCACCACTCTGGTCTCAGGTATGATTAGTCTCTTCTTAGCCGCCAGACTTGGTCACAATTCCATTATTGAAGAAGTTTTCGGACCTGTCCACAGTCCACATAGTATGGAAAAATCTAATTTGCTGATGTCTCACTGCGGGGTCGACTTCATGAATGTTAAGATATGTGACCATGGTATCATTGGTGGTAATTTTTTTATCCTCTCCTATAGGAGCTGCCTCTTCCTGTTCTCCAGTTTTCGCTTCTGTCTACGGTAGGTGGATGTGTGGTTGTATCTTCTTGAGAGCCGCTTGTAGACTCTCAACTACCTCCTGAACCAACACCAAACATGCTAATCGATTCCTCACCATTACCAAAACTACTACCTTCATCTTCAAACTGGAATGGGTGTTCTGGAGAATGGCCCTTGATGTATGGGATCTAGTAGCTCGAGGTGGGTGATTTTGATCGTGGTATTTATCTGAACCTCCGAACAACTAAAATCCGAGGCGTCATCTTTCGATTGAGAAGCAGTAGGACTGTGGGGCTGCGTTTATTTTTCGGGGAGCCATAGTATCTCAGAAATACCAAAAACTCATTAGTACGCAAATCAGTAATATGACACACTGTCGGGTACTCAGACTTCCCTTGTGTAATTACAACGTGATGCCTTTCCCTAAGAATGTCGTCACCCAATCTATCATTGGGAATGACCACATAATCAAAATACAAAAAAAAAAGTACAGAAAGTAATTTATTTTTATATACGGGAGCCAAGATGGGTTGTGGGGGGTACCACGATCCATGGAGACCCTCGTGAACACAAGCCAGTGCAGTGAATATATGGAACAAAGTACTGGGATGGATCACGGATGGCTTCACGGTCCGTGGAATGAACCACGGTCCATGAAGACCATTATGATCGTACCCAGTGCGACCCCTCTTTGGCTATGTGTGGTCCACGAGGGGTTTCACGAGCCGTGGTTGGCTTCACGGTCCGTGAAGCCCATCGTGAACTTATAATTAACAATTTGCGAGCAACCTTTTTCTCCCAGAATCAATAAATGCTCCCTGTTAACCATTGTCATTATTAAATCACAACAATATGAAATCTTTTAGTCCATGAGTTCAACAAATCTACCAACATCAAACAACCGCCCTTCAAACACAAACAATGTATACCTTTTATAAACATAACCAATGCACACAAGTGTAATCCCAAAATTTCCCAATCTTATCAGCAAAGTCCATTTAGGCATACTATGCGCTTACATATGGGACTCAAACACACATTAAGATCACATTTCAACACTAATTACTCAAGAACACACCCTAATTATACACAAGAACCATAAAATTTACCCAATTCACTCTAACCCACAATAATTCAATATCAACCAAGACAGTTCATCACATAATGATGCTAAATTCGACTAAATCGAAGTAAATCTAACTTGTTTTTGGACAAGATCAAACTTATAACAAGTTATAGAAGAACTTACTTGGAATTAGTGTAAAATTTTGCCAAAAAGAAAGACTAGACTGGTGCTCAGTTTCTTGATCCTTAGAACTAGGGTTTCAAAGTCTTTGATGAAATTAGAACTTATGGGTGATGCAAAACCTTTTTATGCATTTGCTAACCGTTATGGAAGAGAGAATGGGAAGAAAAGCCAACTTTTGGTGCTTTAGAAAGTAAATATACGTTATTTCAACTTTGGTTCCAGCACGGGTTGGGTCACGTAACTGGTACTGCTCGGTTGCAGAAGATGGGTCGTAAAGGGGCACCACGGTCCATAGAAATGTCTGTGAACATAACTTATACAAGGTAAACTTACCTGAGGTTGACAAGAGGCTAGACGGTCTGTACAAAGCCTGACGGACCGTAAACCCTTTCGTGAACCAATTTATGGCAGTTTCCAGTAGCCTCCTTATGTTACTTTTGAGAATGACGGGCCGTGAAGTTGCCCGTGAAAGGCACCACATCCCGTGAGACTGCTCGTGAAGATATGTCTGCACCAAGTTCTACACTTCTTTGTCCAAATCCTTCCTGCACACAAATCAACACACACTAACTCTATAAAAAAAGAAAAATACCTATTATAATTAAAATATTAGGTTGCCTCCCAAGCAGCGCACAATTTAACGCCGCGGCGCAACACAAGTTGCTTGATTACTCAGGCTTCATCAAGCTTACATTCCTCCACTATTTTCACATCTTCAGGAACACCCAAGTATTCCTTGATTCACTGACCATTTTCCTTGAACTTCTCACCCTTGTGATTCTCAAGCTCAATAGCTTCCAACTGGAACACCTGATTTACCATAAAAGGTCCAGCCAATTCGGATCTCAACTTCCCCAGAAACAGATGAAGTCTGGAGTTGAAATGCAACACCAAGTCACCAAGAATGAAGGATTTTTTTTCTCAATATGCTTATCATGATACAACTTCATCCTCTCCTTGTACAGTTCAGACCTCTCATACGCTCTCAACTGGAACTCATCCATCTCATTGATCTGATCCAGTCTCAGATATGCAGTTTCACTCGAACTAAAGTTTAGCTTCTTAAAAACCCAGAGTGCCTCATGCTCAAGCTCAATTATCAAATGACATGCCTTTCCATACACCAACTGATATGGAGACATACCAATAAGCGGCTTGAAAGATGTTCAATATGCCCATAGAGCACCATCTAACTTTCATTCCCAATCTCTCTTGTTGGCATTCACTACGTAAGGGTTTTAGAGCTTTTCCTACTGGTGATACACCCCGTAGTTTAGCAGGTTAAACTAGAGCCTTACGTAAGGGTTTTAGAGCTTTTCGTCAGGGTTAAAGTCATAAAATTTGCTTCTCGTACTTAGAATGAAGGGTTTTGTAACGACCCAAGCCCATACCCCAGAAGTTACATGGCGTACTCGACCCCGAAGGGGTCATATACAAGCCTCTTAACATTTCATTGCATTCGATAATAAGGAAAATAGTGCGAAATTAAAACTTATTTAAAACCAAACATTGAGACTTTATTAAAAACACTTTTAAAAACATACATCAAAAGTCTAAGTCTCACATGGCCATCTTAACCAAGTCTTGAAAACTAAAGTAGGGATGCGGCCCTTTACAATCGAAAAGACTAGATATGTCTATTACATGAACAAAAGGAAACATAAAAGTTCTTGTCCTCGAATCCACAAGGACATACAAAGTCTTGGAGGAAATCTCAATCCAAGCACTTCAATCTAGATAGAAGCAATCTCTTGCCGGAACCTACACTTGTAGTAAATATAAGAGAAATATGGGTTAGCACACAAACATGTACTAATTATGATGACCATGCAAAAACATGCTTTAAAATGGACATTTTGGTTGGAAACCATGCATTATGCCACTTTTTAAGAATATCATGAACAATAACATAAGATACATACAATACAAGTATAATCATCATACAAGTCATAACATTACATTTAGACAATGTCAACTTGTAAACCATTACCTTAACCTTAGACCTTCACCTCAAGTGACCCTCATGCTATACCTTGTGAAATGCATGGATAGCGTCTCATACCACCATCCACACCAAGGCACCACATTAAGGTCACCAAAAGTGAACTTACCATTCATTCCTTTTCACCTTTACACCATATCCATACATAAGAGACATAACATATCATAAGGCATGACAAGGGAAAATAACTCATAATATAACCCAAGTATAGCATGCATAACACATTAACAATTTAAGAGTCAACATTCTTCAATTACTTCATTTAGAGGACTTTCATACCATAATCAATAAGACTTAGAGTACTCACTATAATCCTCTCAAATCTTACTTGTGCAATGTATGGATAGCATCTCATACAACTACCCACACTTTGTAGAACTTCTCAAGTAACTATAATCCACATCTCACATTATGGGAGTAAGCCTTTAACCGATATAGATCATGAGAGCTTGTCATAGAATCTGGTGTCATATAACCCCACATAGTAAAAATGTGGTTTACTTGCCTAAGGTAAGACCATTAACATTATCTTAGGTGGATCCACTAGCTAGACCTATGTGGGCGCATATTTAAGAGATAAGAAAGACGGTCATTGAAATTTGGCCTAACGTAGGGCCAACTTCCATCTTACCTTATCCTTTCGGTACTTAGCCTACATTTCCATAGAGTGGTTCATTACTTTAACATTATCACACATAAGAGGGTGACATTGACCTACCATCCCAAGATACATTCATTAACGCATGAAAGGGTGCCTTAAGCCTACCGTTTCAGGATACGTTTTAAGAAAGCTCATTAACTTCTCTTGAAAGGGTGCATAAGCCTACCGATTCAAGGTTCATCACTAACCTTCATGAAAGGGTGCCATGAGCCTACCGATCCCAAGGTTCATTATTAACATGAGTGGATGGGTGCCACTAGCCTACCGATCCAAGGATATACATTATATTGAAGAATCCGTCTTATTCTATCATTAACATTTATGAGTGTCAAATTGAGAAATAGCCTTTCAATAATCAGACAAATACCTTCAATACATGATCACCTTAAATTCGTTGAATTCACATTCACATACTTAGTAAGTAAACACCTCTACCTTTCAACTGGATCAATAGTCAATCACATTCTACTTCAACATACAATTAGTCATAACTTGCCTTCAAGGCCATGAATCTCAAATCATCAACACACAAACAATTAACCATAATTAATGCATAGATAATGATAAAATTCAATAACCCAAAGCAATTTAGACATATTCCAATCATAAACATTCATAATCAACAAACCCACTTCATAAAGGAACAATTTAGGAATTGAGAGAAATCACGGGTTCATAGAGTATTTTCATCAAAAATCATCGATTAAACACAAATACAATCACAATATGCCATTAATAACCTTTTGAAATCGTTTTAAGAAGGAACCCATGAGATTTAGTAAAACTCTAGGTTTTTCATGAACTTGAAAACTTTGAATATTTACTTTGAATGGACTCTAGGGGTGGAAGCTATCCCTAGATGAAGGATCAACATACCTTCACTAAGTTTCCCCATGAAATTTGATGAATAAATGCCTTGAATCCAAACCCTAGCTCCCACTCCTTTTTCTTCCTTGAGTTAGAGAGAGAAATATTGAGAGAAAAAGAGCTTTGGGGTTTTGATTTGGGTGTTTTGAATGAAGGGGTAAACTAGGTGTTAAAATACTTGCAACTATATATATATATATCTATTGAAAATGACCCCACAACATTACAAGTTAAACACAAAATTACCAAAAGGACCTTCACTTGATAGCCACGTTCAGTCACACTACCACTTAGACGGTCCGTGAACGAGACCACTGCCCGTGGTCCTCTAGGTAGTAGCTCCATTTTGTTTCCAAGCCTTCATGAGGCCAAATCATGATCACAGAGCCTCCCACAATCCGTGGTCAACACCACGAGTCGTGGTGTAGGTCGTGGTCTAGCCTTAGACTCATGGATGCAAGGCCTTGGAGCCTTGACACTAAGTCACCCTCACACCCAACTTCAGGCCTCGTCAAGGGCACAACGGCCCGTGGTGGCGCCCATGGACCCTTGACTTGTAGCTCCTCAACTTTGAAACATTCCCACAAAGCCAAGGCTACCCCAAGAATCTTCCCATGACCTGTGGTCAAGACCACGAGTCTTGAAGTGGCTCATGAAGGGGAGCCTTGACTTGGAACCAAACTAGGAAAAAATTTCTTGCGACCACAGGTGGCACCACGGCTTGTGGTAGCCGCCATGGGTCGTGAACACTCTCGTGGTGATGTGAGGTAGTGGCTAACCCTAGATTTAGGCAGCCTAGACGTTAACCCTCATGTTTAGGTTCTAGGTTAACCTATTATTTTCTGGGTTGTTATAGGTTTAGGGGTTAAACGTTAAGGTACGACCCCCAAGGACACACCAAGGGTTCTTGAGGAGGACCCTAAAGTATAACCTTCAAAGTTGCCCAAACACTGACCCACAGATGGGGACCTATGGGCGTAGGTCAATCCATGCCTCATGGGTGAGTTTCGTAGCTCAAGCCCCCATTTCAACAAGATGAAGACCACGAACCACGCTCAACCAGGATGGGTCATTGTCTCACCCACGGTCTGTGGGTCATGGGTCGTGGGTTATGCTTGCAAGCTGTCCAAAAGGAAGCCAAGACTAGGGGTCTTTAGGTAATTTCCTTTTTAGTTAGTTTGATGTGAGGTTGTTTTATATTGTTTTAATACACCTATACAAGTGTTTTTAAGTCATTAACTAACCCATTTACTTCATAAAATCCCAAAATCTAAATCCATAACCAACTTTTCCCCAGGATTACCCGACCTCTTGCATTAACGACCGGGACTTTTCCCCATTGTCCATATCCACTTGGTGCTAAGCATTATATCCCAAAATTACACATTAATAGTATTTAAATTGTATCTACATGTGTGAAGGAATACTTTTCCCTTCGTTAAATACAATTCATCAAAATAGCTAATAGATTCATTAAAGGTGAGAATGTACTTTCAACTTTTAAAATCATAATTAGTATGTGGAAATGACTTTCACACCAAGATCATGTGTTCTCATGAGAATGCACTTTCAATCAACACATAGGATAATCATCATGGTCCTGTACATTTCATGCATAATAATGTGTAAAGGTGCATATGAGAACTATACTTTCAATTAACACCATTGATACATCATGATTTGCACATTATACTTCAAGTATTCATCAACATGCATATAGTTTCATCATCGAGAAAATTATGGTTTAGAAGCATTACCCTAAACCAATTCAAGCCTAGGTGATCTAAACTAAGGCATTATATGAAGAGATTCATCATTCTAAGAAAATCACATTCAAACCCTCAATTATCCTCTTTCAAGGCACAACCCTAGACTATATCAATTTCATCCTAGAATCTTAGGTTAATCATGAATACAAGTAAAATTACACCTAAGTCAAGTAACTACATCATAAACAATTCATATTCAATCCATTGAATCAACTTCTAACAGCATTCATAATGTAGAGAAGAGCCATAAGTAGGGTTGGGGGAGAACTCATGGATTATTTTGAATTCAAGTTAGAATAATTTAAAAATAGTAATATTATCAATAATAACCATAAATCATATAATTGAATCAATATTCAATAATTCCCTCATCATAAAGTCAATTTAGTAAAAAGGGGGAAATCATGGGTCCAAGGGAAATTCTAATCAATACTCCATTAATCCAATATTAATTCATCATAAAAAACTATATTAAATCATAATAAAACAATTGATTTCGTTTTAGAAGAAGACCCATGACTGGATTTCAAAACCTTAGATTTAGGGAATTTGGAACCATAGTTGAAGGGGCTTCTTGGTGATAGCTAACCAAGAATGAAGCACTCCCATACCTTTGGTGTAGATTCCCATCAAAATACCATGATAAATACTACATCTTCAAGTCCTATATTGATCTCTTCTTGGTTCTTCAATGGAGGTTCTAGAGAGAAGACTTTGGGAGGGAAATGGGATTTGAGTTTTGATTTGGGGTCTTTGAGTTATAATGAGTTAATGACATAGATTAGGGCCTTATTAACTATTTATAGGAGGTTATTTAACCATTTAACTAACCCACTAAGCCCTTAATTAATTAACTAACTTAATTCCCAAACCACGAACTTAAAACTAAACTTGCCAAACCTGGCAGCATCTACGGATCCCCATCCACGGACCTTGGATGGGTCTAAAGGCCGTCCTTGGGTCTCGTGGTTGGGAACTGACAGTGCTTCACTATTTCGGGCATAAATTTTTACTTCGAGATAAGAATTGGGCAAACTCAGTGGCGTTGGAAACATGACTAAGAGTCATTTAATAGGATAGGTAATGGCCCACCTAATTCATTTTGAGCTATGAGATATGACCATTTGAAGTGGAACCTCACTTACCTTGGCCGACATCTTGACATCATTGCAACCCTTGATTCACGCCCACCACTCACAGACTGTGAGTCCACTCACGGACCGTCTTGGTGGTCCATGGTTTGGGGCTGTGGCTCAAAAGTGAAGGCCAAGCCTCCCTATATTAAGTCCTAACCCACGCCCATAACCTACGGGGAAAGGATTGGTCTAAGGGGCGTAAGTTAATATTGTGATTTAAGTTGTTTTGACAGCTTTTGGGCAGATGTTGGGGTCCTCCTCAACGAACCCTTGGCTGGTCCTTGGGGAGTCGTACTTGGACGTTTAACCCCTAAACATGTCATTCTAAGTATGGGGGTCACTCCTATGAGTTTTAACCCTCATACAACACCCATAAACTTCATTACAACACACTAGCTCAATTCACTAGTTTCTGGGTGTTATAGTTGTATCTTGACATTCAACCCCTTAATTCCACAACCTTCACTTGTGAAACAATTTAACAACATATAACCAAGTTTCCAACTTTAAACTCACATGTGAAGCTATAGTTTCACCTATTAGATTTCATTAGACTCTAGCTTGTTCTTACTAGATTTTCGAGTTGTTACATAAACCTTATAGGATGATTTATGATTAGTATTGCTTTGACATTAGAGCTTATGAGATGATTATGATGTTTAATTGCTTTGAGAGTGAAGCTTATAGAATTACTAAGATATATAGTCTTTTAAGAGTAAAGCTTATGTTATGAATTGTTGATTAATGAAGTACATGTTGTGGAAGAGATAGTTCACACATGAATTGCTTATGTTACGAATGTGGAAGGTTTCCCCACATTGAATGATTCTAGGTTGAAAGGATTTCTTACGTAAAATGAACCTAGACTAAAGACTAATATTAATGAGGCAAGAGGGGAATACTGATGACCTAGAATATGATGTGATTTCCCATATTCTTTAGAAAAGAGTAAGAGGTGACTACGCTTATTCCTTAATGATTGGACATGGATGCAAGTACCCATGATCCCTTATAGAATGAAGTGGAGACGAATACCCGTATCTTATATTGAAAGATGTGGAGGCGAATACCCGCATCTTATAATGAAATGATGTGAATGTGAATACCCATGTCATATGTAACTTGATATGGAAAAGGATACCTATGATTCCATAAGATGTACATGGAGGAGAATACATGTGACCATATAAGCAAGGCAAGAGGCGACTACCCATTAGCCTTTAAGTAAGGAGAGAGGCGACTACCCATGAGCCTTTATGAGAAGGCAAGGAGGTGATTTCCTCATTTCTATAAAATATAAGATAAAGATGAGAATGACAGATGATGAGCTTGTAGGATGATCCAAGGTTGCTGTCACGACCCAGGGGTACCCCCTGGACATAGCATGGCGTACTTGACCCCGAAGGGGTCTCATACAATCCCTTAGCATATCATAACATAAGATAATAGAAAAGTATGGAAAATATAAAAATTCTTTTAAACCATACAATAAAAAACATTTTCATAAAGCAAGCATAAGTCTTTACCACTTTTGTCTCAAATCATTTATGAAAATCTTGAATAAAACTCTTGGGATGCAGCCCATACAAAGTCTAAAACATAAAGAAATGACATAAAGGAAATAATGGGTTAGTCCTCGAAGCTATGAGGACTCACGAAATCTTCATCTCTTCCTTCTCCTTAGAAACCTAGCCTCCAAAGGAACTCAATCTCCGAAACTCTACATCTGATTATATTGTAGGAAAAGTATGTGTTAGTACAAAATGTACCATGTATGATAGCTAGCACAACATCATAAGAGCATCTCAAAATGGTTAGTCAACATAAGACATAGGCATAAGAGATAATAACATAATCATTGCATAATCTCCAACATAAGCATTATATACTCATAAGTCAACATAAGACATAGTTAATGACCATAGGATATAAATCGTGTTCATGGCATAGTCTTTACTTAGAACTTCATATTAACATTCTTCAACCCTTAGTCTTTCATATTATAACAGAACCACTTCACAAGACACCTCAAAGCATACTTGTGCAAGACATGAATGGCATCCCATAATACCATCCAAGCTAAGTATCCCTTTTTGGTCATTCTTGGGCATAGTCCACATTCATAGTCAAGACTTTGGTTTTCATATCATAAGAGCACTATACTTCTAAGTGACCTCAAGGAACACTTGTGCAATGCATGAATGGCGTCCTATAATTCCACTCACACTAAGAATGTCTTTGAAGTCACTCTATTCATGTTTACTATTCATAAGGGTCACTATTGACCAACTTCATATAGACAAGCAACTATCAACTTAAGTAAATCATATCATGGAAGACAACTGTAGAAACAATCCAAGCTAAGAATACATCACATAAGAGAACACTTCATAAGTAGCTTCAAGTCATACTTGTGCAATGTATGAATAGCATCCCATACTACCATTCACACTAAGTACTTCTTTAGGCTATTTTACTCAATGCTTACTATTTATCTTTCTATTCTATCAAAGAATAGCACCCTACTAGGCTAGACCTAACTACCATGGTAAAACACACAATCATGCAATCCAAGCTATACAAGGAAGAGTACAAGTATCCCAACCTAGCTACCATGCAAACATTCAATATGATGCATGTTACTATGAAATGGCCTTGGCGTAACCAAGTCATGCTACCATGAAGGCATTATAATAATTCTAGTGGTAGTTTAGTGTGGATGGTGGTATGGGATGCTATCCATACATTGCACAAGGCATAGCATGAAGGTTACTTGAGGTGAAGGCCTAATGTGAAGGTAATGGTTTGTATGTTGATTATGTTCTAATGTGATGTTGTGAATTGTATGATGATTATACCTGTATTGTATATCTCTTATATTGTTGTACATGTTCTTGCTAAAAAGTGGCATAATATATGGTTTCCAACTAAATGTCCCTTTTAAAGCATGTTTTGGCATGGTCAACATACTTGGTACATTTTTGTGTGCTAACCCATATTTCTCTTATTTTACTACAAGTGTAGGTTCCGGCATGTTAGTTGCTATTGCCTAGTTCAAGGACTTGGATTGAGATTCATCCAAGGCAAAGTGGTACATACTCATAGATCAAGGACAAGTGTCTAGATGTTTCTTTCTTTCATGTAATAGACATTTCTAGACTTTCTATTGTAAAGGGCCGTGTCCCTAATTTTGTTTTCAAGACATTGTTTAGATGGTGATGTGAGACTAGTAGACTTCTGCTTTGTTTTTGAATAAATGAGTTTTAAATTCTGCATTATTTCAATATATTAAATGTTATGAATACTATGAGGCTTGTATGAGGCTCTTCGGAGTCTTGTACACTGTGTCGCATCTGGGGTGTGGGCCTGAGTCCTGACAAACATGGTATCAGACGATAAGATTTTGGAAATGGTTTTTTTAGGACTGATGTCTCACTAGCCACGTCTAGTAGAGTCTTATTCATGTAGTGAGTCGCGACACATCTATGAGTGAGAGGCTATAGGACATTAGGAAGTTACACTTCTTTCATTATTCTTTTTCGTCGTGCCATATAGTCTTACTCTATAAATGTCCTTTTCCTAATCCTTCTCTTGTGTTTATAGGATATGAATACAAGAAGGACACCTGCAAGGAGAGGGGAAGAGCAGGTTGTGAATGAGGGAGTTCCTCCCCGAGATCCTCAAGGTGAGAAAGTTCCTCAAGACAACCAAGGTCTGGTTGAAACTCGGACCATGACCAATGAGGAAGTTAGGTCGGATCTTTTGATGATGGCTCAAGCTGTAACTACTCAAGCTCAAGACATGACGGTTCAAGCTACTAGGGGTGTTGAGGCTAATGTGAACCCTGTGGTGAGTACTATGGCTTCTAGTTTAAGGGAATTTGTAAGGATGAATCCTCTGGTTTTCCTAGGCTCCAAGGTGGCAGAGGATCCCCAAAAGTTTTTGGATGAGGTGTACAAAGTTGTTAATGCTATGGGAGTTACCTCTATTGAAAAAGCAGAACTTGCCGCTTGCCAATTGAAATATGTTGCCCAAATTTGGTTTACTCAATAGAAGAGCAATAGGCCTATATGAGCGGGTCCTATAGAATGGGAGGAGTTTAAGAAAGCGTTCCTTGGTAGGTACTTTCCCCGTGAGAAGAGGGAGGTTAAGGTGGAGGAGTTTATCAACTTTAGGCAAGGTAACATAAGTTTCCAAGAGTTCTCCTTGAAGTTTACCCAATTGTCTAAATATGCTCCATCTTTGGTGTCTTACCTAGAGATGAGATGAGTAGGCTTGTTACGAGGATATCCGACCTAGTTAAGGAAGAGTGTCATACGGCGATGCTCCACGATGACATGAACATTTCTAGACTTATGTTGTATGATCAATCTATTGAGGAGTCCAAAATTAAGAGGAAGAATAGGGAGTTGAAGAGGTCTACACCCGATAAGCAAGGTCAACCTAGGTTTAAGAAGAGAGCTCCAAACCAAGATTCTTCAAGCACTCCTAAGGTTAACCAAGGGAAATGTAGTGGATCTCAATTTTCTAAACCTACTTGCACCACTTGTCGAAAGAGGCATTATGGGAAGTGCCTAGCCAATAATAATGGGTGCTATGGTTGTGGGAAGAATGATCTCCAAGTGAGAGATTGCCTTACGTTAGCAGCTAAAGAAAGGGAGGCTAGGAAGCTTCTCTTAGTGGCCCGGACCTTGATGCTCCCAAGAGGAACCGTTTCTATGCTCTTCAAGCTAACAAGGACAAAAGAGCTAATCCAGATGAAGGCACCGGTACATAATAGTTCCTTATGGTTATGAATGTCTTTTTAAGGTCATTATGTTATTTTTTCATGTTTTCCTTAGAATGGGTTTACCTTAAAGGGGGAGATGGTATGTTGAATAGTATGTAGTTGAGAGTTCCGATATCCTTATCACTTTCTTCTATTTCTATTCAAGCTTGAGACCAAGAGTTCTTTTTAGCTTGTTTAATGTTTTGGAGTCATGTGTGAATGTGTATTTTCATAATCTCCTTATGTTATGCATGATTTGATGAATTTATGTTTATATGAGAAAATGAGTTTTCATGAATTGTGTTCCTCATATTGATATGCATTTATAATGGGTTCACTTATTGAATATGCCTAAATGTGTTTTTGAAAAGAGTTGCATAAATTGTCTTAGGATGTTGTAATGAGCATGATGTGACTTGGAGAAGGAAATTCCTCCAACGAAATGAGAAATGTTGATGTTTTGGTGCATAATGAGTTTGTAGAAGTAGTTCCTACTTTCTTGTATTGCATTGAGCTTAGTGATGTGGAGTTGATGTTTCCTCTTATGATTTTGTGCCTTATATTGATGTGTCATGCATGATGGGCTGCTAATCTTGAGTCATTATCCCTTAAAGTGTTTAAAGTGTCATTCGAGGACGAATGTTCCTAAGGGGGGGAAATGTAATGACCCAAAAAATGGTAGGATGAACTAGATACTTAACGTTAGTGTCAACGTCAAGGTACCTGTTAGACTCTGTAGTTGAAAGACCTTTTTAGGTTTGTATTGAGGGTTGCAAGGGCATGTGCCAAGGCAAGGAGGAGAAAGCCTAGCCAAAAACCAAGGCTGCCCAACCCTTGACCAAGCACTGCCATGGTTCATCACCACCTTCACGACCAGTGGTCATGACCACGGTCCGTGAAGGGGTCTGTGAAGACCCCTTAGATTGGTGGGAGTTGGGTAGTTTGAGGAGGCTACTGCCTCAAGGACCATAGGCACCACAAAAGTTGGCTCACTCTCGTTAAAAGTTGCCTAAGATCATATCAAGAGTTAGCTTAACTTAGTCAACTGGACCAACGGGGTAAATTCTAGGTATTATCATGCATAGTTCACAAGCTCATCACACAAGGCATCAACACTAAAGTCAAACAAGACTCCACACTTTCACTAGTGTGCAATGATCATTGTAAGAAAATCAATTTGATAATTGGCTAATTACAACGAGATGCAAAGAGTTCACATATTGGCTATGTGACTTTCATTTGGCCTCATCGTAGCCGCTCATTTATGTTCGTTCGATTGTAAGCACTATTCAAGTCATTAGTATTGATCAAAACCAAGACTCAAATTTGAAAAACAACAGCCACAATTAGTTACATACAAGAGGTGGCTAAATTTTTTTCGGACGGGTTAAAAATTTAAGTATTATTTGCAATTAAAACAAAAGGAGCTACAACCTCAAACGTCAGCAAAAAGCAGTTGAAAACACAATTTTGAAGCATAACAACCCAAATACAAAATCAAAACATGAATCACAAATATCACACAAAGATGGGCCTTACCCCACCACAAAAAAGTATTTGTCCTCAAATGCAAATGAGATAAAAATATCCAAAAAGTAAGACATAGAGGGAGGTAAAGAGGGGATCCTATCTAGCTAGTCGCTCCATCTTTCTGGGCATCATTTCTTGGAGTGCCTTTAAAAGGAATAATAGCACTGGACTTATCAGGGGATGCCACGGGTGTGGCTTCCAAAAATCTTCGCACAGCGGCATAAATTCCCCGAGACCAGGAAGGAGTAAAGGGGTCTCGTGGGTTAGTCTTCCTGATGCACTTGGGCTTCTTTTCTTTGCCTTTATTTCCAGGTGAAAGATCTTGCTTCTCCTTCTTGGGAGGATTCGGCCTCCCTTCATTAATCTTGAACTTCTGAGCTCTAACCAGTTGAGGTGGCATGACTCTTCCAGCTACTTTATGTCTCGGCATGTCTACAAAGCTTCGAGACAAAGTTAGCAAAAATAACGGACAAAAGCATAGAGAATCAGCAGTAAGCAGCTTCGCTGACTCATTTGATGACACACCGGCAACGGGTCGCCAAGTGCTCTTGGCGACGTAAGACTTTCCGTCGAAAATATTAGAACCCAACAATTCAAAGAGCATTTAAGTAAAGGCGATATGGGGACATTAGGCGGACCGCCAAGTGGTTCAGCGAGCTCGGCACAGCTCGCCCAATCCGCCTATTTTCAACCCAACAACCCTGACGATTAAATCCAACCATTCAATAGTTAAATTTAGGCCAGACCCAATACATGCAAGTACGGCCCCTACAGATTTAACTCACTTTGAGGTATAAAGGCTAAATTTCGACAATATGCATGCTGTGGGAAAGATTTTTTCAAACTAAAAATAGGCAATCAAACAAATTAGTTCTAATGCAGATGCCCATCATACCTCGACATGATAATATCATGGCATTTGAGTACAAAATCAACTAAAAGGGACTCGAGATTCATAGACTCACCTTTTGTGCTGACTAAATTAAAGTTGGATCGCTAGGCAGCAATGTAATCCAAGTTGCGTGCACAAATCGATGACTAAAACACTTAGAGAAAGCAAAAATATAGAGAATAAAATGCAGGTGTGAGTTTGAAGAATTTAAAGTGAGGGAGATTTAAGGAGTTTTGGAATTTAAATCTTTGACTACAAAAACCATCCGGTTCTCGCCCATTTGGTGATGTCAGTCTCGATTGCCAGCCCATTCGGCGTTACATCGAACAATCACCTAACTCACCGAGTTTTATAAAACCCCCAATCAATTTTGGGAATACAAACGGCGGTAAGGTTCGGGGTCGGCGACTCGTTAATAAATTCTAGTGCCCGCCGAGTTTCACAGACTCTATCTTAAAGTTGTCTTAAGTCCAACAGTGGTTTGGATCGGGTTCGCCGACATCTTCGGCGATACGCTAACCAAAACATTTTGTTCACTAAACTCATTCTTTCCTAACACTTGCCACACTTCATCATGCACAACCAACATACCATTACTTTTGAAACAAACAAAAAACAATAAAAAGGGTTTTGGATTGCCTCCCAAACAGAGTCTTAGTAAACGTCGCGGTACGATTCAAGTTGACCATCATATCTCATTCTTTGGGTTCTCCATAGTGTCACTAGACAACCTCCCTTATTGTCGCGGATTCAAATGCGCCAAAATCTGACTCATCTGGGTTTGATCGAGACTGAATAGGAGGTAACCATGTGGCTGAGAGTTTACACATCTTCTTTCATTTCCTTTAAAGTCTTGTCAGATCCCTCAACTTTGCTAAGGATACGAGAAATCATATCCTCAGAATGACAACCTTCTGAATCCTTCAGCTTTTGGCGCTTATGAGGAGGCACATACTTGTCCTTCTTTCTATCTTTCCAATTAGGATTTCGGTCACTCAACTCTCTGTCGCGATCTTTCCGACCCTCATCTCAATTCCATCCTTGGTTACCACCCTGCCTCGGGTAGTTTGAATGATAACCACCACCTTGGTTGGCTAGAAAATTTACTTCTTCATTATACAAAGCTTTGAACTTTGCCTCCTCAAGATTTGCATACCCGACTCCCACAACATTGACACCTCGGGAACCAGTTCCCATGACATTTTTAGAAAAAAAATGAAGTTGTGTCATGATCTTGGCCATGTTTTGGTCTCTCTCTTGGTCCTTCTTCAGCTGCTCTTTCGTCAATTTAAATGTGAGAGAAGATACCTGATCTTCACGGGTGTACCAGGACCTGTTAAATTTGGTCATGCTATCCAAGAGTTGCGCCGCTATTACATAAGGTTGCTGCATTAAACCTCCCGAAGAAAGTTGGTCAGTAACACCCTTATTTACCGAGTCAAGGCTCCAGTAAAAATACTGCAGCAATATGTTATCAGGCAAGCCATGAGTTGGGCATTGAAGCACCAACTTCTTGAATCGCAGCTAAGTCACATGAATTGGCTCACCCTCCAAACGCTTAAAGCCTTGGATGCTATCCCGAAGAGTCATCATCTTCAAAGGAGGGAAAGATCGGACATTAAATGTGGTAACCAACTTCTCCCACGAAGTGATTGATTCACGTGGCAATTCAGCCAGCCACTTACATGCTTCCCCCATTAGAGAAAATGGGAACAACCTCAACCGAACAGATTCCCGAGAGATGTTTTTGAAGGATAATGGTCTGCAAACATCCACGAAGTTTCGGAGATGTTCATGAGGATCCTAATGTGCCAACTCACTGAAGAATCACTTTAGTTGCAAGAGTTGCAACATAGTGCTCGTGATGTGGAACACTGCATTCCCTTCGGTTGGTGGTAAGCGGATGGCACCAGTACCGCCCATGAGATGGGGGTCATTAACGTGAGGCTCGTTGACATCGTTGAGGTTTCTGATATCATTTTGCTGGCCTGCTTGGCTGCCATTGCTTCTGTTCACGCTCATACTTCCTATTTTCAACACAAACAAGCAAAACAAATCTAAAAATAAAGTAGTACTACAACTAAAAAGAAAACTTCAACTTAACTAAAAATTATCAAATAACACCACTCCCTAGCAGTGGTACCATTTTGACTTAGCGTATCAAGACACTACTTCCGATTCGAGTGCCAACGGTTGTTAGTCAGTATATCACCCAACCAAGGGTTGGGATCGTTCTCACATGGAGTGGTTTCGAGAATTAGTAGCTAATTACAAATCAAGTTATTGTTAGTTGTAGCTAAAAGACATTAACGACTAAAAATATAATAAATTAAGGGGTGACACGAATGTGTCAATTATCAATGGGGGGTTTGTATCAAATAGTGAACAAAAAAAGCAAAATATAAAAAATACGAATCAAGGAAATGGGATTCTTGGGATGTGATAGGAATACGGGATAAACTAGACTATTAGGTACGTGGTTTTGATAGTAAATTCATTGAACATTTGTGACTAGGCTAGACTTTAGTGGGGGTAAATTCTCTCTCAAGCAACTTACCCCGAATCAAATCGATTTATCTCGAACACCGATTTGCCGCCACAACCTCCGCCTTAGCCCATTCACTCTCTCGAGCTGAATGTGTGGGAGAAGGACTAGGGTTCACTCTCTCGAGCTGAACCCATGTCGACCTAAAGCAGAAAGAAAAATCATAAATATTTACTCTAAAAGGGTAATAGAGATACAACCTGAAACTCAAACTCATATAATATCCATGGATGACATTTGGCCCCCTACTAACTAAATATGCATGGTTTGCTCGTATAATCGTATGTAGTGAATACATATGGATATAGATGCAAATGCATGACATACCCAACCAAATGCTAGCAATGGTGGTGCCTTCCGGTAGCGAACCGGCATCATATTCACCAACTTGTGTCCATCTGTGTCTCATATGTATAAATATAGGCAATATGCCCCATACCTCTCGATTATAGCTCGGGAGTACAATGCATAGCATGTCATGTCATGGATTTCTGACACCTATAAGTTATTGTTGTCATGTTGCCAATCTTGGCCCGTTTGTAGTCTTGTTCTCATAACCCCATAATCACTTTCGTATAACATGTAACCATCTCATGGAACCTCATATGTTCTTCCAAATAAGCTTGAAAGTTAACTGACATTTTAGAAAGATAAACTAATCTTGAAGATACTCAAAGCAAGTTTAAGGTTATTTACTTAGTTCCTACATAGTTTATAAAAGAAGTATTTCAAAAAACCAAGTGTTCTGATAGTTTAAACCTTTAATTTATATTAGAGTGTTTTGAAGATAGTGAGTTACTTTAAAGATTTTTCATAATAACTTTATTGGGAAAGATGGTTGGCTACAAGTAGTAAGGATCTAACGTGATTTTATAAGTCACATCACCCAAAGAGGAATAAGAATTCATACATGCGGACATATAATCAAGGAAGCCGATAAAATGACATATAGATGTCGAATACTATATTTATCCAAACGAGTGGAATATTGGTTTCACATATCAGGACACTTTATCCAATTCTAAGTGTCAACGATCGTTAGTCAGTAATATAACCCAACTAAATTTGTTGGGGTCGAATCCCATAGGGAGTGGTACGTGTTTAAGATTCAATAGCTAAATGCAAATATGTTCAAGTCAGCCATAGGAGTAGACATTTACGAATAAAAACATAATTCAAATTAAGGGGTTGACACAAGTGTAATATAAGGGGTTTTTTGGTCAAACTATCAATTACAACAACAACAAAATAACACTAATTAACAAGTAATGAGACGGGTTCTTGGGATGTGATTGGATTATAGGCTAAGGTAGCCATGTGGGTGATTGTAACTGTTAGTAAATAGCTTCAAATAATTGAATAAGCTAGACTTTAGGGGGGATAAAATTTCTCTCAAACAATTTACCCAGAATCAAGTCGGTTTCTCTCAAACACTAACAAGCATGCATTAAAGAGCAACCTACGCTTTAGTCTATTCACTCTCTTGAGCTGAATGTGTGGAAAAGGGTTTAAAATTCACTCTCTCGACCTGAACCCATGGCAACCTAATATTGACAGACCATCAATTTAATAATCTTGGTTTTAAAACCTCTCTCTCGAGCAAGCCAAAAACATGAAGGTAGAGTTGCATTTGCCACTACAACCCTTTAAATTAAACCATAATTACTGAATGAAATCACGTTTAAAAAACATTTAAAGTAACAATTAGCAATACCCATAAACTAAATCAACCCATAATCACATAATCACACTCCAAGAATTGGGGTTTTAGCTACACATGATAAAAATATACAAATCATTACCAAATTGTGTTTCCATCAACTAGGTACGATCAATCTAGTCTTTACAAAGGTCCAACTTGAAGAATCTCAAAGACCCACTTCCAATTTCTCAATAATGGAAAACTTCATTTCTTCAAAGCTAAGTAAAAGTTTAGTCTCAATTCTCAGATTTCAAAACGAATACTAAAAATTGATTCTAAGATTATGATAAAAAAGGTCATATGATTAATGTTTAAAAATGTATTTATAGTCGCCAAAAATATGTTGCGAAGGACCATTCAGTGTAGTAAGTTGTGCTCGCCGATCAGCTCGATGATCCGCCATTTGACCCATTTCATAGCCTTCTTGCTTTGGCCTTTAGCATCTTCAAGTTTTGTAACTTTGGTTGATCCAACACTGCATCGCGGAACCGCTTGGCGACACGCCGACTACTCATTTCCATCGCCGACTTGATTTTCTCCTTCAGGGATTGGCACACTAAAACCTTAGGTGAGGTTTTGGCCACTCGGTGACTCGCCAAAGGGACTCGACGATCATCGAGCCTTCATTTCTTTGATCTTTTATCTCGCTTTGTTCCTTTTTGTAAGTTAGTGTCCATGCTTTTTTCTGTGATCCAAATACCTGGAAATCAAGGGTTTTACATCAGTTATTTGCACTAAACAAGCATTTGAGGACAAAAAATCTATCCAAATAAAGGCCTAATTGAGTCAAAATCGCGGACTCATCCACACACCTAACTTAAAATTTTGCTTTTCCTCTCAGGTTCAACAATTCAAAAAAGATGTCTCAAACAGTGCTACACAAGTCTCAATCATGAATGCACACAAAAAGACTCAATTTACTCATGCAAGGATCAATTGTGCACTCAAAGATTCAAGTGGTGACTCACCATTATCAAAGATTCTCAAGTTCACAATACTTGCTTCAAATGCAATTTAAAGCTCAACAAAGGTACTCAAATGCCCTCATACAAGGAATGATTCCATATTCACACACAATGGTTCAACAATTTATAGCTCTGGAATCACAATCAACACTCACACTCACAAAGATGAATACATGCATGACTCCACCCATAGGTTTGCCCTTATTTTCCAATCAACACTTGTTTCCACTCGCTCAAGATCAAAAAGTTTTATTCAAGGACTGTAATGGGGCTTAGTGTAAAAGTGTTGTTATTTAGACTCAGTGGTTCCTATCCTCATGAAATGTGGTATGAATGTCACTTTTTTCCTTTTTCTTCATCATTCTCATTCATGCTCAAAAGTCACCCCTCTCTTCACCTTCCATGAAATACTGGACACCCTATTTTCTTTTGCAGTTTATTTCAAACTTTTTCATTCTTTTTATTTTTCAATTGTTTTCCTTTTCTCTTTCTTTCTTTTTTTTTTTGTATGGAGGGGTTCCCACTTTTTCACAACCATGGATCAAGGGGGCTTCTTTGTATTTCTTGATTTACCATCTCTTTTGACCACACCCACAACTTAGGCTTTTGGCCTAAGTTGGCTATTCAAACCAACCACAAATCATGAGGATTATGGGTAATGGATAAAGAAAGGTCACAATTTGTATCAAGTTTCTTCCAAGGAAAAGGCTAAGGCTTAAAGGGTGTTCAAGCAAAGGTCACACACTCACAAGGTTAGCCACAAAAGAGGTAATATGTCAAGTTGTTTCACACTCTTCAAAGTTACCTAAGATAATTTCAAGAGATTGAATCACTTAGTCAACCGGACCAACGGGGCAAATTAAAGGTGTCATCACACAAGGCATTGTCACCAAAGTCAAACAAGACTGCACACTTTCTCTAGTGTGCAATGTTCATCACAAGAAACTTAATTTGACAACTAGTTAGTCACAACGAGATGCAAAAAGTTCACATATTACCTATGCAACTTCATTTGGCCTCATCATAGTCGCTCATTAACTTTTGTTCGATTGAGAACACTATTCAAGTCATCGGTATTGATCATAACCGATACTCAAATTTGGACAAGAACAACCACATTTAACACAATCAAGAGGTGGCACAATTTTTCAAAAGAGGGTAAAAAATCATTTACATTAAAAATAAGGAGCAACATGCTCAAGCATCCACAAAAAAAAAAATTGTGCAAAAACACAACTTATATCACAAAAGGTGGGCCTCACCCCACCACAAAACAAAAGAAATTTGTCCTCAAATGCAAGAAAATATCCAAGAGTTAAATAAAACAAGATAGTGAGGTAAAAGGAAATCCTGTCTAAACATTCGCTCCATTTGTCGGGGCATCAGTTTCCAGTGCATCACTCTGAACCTGGTCCTCAGTAGTTAGAGTCACCTCAACAGTAGTAGATCCACTAAGGGCTGCCATGGACGTCTCTGCCAGTGATGTCTGGATCACCGAGTGTACAATCGTCCCCTCTAGACCTGGCATGTCTCAATATATGCTCTCCTCCCACACCTATATCTACTCCTCGTCGGTCTCTGCCTCTGACTCATCAGCTGTTGTGCCCTCCTTATATATGTCTCTAGTGGTGACCTTAGGTATCTCAGAAATCTCTGGGGCATTTACATCATCCGCTGCCTCCAATAGGGAAGTGAGGTCAGTGTACTTCAAGTTGTCCACGTCCTTCCTCAAATCTGGAACATTGGCTTTCAAAGCCATAACCTCAGAAGTCTCCCCCTATCTGCTCTCACAAGCGTTAACTCTCTTAGTGAGAGTGTCAATGGAATTCCGAAGGGGGGTTGGTGCAGTAATGATGGTACTCT
The DNA here is from genome assembly GCF_000226075.1 of Solanum tuberosum. Lineage (NCBI taxonomy): Eukaryota > Viridiplantae > Streptophyta > Magnoliopsida > Solanales > Solanaceae > Solanum > Solanum tuberosum. The sequence continues at coordinate 315,367 of NW_006239082.1, read as the reverse complement.
CAATCATCTTTGGGACCAATGCCTCTAATCGGGTAGCCCTTATATTACCCAAATGGGCGAGGTGCCCTATCTTCAGGATCATAGCCTGAGTAATCTTGGTGGGTTGGGAAGAGGAAGAAGCACCCGGAGCATGTGAAGAAAAAGTAGGAGCAGATGTACTTGAAGGCCTGGAGGCCGGAGTAGGAAAAGATGCCTCTGCAGGTATAGAATTAATGTCCACCTCCGGGTATGTATCCGTCGGAGTTGCTCTCCTCTTGTCGGCCTCCTCCCAAGTGTAGTCAGCCTCAATACGCCAGATGTCAATAGAGGATGAAGGGGTAACCTCAAACTCTTTAGTAGCGTCCTGAGGAACTCCTGCACACCGACATAACTCAGTGATCCAAACTGGGAATGGTAGGCAGGTCTGGTGCTGCTTGGCCCTCATGGACATCTCTTGCTCTATAAGTAGCCCCATGTTAATCCTCCTCCTGGATATGATTGACTCAACGCATGTTGCCTTGTGGTGCAGGAGGATGGACTCATTCTGAGAAGGCAAGATGGTGTTGCTGATGAATCCGAACCAGAACCGAGCAACAATATTCAGATCTCTTTTCTAGATTGGGGCTCTTGCCTCGATCGACCTCGGGGTGGTATCAGAAATCAGAAGGGCCAACCAGCCTTTCAAATCATCTGAGGACAAAGTGATAGGCAAGCCCTACTATACAAATGTATTACCTACAGCCCTACTTCCTTTCCTCGAACCATGACCGACTTCACCGGTCTGAAAGCACTAGCCTTCTTCTTCCCTTTGGGCATCATCTCACCATATGCAGTATTAAACTCCTTGGCCCATGCAGGAATGTAGGGGCTCGAGGCCTAGTTAAATACTCAAACTGATGGAAGTAAAGGGTGTCCCTCACTGTGGAGTAACTTCTCTCAAGGCCCTTTGTAGATAACAACTTCTCCTTGAGAATAGTCCGCACCCCATTAACTTTTAATCTATTAAGGAGCTAGGGAGAAGGAACTACTGGTGGCACTGGAGACATAGGAGGTGCCGGAGCTTGCACCGTATCTGCAGGTGAAGAGGTTGTTGGGACTCTAGATGAGTCAGGATGAGATCTAGCACGGATCTCTTCTTTCTGGGATTGTAAGGGCTGGTTATCCTCCAACTCAGATAATACAGATTGGGAGTACAAACAAAACTCCCTCGCTATCGGAGTAGTGCTCCGGGAGCTCAAATATGGGCCTCTTGCCCTTGCTTTTTCCTCCTTTTGGTGGCTCTACTCTTTCCTTTTTAGAAGGGTTGGCTCCTCCTTCATTTATAGTTATGCCCCATGCTCTTTAATGAGGCGGCATGTCAAGGTTCGTTCTTGACATGTCTGCAAAAACATAAAAAAGAATTAGGAATAATTAAAGCAAATTCACAGATAAATTATTTCAGGACAGATTCGCCGAATCACTTTGGCGAGCCAGATCGGGTTTGCAGAAAGGATCGGCTCAAAAATTCCTTAGACAAATTATTTTTCGGTGATGGGAAGGGCCTTTCGGTAAATCACCGATAGCATTCAGCGAGCAAATGGTAGCCCACCGAAAGTTACAGTGCATTTTTAGGGGTTAGGGGCGCAGAAAGGGTGATCGAGAAGGACTTTCGGCAATCTTAGGCTTCTCGTTGAAAGTTACAGAACAACACGTATGATTTAGCATGAAATTAAAGGCGATAAGGTGGACTTCGGCGAACCGCCGGGTGGTTTGGCGAGCTCGACCCAGCTCACCAAATGACCCAACGTGCCTACTTTCAACCCAGACTTCAAAATTCAATTCCTCAGCCCCCAAACACAAAATTAAAGTATGCACCCATACAATTAGTGCTAGACCCATTACACCCACGGCCTTGGGATACTCAGACTTCTTTCGGTGTGGCCAAATTTTGCCATTTGATGACTTTTTCTCTTAAGAATTACGTCAGCCGCTCCATTATTGGGCAAATTAAATCATTTGGCACAAATGCGGGTTACTTAGACTTCACCCAACTAGACCCAACAACATTCAAGCACAACTCCATTACTTTAATCATTTTTAAGCATGCAAAACTCAGGAATTCAACAATAAAGGAATTATGGGCAAGATATTCAAATTAAAATAGGCATACACGCATACAATTATGATCAGAGAGGCCCAGAACATATCACAAAGATAAAAATCATTGCATGAGAGTAAAAACCACTAAAAATAAATTTGGAGTTTGCCAACCTTAGAAGTAAAATAAATACTTTGAAAAGTTAGACGGAAAAGAAATCCAACTCCGAACATAAACTTGACGACTAAAATGCGATAAAAGCACAAAAATATAGAATACTATAGTACCAGTGTGATTTTGAAAAGTCTAAAAGTGAGGGAATGTGAAAGATTTTGAACTTTTGAACTTTTGACCTTTAAAACCATCCAGTTCTCGCCCATTTGGTGACATTAGTCTTGATCGCCGACCCACTTGGCGACACGTCGAGTGGGCACTTCCCTCACCAAGTTTTATAAGACCCTGAGGTAATGTGGTGCTCTAAACGGCGAACAAAATTATGATTGACGACCTAGTTGATGATTCGTCAATCTGTTCCTGGGTTCACCGAGTTTTACAGGCTCAACCCCTAAGGTTTCTTGAGCCCAACAGCGGTCCGAGTCGGGCTCGCCATCTGGACATTTGAGCTCGCCAACATGTACTTTTCTAACACATGCCACACTTCAACCTACAAAATTAAGACACGATTATTTATAAAACAAAAATAAAGCAATAAAACCTTGAGTTGCCTCCCAAGAAGTGCCTTAGTTAACGCCGTGGCACGGAGCAAGTCCCTACTTAGGTTTCATTCCTTGGGTTTGCCTCAATGTCACAAAGTAATCCCTTTTAAGGCTATGGATAGAGACAAGACAACACTTGGTCCATTTGGGACTCTAGTAGCTCAATGAGCATGGAATGAGAGGTTGTCATCTTATTCAGCATTAGGACATTCTCTTTTATTTCATCCAACACTCTGTCGTGCTCTTTCACTTTGTGTAGAATGAGTGAGAGGACCTCTTTAGTTTGCACACCCTCTTGTTTCTTCGTCCTTCGACGATCGTGAGGAGTGATGTACCTATCATTCTCTTTGGACATTAGCCCCAATTCCATGACTTTCTTGGCCAAGACATCCACCTCAGTCAACTAGCGGCCAATTCTTGGTATTTTTCTATCTCTTTGTTGGTCTTTGCCACACAATCTTGGTAGAGTTGCATTTGTAACTACAACCCTTTAAATTAAACCATAATTATTAAATGAAATCACTTTTAAACAACATTTAAATTAACAATTAGCAATACCAACAAGCTAAATCAACCCATAATAACATAATCACACCCTAAGAATTGGGGTTTTAGGTAGACATCATAAAAAGATAGAAATCGTTACCAAATTGTGTTTCCATCAACTAGGTAAGAGTAATTTCGTCTTAACAAAGGTCTAACTTGAAGAATCTCAAAGACCCACTTCCAATTTCTCAAAAATGGAAAACTTCAATTCTTCAAGCTAAGGAAAAGTTTAGTCTCAATACTCAGAGTTCAAAACTGGAATTCTAAAAATTGATTCTTAGATTATGATAAAAAGGTCCTAAGATTATTGTTTTAAAATGCACTTATAGTCATCAAAAATATGCTACGAAAGACCATTCGGCGCAGTAAATCGGGCTCGCTAATCTGCTCGGCGATCCACCATTTGACCCATTTCATTGCCTTCTTGCTTTGTCTTCAACATCTTCAAGTTATGTAACTTTGGGCAATCCAACACTGCATCACGAAACCACTAGGCGACACTCCGACTGCTCCTTTCTATCGCCGACTTGATTTTCTCCTTCAGGGCTTGGCACACTGGAACTTGAGGCGAGGTATTAGCAACTCGGTGATCAGCGGGCCTTCATTTCTTCGCTATCTCAGGTCACTTTGTTCCTATTGCCAGTTAGTGTCCATGCTTTGTTTGTTGATCTAAATACCTGGAAATCAATGGTTTTAAATTAGTTACTTGCACAAAACAAGCATTTGAGGACACAAAATCTATCCAAATAAAGCCCTAAATGAGTCCAAATCGGAGATGTTATAACCCGAGCCCTTACCCCAGAAGTTATATGGCGTCCTCGACCCCAAGGTGTCTTATACAAGTCTCTTAGCATTAATCACATTCGATTTAAGGAAAATAGTGCAGAATTAAAAGTCATTTAAATCCAAACTATCAAGTTCATTAAAACACTTTTAAAAACATACACAGCGGGAGTCGAAGTCTCACATGGCTATCTTAACAATGTTCTTACACTAAAGTAGGGATATGGCCATTTACAAAAGAAAAGACTAGAATTGTCTATTACATAGAAGGTAAAGAAACTTCAAAAACACACTTGTCCTCGATCTATGAGGACGTACCACTTTAGCCTTGGAGGAATAGCAATCCAAGCACGTCAATCTAGGTAGAAGCAATCACTTGCCAGAACCTACACTTGTAGTAAATATAATAGAAATATGGGTTAGCACACAAAAATGTACTAAGTATGATGACCATGCAAAAACATGCTTTAAAAGGGTCATTTTGGTTGGAAACCATTCATTATGCCACTTTTTAGAAATATCATATGCAATAGCATAAGAGACATCAAATACAAGTGAAATCATCATACAAGTTATAGTATCACATTTAGACAATATCACATGTAAACCATTACCTTCACCTTAGACCTTCACCTCAAGTAACCCTTATGCTATACCTTGTGCAATGTATGCATAGCGTCCCATACCACCATCCACACTAAGGCACCACATTAAGGTCACCAAAAGTGAACTTACCATTCATTTGTTTTCACCTTTACACCATATCCATACATAAGAGACATAACATTTAATAAGGCATGACAAGTCAAAATAACTCATGATATAACCCAAGTATAGCTTGCATATCATAATAAGCATTTAAGAGTCAACATTCTTCAATCGCTTATTTTAGAGGACTTTCATACAGTACTGATTAAGACTTAGAGAACTCACTATTACCCTATCAAAGCCTACTCGTGCAATGTATAGATAGCATCCCATACAACTACCTACACTTTTGTACAACCTATCAAGAAGCCAGAATGCACATCTCACATGATGGGAATAAGCGTTTAACCGATATAGAACATGAGAGCTAGATCATGGAATCCGGTGTCATATGACCCCACACCGTAAAAAAGCTGCCCACCTGCCTAAGGTAGACTATGTAATATCTTAGCTTTGGTAGAAACAACTGACTAATATATATCCCTATGTGGGCACATAGTTATGGGATTGGAAGATGTTTGTTGGAACCCTAGCCTAACATTGGGAGAGTTTCCATCTTACCATATTTACTCGGTGCGTAGCCTACATTCCCATAGAATACTTCATTTAGATTTCATTGATCTGCTTGAGAGGAATGCCATCGGCCTATCGACCCAAGTCACATCATTACACATGAAAGGAATGTCATAGGCCTATCGATTCATGGTACATTACATAGATATATCATAACTTTCCAAGAAGGGTTCCTTCAACATTGGGGCTACCGATACAAGGTTCATCATTTCACACAAGAAAGGTCTTCCAAGACTAGGTCTACCGATTCAAGGTTTTTAATCACATTAGTTTCTAGAGTCATGATGAAGGGTTACCAACACTAGGTCTATCGGTTCAAGACATAGCCTAGAATACTTTACCATTCATTCACTTATAGAGACACTACCAACATTAGGTCTACCAATCCAAGACATTCATTCATGATCACATTCATCAATACAATAATAGGATGCATAAGCCTAGCAAATCATGATATTCAACATTTACATTATAGAACCCTTCACATTCCATCATAATCACTCATGAAGGTCAAATTGAGAAATAGCTTTTCAATAATAACATATTTACATTCAATACAAGATCACCTTAACTTCATTGAATTCACATTCACATACTTAGTAAGTAAACCCCTCCACCTTTCAAGTGGATCAATAGTCAAGCACATTCTACTTCAACATATAATTTAGCTATAACTTTCCTTCAAGGACATTGATTTCAAATCATCAATACACCAACAATTTACCATAATTAAGGCATAAATAATGATACAATCCAATAACCCAAAGCAATTTAGACATATTCCAATCATAAGCTTTCATAATCAACAAACCCACTTCATAAAGGCACAATTTAGAAATTTAGAGAAATCATGGGTTCATAGAGTATTTTCAACATAAATCATCAATTAAACACCAATAGAATCGTAATATGCCATTAGAAACCATTTGAAATCGTTTGAAGAAAGAACCCATGAGATTGAGTAAAACCCTAGTTTTTCATGAACTTGAAAGCTTTGAAAATTTACTTTGAATGGACTCTAGGGCGAAAGCTACCCCTAGATGAAGGATCACCATACCTTGCTAAGATTCACAAGAAATTTGATGAAGAAACCACATTGAATCAAAACCATAGCTTCCACTTCTTTTTCTTTCTTGAGTTAAAGAGAGAAATATTAAGAGAGCAAGAACTTCTTTTGATTTGATTTGGGTTTGTTAAAAAGTGACTTAATTAAAGGAATTTCAAGTTTTAAAAGGTTATAAACATACTAGGAAAGGAATAAAATAATTAGGACTCAACTTTTGAAAAGGACTAAGAACCCCTTTAAGTTTAAACTTAAAAATAGGCCCCTTGTCCATCTAAGGTCTCCCTTTGGACCCTTGGGCTCACCAAGTGCACTAGGCGACTCGCCAAGTTCACCCTTGGCTGGCCCAAGTTTCCAGTGAGCTCACTACATGGGAACACCATTAGGCGATAGAGGGGGGCCAATGGGCGACACGCCAACCAGCTTGGAGAGCTACAACCTAGCTCGCCCTTTGGTCTAGCACCTAGGCCAAATGGGCAGCCCACTAGGCGATCACAAGGGTGACTCACCCAACCATTTGGGCGATCAAACAGTCCCATCGCCAAACAACCCCTCAAGGAACAAGGCTTATTTCACCCTATCGTGCTAGCCTAGGCTCTTGCTTGCACCCTAGGCTTCTAACTTGCTCCATTAAGGTTATATAACAGCCTAGACATCAACTTAAAGCCACACTAAACCAAACGTTAAGGCTCTAGTTCAACCTATCATTTTCCGCGTCCTTACAGTAGACTCATCAAATATCAAAATAATAGAATCCTGAAAATAATTCAGCTGGCATCCCAATGCCTTTCAATGAAGGTCTTTCTAGCATGAGAATAACAAAATATGACATTCGGCGTTTTAGGAATTTCCCAGGAGTGGTGCTAAAATGAGGGACGTACCTTAGCCTTAACATACTTTTCCAATTAATGCTTGAATGGTTGTAGTTTGTTCACAAAATTATTCCTTACGTCCTAAGATTCACAAACACTATATATACACAGTTGGTACGCACCTATATACAGTTCATAATTGATCTTAAATAGGCAAATTGGCCAAATGGCCTCAACTTGACGAAATGTCCGTAGAACTTCATAAAAACAATCATAAATGAGTCCCGAGATGATTACCTTAGTCAACCAAGTTTAAACATTGAAGAAACACCAATACCTACAAATTTATATCTTCAAAAACTAGCTCCAAGCGTGGTTAATAGAAGGGGAAAATGATTGCCACGTGTAGAGATCACATTTCTAGGCTTGGGGGCAACTTTTAAGGGTAGAAATCATCAACAACTAACCTTCATCATGCAAGAACTCCACAGGAATCCTCTCTTAAGCTTTCTTTCTGGTTAGGAAATGAAAAGAAATGTTTTCATGGCTTAAAAGGTGGAGTAAGCCAACATACCACATTTTTTACCCAACCAGGATCACGACCCAGATTCTACCCCGGCAGTCCGTAGTAAAACTTCCATAACCCTTTACTCCGATGTCAATTTGATACGGGGTTTTATACATTGCAAACTAGACTCATAGGCTTCGATTCAACGGGTTATAGGCATTGTAACTCTTTATATATTGGGAGAAAACATCCAAGACATTTGACCCAAAGTTAAGAAAATATTATTAGAGAAACTTCAATAACTTTTGCCGACCTTAGTTTCACTAATTTTGCTGACTTCAAAACATAACATACGACCCTTGTGCTATTATAATAACTCATAACACACTATTCTTACCATGTTGTACACTCATAGGCTTATCCACAAGGTATGGGATAATTTAACCATTTCAAACGAGCGAAGTTCTACCCGAGTCATTTCTTTAAGCATGAACTTTCTTTGAGGGGTCCCTTTGACCTAGAACTTTAGTTTATTTAGTTGATATTCCAACCTATTGGAATCTTAATCTCCAATGTACAGTAAAAAGTCATATACACCTCATATAATCATGCCATACTACACCACATATATTATGCAAGAATAGAGAAAAAGTACGGGATCTTACAGCTACTAGAAACCTGGACTCCACTAGGTGAAGACTTCCATCTCATGAGACCTAATTTGAGAAAATTGGGACTCTACTATGTGAGCGTTCCCCCTTTACTTTGGAAGCCCGGACTCAACTAGGTGTGATCCTCCTTTATCTTGGAGACCCGGGCTCGACTATATGTAAACCTTCATCTCATTGTCAATATCTGCTCGGGCCAAGCATACACCCCTTAGACTAGTTATTAAGCCTTATTAACTCATGAATCATGGAGGGATGTCCTTGACAACCAATCCATGTTTCAAATGATTCTATCACTTTATGCATTCAAACATCCATAAGGTAGATGAGGTGGGTAAAGTCCTTCCCCAACAATGATACTTACTAGTCTACCATTCTTAAATAGGTTTCACTGTCAAAGCCATTACAAACATAACTCAACATACTAGCTTTACTCTCAAAGCCCTAACAATCAACATTCATGACTACAAGCCTTACTCTCAAAGCTTTACTTCTTATAATCATCATACATACCTACATTTCATGGCATTCTAATCACATGTGATTTCACGTATCAGGACACTTCATCCAATACTAACTGCCAACGATCGTTAGTCAGTAATATAACCCAACTATGTGAGTTAGGGTCGAATCCTACAGGGAGTGGTACATATTTAAGAATAAATAGATAAACATGAATATGTTCAAGTCAATCATAGGTAAAACCATTTACGAATAAAAACAGGGTTCAAGTTTGGAATGACACAAGTGTCAAATAACAGGGGGGTTTGTTTCAACTATCACCTACAACAACAAATATCACGAAAATAACAAATATAGAGACATGTTCTTAGGATGTCATCGGATTATAGGCTAAGGTAGAGAAATGGGTGATTGCAATCAATAGTTAATAGCTGTAAGTTAGTGAATAATCTGAACTTTAGTGGGGATAAACTTTCTCTCTAATAATTTACCACGAATCAAATTGATTTCTCTATAACACTGATAAGCAGCAATTAAGAAGATTCGTTGCTTTAGTCCATTTACTCTGTCGAGCTGAATATGTGGAAAAAGGTTTATGATTCACTCTCTCAAGCTGAACCCATGACAATCCAATACCCAAAGATAATCAAATCAGTAATCTTGGTTTTAAAACCTTTCTCTAGAGTAAGCCAAAATCACGAAGGTAGACTTGCATTTGGAACTACAACACTTTAGATTAAGCCACAATTACGAAATGAAATTACTTTTAAACAACATTTACACTATCAATTAAGAATACCTAGCAGCTAAATCCACCAATAATTACACCCCAAGGAATTGGATTTTAGCTAGACTTCATGAAAAGATAAAAATGGTTACCAAATTGTGTTTCCATCAACTAGGTAGAATTAATTTCATCTTAACAAAGGTCTAAGATGAAGAATCTTCAACACCCACTTCCAATTTCTTAGAAATAGAAATCTTCAAATCTTCAAAGCTTCAAAGCTAAGGAAATATTGTCTCAATATTCTCAGTTCAAAACTAACAATTCTATTCTAAAAACTCTGATATTGACTGATAGATACTAAACCAAGAATTTTAAAAATTATTTATAGTCGCCAAAAATGTGTTGCCAAGGACCATTCGGCACAATAAGTCGGGATCACTGATCCATTTGGTGATCCGCCCTTTGGTCAATTCCATCGTATTTCTACTTTGGTCTTTAGCATCTAGAAGTTCTATAACTTTGGGCAATATAACACTGCATCGGGGAACCGATCGGCGACTCGCCGACTACACCTTTCTATCGCCGACTTAATTTACTCTTTATGCACTGAGACTTTCCTTGAAAAAAGCGGAGACCTTGCTTCTACTTTTTTTTCCTTCAGGACTTGGCACGCTGGAACATTAGGCAAGACCATTGCCGTTCGGCGACTCGCCCAATGGTTGAGGCGATCCTCAGGCCTTCTTTCCTTCGTTCTTTCAGCTCCCTTGTTCCTTTTTGCTCATTCGTGTCCATGCTTTGTTCCCCAATCCAAATACCTGAAAATCTAAGGATTTACATAAGTTATTGGCACAAAATATGCATTTGAGGACACTAAATTTATTAAAATAAAACCTCAAATGAGTCCAAATAGTAGACTCATCAACACCCCCAACTTGAACTTTTACTTGTCCTCAAGTAAAACTTAAGTTCAGCAGCTTAAAAAGGATGTCTCAAACAGTTCTACACAAGACTCAATCATGAATGCACACAAAAAGACTCAACTTACTCATGCAAGGATCAATTGTGCACTCAAAGATTCAAGTTCTAACTCACCACTATCAAAGATGCTCAAGTTCACAATACTTGCTTCAAATGCAAGTTCAAGCTCAACATTGGTACCCAAATGTCCTCACACAAAGAATGATTCCAAATTCACACACAATGGTTCACAATTTAAAGCTCCGAAATCAAAATCAACACTCACACTCACAAAGATGAACACAATGCATGATTTCTCCCATAGGTTTGTCCTTATTTTCCAATCAACAATTATTTCAAATAACTCAAGATTAAAAAGGTCTTTTCAAGAATTGTAACGGGGTTGAGTGCAAGGGTATGGTCATTTAGGCTCAATAAATGTATTCCTCATGAAATGTGGTGTGAACAACACTTTCTTTCATTTTCTTCATCATTTTCATCGTGCTCACAAATCACCCCATTATTCATCTTCCATGGACTGTTGGATACACCATTTTCTTTGCTCTTTCACAACTTTTTCCTTCTTTTTCTTTTTCATTCTTTTCTTCTTTTTATCTCTTTTTTTGTATGAAGGGGTTCCATTTTTCTCAAAATCATTGGTCAAGGGGACTTTCTTGCACTTCTTAATATACCTTTTCTTTTCACCACACCCCCAACTTAGGCCAAACCACAAATCATGAGAATTATGGTTAATGGATCAAGAAAGGTCACAATTTCATTAAGTTTCTTCTAAGAAAAGGCTAAGGCTCAAAGGGTGTTCAAGCGGAGTTTACACACTAACAAGGTAGGCCACAAAAAGAGGTATAATGTCAAATTGTTTCACACTTTTCAAAGTTGCATATGATCCTATCAACGATTGCATCACTTAGTCAATCGGACCAATGGAGAAAATTCTAGGTGTCATCACACATGGTTCACGGTAAGGTCATCATACAAGGCATTGACACCAATGTCAAACAAGACTCCACACTTTCGCTAGTGTACAATGTTCATCACAAGAGACTCAATTTGATACTTGGCTAGTCACAATGAAATGCAAAAAGTTCACATATTCACTATGCAACTTCATTTTGCCTCATTGTAGCCACACATTCATTTTTGTTCGATTATGAGCACTATTTAAGTCATCGGTATTGATCCAAACCGATACTCAAATTTGCCAGAGAACAACCACATTCAAACACAAATAAGAGGTGGCACAATTTTTTTTGGAAGGGTCCAAGAATCATTGTCACGACCCGAGAGCACCTCCAAGTCGCGACATGGCGTACTCGACCCCGAAGGGGTCTTATACATGTCGCATAGCATTCATAACATTCTATATATTAAAATAGTGCAGAATTTAAAACTTTATACAAACCGAACTATCAAAAGTCTCATTTATATAAGCAGCGAAAATACTAATTCTCAACAAAGCCATCTTAGACAAACTTTAACAAGATAGGGTCACGGCCCTTTACAATAGAAAACTTAGACAAATGTCTTAAAACATAAGGAAACTAAACAATATAAGTCTTTGTCCTCGAACATATGAGGACATACAAAATTAGGTCTTGAGAGAACTCTACTCCCAAGCCTCACTAGAAAATGCTATAACTTACCGGAACCTACACTTTGTAAAAATTAGAAGAAATATGGATTAGTACACACATATGTACTAAGTATGATGACTATGCAAAAACATGCTTAAAACGTATATTTGGTTTAGAAACCATGCATATGCTTTCATTTGAGTAATATTACAAGAAATGTACATAAAAGCATATAGTACATCATAACCAACATATAAGACACCTTTTCACATTAGACTTCATCTTAAGTAACCCTTAATGCTCTACTTGGTGCAATGCATGAAAGGCGTCCCATACCATCCTCCATGCTAAGTACCACATGAAGACTACCCAAGAGTGACTTACCATTCACCATGCTTCATATTTACAAGTGTCATGTCCAACTAATACCAATATACAACATATAGACATATTCATCAAGTAAGTCATTTCATCACTATAGGACCTCTATCTAAAGTTACCCTAAGACACACCTAAGTAAGACATGAAGTGGCCGCCCATACAACCTCTTCATACCACACCTAGGCATTCCTCAAGGCTACAATAGACAAGAACCTTTACATTTCAACATACGTGCTAAGAAACTCATTTCATCATATAAGCTACTCAATCATCATTACACATAGTCAATAAGGAAGCATTCTTCATTTTTTCCATTTAAAGTACTTTCATTCATTAGTCTTGAAGGCATAGAGAACTCACTATAGTACTCTCGAATCCTACTCGTGCCATGTATAGATAGCATCCCATACTACTACCTACACTTCGTAGTACTTCTTAAAGAACTATAGTGTACATTTCACATGATGGGAATAAACATTAACTGACATACACCATGTTAACTAAGGCATGGAATCCGGTGTCATATAACCCCTCACCGAAGAAGGGTGTTCTACTTGCCTAAGCTAGAACTAAGTGTTCTCTACCTAGGTGGATCCCCTAGCTATCCTATATGGGCAGGTAGTTTTGGATGAGAAAGACGTTCATGGAAACCCTTGCCAAACATTGGGAGATGATCCATCTTACCAAATCCTCTCGGTGCTTAGCCTCCATTCCCATAGTGTAGTTCATTCTTTTACATTCTCTTACACATGAAAGGGTGCCCTAGGCTTACCGAGTCAAGGTACATTATTAGGATAACTCCTTAAGTTCCTATGGAAAAGTGCCTTAGGCCTACCAATGCTTCATTAAAAGGTGCCTTAAGTCTACCGGTCAAAGGTTCATCATTTCACACATGAAAGGGCTACCATCATTAGGTCTACAGATTTCATGGCTTATCAATTAACATTCATGGAAGGGTGTCCTTAACTTAATGATCCCAAATACATTCATAGATTAAGAAGAGGATGCCCAAAAGCGTACCAATCCATGATACACAACATATATAAGACAACTCTTCACATTACATCATTATCATTCATGTGTGTCCAATTGAGAATTAACCATTCAATATTAACACAAGTACATTCTACACAAGCTCTTGACTCATTGAATTCACATTTACATAACTAGCAAATAAGCACCTCCACCGTAAGTGGATCACACATCAATGAATCATAATTTTATACCAACAAGGAATTACCCATATCTTGCCTTGAATACAAACATCCCATATCATCAATACACCAACAATTTACCAAAATTAAGGCATAGATAATGATACAATTCCATAACCCAAAGCAATTTAAACATATTCGAAACATAAGCTTTCATAATCAACAAACCCACTTTATAAAGGCATAATTTAGAGATTGAGAGGAATCTTGGGTTCATAGAGATTTTCCATTGAAATTCATCAATTAAACATTAATACAATCGATATATGTCATTACAAACCATCTAGAATCATTTGAGAGAAGAACCCATGAGATTGAGTAAAACCCTAGATATTTCATGAACTTGAAATCTATTTTGAAATTGACTATGGGGATGAAAGCTATCCCTAGATGAAGAGTCACCATACCTTGATTAAGATTTCCCACGAAAATTGATGAAGAAAACAACTTGGAATTCTCAAAACCCTAGCTTCAATGGCTTATTTCGTTTTCCTTGAGTTATAGAGAGAAATATTTGACAGAGGAACTTTTGATTTGATTTTGGGGAATTATGGAGTGAAAAAGTTGTTTTTAGACTTAAAACCTTTTATACTAATGGTATAAACAATTTAAAATTAACCCCAATTAATAAAACCTTAAAACAAAATTACTTAAAAACTCCCAACTTAAGGTAGCCCGTCAGGGACCACGCCTCCTTGTACGGACCGTGAAGGGGGACCACGGCCCGTGGTGGCGCCCGTGGTCCTCTAGGCAATGACTCCCCTGAGCTTGCCACCCTCCATTTGACCATGGCATTTCCACGACGAACTCTACGGACCGTGGTGATGACCACTGACCGTGGTGTGGCTCGTGGAGTTTGAGGTAGAGCCTTGGCCTCAAGACCTTGGCTCCCTCATGGCCAAGTGACTTCCACGGCAACTTCTACGGACAGTGGTCAAGGCCACTGACCGTGAAGTGGTTTGTGAGGTTTGGGGCAGTGCTTGGCCAAGGTTGAAAGGCTTGGCCTTTTGGCTTAGGCCCCTTCTTCCTTGGCTTGGCACAAGCCCTAGTACCCTTAACGAACATACAAAAGGCCGTTTTATCATGGAGTCTAACATGTACCTCAACGTTGACTCTTTAAACTCCTTCAAACAAGGCATCATTACATAACACGAAACCTCATTACAAGCTCCACTCAAAGACATTATTCTCTAGTTCATCTTATTAATTTCCGAGTTGTTACATTATCCCCCACTTAGGAAGATTTGTCCTCAAATGACACTTTAAGCACTCTAAGGAAAATGACTCAAGACTAGCAGCCAACAATCACAACACAACATTATAAGACACAACATCAAAAGAGGAAACATCAACTCCACTTCAACAAGTTCAATGCAAAACAAAAAGGTAGGAACTACATCTACAACTCATTATGCATAAAACATCAACATTTATCATTTCATTAGAGGAACTACCTTCTCCATAGCACATCATGATCATTACAACATCACAAGGCAATTTATTCAACTCTTTAAAAACACAACATAACCATGTTCAACAAGTCAATTCATGAAATACTTCAGCAACTCATCCTAGATGCATATCAACATGAAAAAAAAGGATGAAATGCTTATTTTATCATTTAAACATGAATTCATCAAGAGCATGCACAATACAAGGAGACCATGCAAACTAATTTTCACATAAGATTCCAAAACATGCATCATGCTACAAGGAACACTAGGTCATAAGCTTGAATAAGAATAGAGGAAAGTGACAAGGATATCAAACTCACCACCATTTACTATCCATCATACAATCCCTCACATAATGGAAAACCCAACTACGGCTAACATGAAAAACAACAAAGAACTTTAACTTACCTGTACCTTCATCTGGATTAGCTCCTATATCCTTGTTAGCTTAGAGCTCATAGAAGCGATTCTTCTTTGGAGCCTCAAGATCCGGGACACTTGGAGAATCTTTCTTGGCCTCTCTTCCTCTAGCCGTAAGAGTAGGACAATCTTTCACCTCGTGATCACTCTTCCCGCAACAATAGCACCCATTTGTACTGGCTAGGCATTTCCCATAGTGTCTCTTCCCACATTTGGTACAAGTAGGCATACAAAATAAAGATCCACCACCCTTCTCATGGTTGACCTTAGCAGCATTTGAAGAGTCTTGGTTTGGAGCCCCTTTCTTAAACCTAGGTTGTCCTTCATCATTAGGCCTAGACCTCTTCATCCCTCTATTCTTCCTCTCAAGTTTGGACTCCTCAATAGATTGAGCATACACCATGAGTATAGAAATATTCATATCACTATGAAGAATTGCCGTACGACACTCTTCCTTAACAAGGTCGGATACACCGGTCACAAACCTACTCATTTCATCCCTAGGGATGGACACTAGAGACGGAGCATACTTAGACAATAGGGTGAACTTCAAGGAATACTCTTCTACACTCAAGTTACCTTGCCTACGGTTTATGAACTCCTCAATCTTACACTCCCTCTTCTCACGGGGAAAGTACCTACCAAGGAAATCCTCCTTAAACTCCTCCCATTCTATGGGACCTACTTCTATAGCCTTATTTCATTTCCATTGGGTGTACCACACTGGGGCCACCTCTTTCAATTGATAGGAAGCCAATTCCGCTTTCTCCCTAGAATATACCCCCATAGCATGAACTATCATATACACCTCATCCAAGAATTATTGAGGATCATCTCCTGCTATAGAACTAAGAAAGATAGGATGATTCATCCTCACAAAGTCTCTCAACCTCGAAGCAAAGATACTCTCATTAGCATTGGCCCTAGGCCCCACATCTCTAATTGCTTTGGCCATCATGGCTTGGACCAAAGTTAGGAAAGCCAACCTAATCTCCTCATTAGTCATATCCGGGGGAACCGCCGGAATTTGATTTCCTTCATTGATTTGAGGCACTTGTTCGCCTTGGGGATGAACTCCCTCATTCACATGCTCCTCTTCCCCCCTCCTTGGGTTACCTCTTGTATTCATCTCCTATAAACACAAGAGAAATATTAGGAAAAGGACATTTATAAAGCTAAACTCTAAGGCACAACTTCAAGAATAGTGAAAGAAGTGTAACTTCTAACGTCATATAGCCTCTCGCTTATAGATGTGTCGCGACTCACACCGATGAACAAGACTCTACTAGACGTGGCTTGTGAGACATCAACCCTAAATACCCTTTCCAAAATGATGTGCTCTGATACTGTGTTTGTCACGACCCGAGGGCACCCCCAACACGCTACATGGTGTACTCGACCCCGAATGGGTCTTATACAAGCCACATAGCATTCATAACATTCGATATATAAAAATAGTGCGAAATTTAAAACTTTATAAAAACCAAAATATCAAAAGTCTCAGTAATAAAAGCAGCGGAAATACTAAGTCTCAACATAGCCATCTTAGACAAACTTTAACAAGATAGGGTCACAGCCTTTTACAATCGAAAACTTAGACAAAAGTCTTAAAACATAAGGAAACTAAACAATAGAAGTCCTCATCCTCAAACATATGAGGGCATACCAAATTAGGTCTTGAAAGAACTCTAATCCCAAGCTTCACTAGAAAATGCTATCACTTGCCAAAACCTACACTTTGTAAAAATTGGAAGAAATGTGGATTAGTACACACATATGTACTAAGTATGATGACTATGCAAAAACATGCTTAAAACAAGCATTTTGTTTAGAAACCATTCATATGATTTCATTTGAGTAATATTACAAGACATGAACATAAAAGCATATAGTACATCATAACCAACACATAAGACACATTTTCACATTAGACTTCACCTAAAGTAACCCTTAATGCTATACTTGGTGCAATGCATAATAAGCATCCCATACCACCCTCCATGCTAAGTACCACATCAAGACTAACCAAGAGTGACTTACCATTCACCATACTTCATATTTACAAGTGTTACGTCCAACTAATACCAACATACAACATATAAACATATTCATCAAGTAAGTGATTTCATCACTTTAGGACCTATATCTAAAGTTACCCTAAGACACACCTAAGTAAGACATGAAGTGGCCGCCCATACAACCTCTTCATACCACACCTAGGCATTCCTCAAGGCTACAATAGACAATAACCGTTACATTTCAACATACATACTAAGCAACTAATTTCATCATATAATCTACTCATTCATCATTACATATAGTCAATAAGTAATCATTTTTCATTTGTTCCATTTAAAGTACTTTAATTCATTAGTCTTGAAGGCTTAGAGAACTAACTATAGCACTCTCGAAGCCTATTTGTGCCATGTATAGATAGCATCCCATATCACTACCTACAATTCATAATACTTCTTAAAGAACTATAGGGTACATCTCACATGATGGGAATATGCATTAACCGACATAGACCATGTTATCTAAGGCATGGAATCTGGTGTCATATAACCCCACACCGAAGAAGGGTGTTCCACTTGCCTAAGCTAGAACTAAGTGTTTGCTAGCTAGGTGGATCCCCTAGCTATCCTATGTGGGCACATAGTTTTGGATGAGAAAGACGTTCACTGAAACCCTTGCCTAACATTGTTAGAGGATCCATCTTACCAAATCCTTTCGGTGCTTAGCCTCCATTCCCATAATGTAGTTCATTCTTTTACATTCTCTTACATATGAAAGGGTGCCCTAGGTCTACCGAGTCAATGTACATTATTTGGATAGCTCCTTAAGTTCCCATGGAAAGGTGCCTTAGGCCTACCAATGCTTCATTAAAAGGTGCCTGAAGCCTACCGGTCCAAGGTTCATCATTTCACACATGAAAGGGCTACCACCATTAGGTCTACCGATTTCATGGCTTATCAATTAACATTCATGGAAGGGTGTCCTTAACCTACCTATCCAACATACATTCATAGATCAAGAAGAGGATGCCTAAAAGCCTACCAATCCATGATACACAACATATAGAAGACAACTCTTCACATTCCGTCATTATTATCCATGAGTGTCAAATTGAGAATTAGCCATTCAATACTAACAAAAGTACATTCTACGCAAGCTCTTGACTCATTGAATGAACATTCACATAACTAGCAAATAAGCACCTCCACCATAAGTGGATCACACATCAATGAATCACATTTTTATACCAACTAGCAATTACCCATATCTTGCCTTTAAAGGAAACATAACAAATCATCAATACACCAACAATTTACCAATATTAAGGCATAGATAATGATACAATTCTATAACCCAAAGCAATTTAAACATATTCAAAATATAAGCTTTCCTAATCAACAAACCCACTTCATAAAGGAATAATTTAGAGATTGAGAGGAATCATGGGTTCATAGAGTTTTTGCATCAAAATTAATCAATTGAAAATCAATACAATCAATATATATCATTAAAAACCATTTGAGAGAAGAACCAATGAGATTGAGTAAAACCCTAGATTTTTCATGAACTTGAATTCTTTGAAATCTATTTTGAAATTGACTCTAGGGATGAAAGCTATCCCTAGATGAAGAGTCACCATACCTTGATTATGATTTCCCACAAAAATTGATGAAGAAAACGACTTGGTGTTCTCAAAACCCTAGCTTCAGTGGCTTCCTTCTCCTTCTTTGAGTTAGAGAGAGAAATATTTGTAACATGAACTTTTGATTTGATTTTTGGGAATTAAGGAGTGAATGATTTGTTTTTAGACTTAAAACCTTTATACTAATGGTATAAAAAATTTAAAATTAACCCCAATTAATAAAACCTTAAAACAAAATTACCTAAAAACTCCCAACTTAAGGCAGCCCGTCAGGGACCACGCCTTCTTGTATGGACCGTGAAAAAGGACCACGGCCCGTGGTGGCGCCCGTGGTCCTTTAGGCAGTGGCTCCCTTGAGCTTGCCACCCTCCATTTGACCATGGCATTTCCATGGCCAACTCTACGGATCGTGGTGATGACTACTGACCGTGGTGTGGCTTGTGGAGTTTGAGGCAGAGCCTTGGCCTCAAGGCCTTGACTCCCTCATGGCCAAGTGACTTCCATGGCCACTTCTACGGACCGTGGTCAAGGCCACTGACCGTGAAGTGGTCCGTAACGCCTGGGGAAGTGATTGGCCAAGGTTGTAAGCCTTGACCTTTTGGCTTAGGCCCCTCCTTCCTTGGGTTGGCACAAGCCCTAGCACCCTTAACCAACATACAAAAGGTCATTTTATCATGGAGTCCAACACGTACCTCGACGTTGACTCTTTAAACTCCTCCAAATAAGGCATCATTACACAACACGAAACCTCATTACAAGCTCAACTCAGAGACATTATTCTCTAGTACATCTTATTATTTTCTGAGTTGTTACAATCATTTATCATTCAAAACAAGAAGGCACAAGCTCAATCATCCATAAAAATAGTGTAACACAATTATAGCTCAAAACCCATATTTATCCACAAAACCATAGTCACAAAAGGTGGGCCTCACCCCAACACAAATAAAAAACCATTTGTCCTCAAATGCAAGCAAAAATATCCAAATGTCAAAATACTATAAGACAAAGAGTGAGGTAAAGAAGGGATCATGTCTACTCAGTCACTCCATCTATCGGGGCTTCAGTGCCTCATGCATCAGTGCCTGGTGCATCAATCTAGACTTGGGCATCGGTGCCCGTAGTCACCTCAGAAGGAATAGCAGCTCTACTAGACCCACTCATGGATGTCTCTATCAGCGATGTCTAGATCACCGACTGCACAATCATCTTCTCAAGATCCAGCATGTCTCTATATATGCTCTCCTCCTTGATCTCTATCAGCTCCTCGTCAGACTGTGCCTCTGACTCATATGTTGCCTTATCCCTATGCATGTCTCCAGTAATAGTCGGAGGAATCTCTGAAGTCTCAGAAGTGTCCAAATAATCTACAGCCTATAGTAATAAAGTGAAGTCAGTAGACTTCAAATAGTCTACGTCATTCCTCAAATCTGCTACTTTGGGTTCCAAAGTAGTAACCTCGGAGGTCTTCCCTGTAATGACCCTAGAGCACCCCCTAGCCGTTACATGCGTATTCGACCTCTCGGAGGTCTCATACAGGCCTTAGCATTCATTCATAGATCCTAAAAATCACTAAGAATTTAAAACTTTTATTCAATAAAATCATAAGACTTCAAGAGTCATCAACATTTGAAAACATCAATACGCAAGCGGAACTACTAAGTCTCTTTAGCCAATCTTAGACAAGAACTTAAAATGTACTAA
>NW_006239082.1:293732-293939 GCF_000226075.1 Solanum tuberosum | reverse complement strand
AACCCATTTACCTTTACCTTCTTGCCTTGGACCTCCACCTTAAGTAACCCTTAAGACTATACCCTTGTGCAATGATGGGCAACGTCCCATACCATCACCCACACTAAGGCACCACCTTAAGGTCTCTCAAAGTGCACTTACCGTGCATACCTCAACCTTCACCAATTAATCACATAAGACATATAAGCACATAAGCCAACAAGTCAC
>NW_006239082.1:292473-293480 GCF_000226075.1 Solanum tuberosum | reverse complement strand
CTTTAAGAGAACCTAGTTCATTCATTCATTAATGTGGGGGAGAGCCTTAACCGACATAGACCATGGAGCTTGACATGGAATCCCAGTAGTACCCTTACCGGATGAGGGGTCCCCACTTGTCTAAGGTAGGGTCATTCTTTTAGCCTTTACGTGGTAGAGACCACTAGCTAGTCATATGTGGGCACATAGTTAAGGGATAGAAGGATTGCTTCTAAGTACCCTCATCTCAACTAACGACGGGGAACCCATCTTAAGGGTTACTACTAAATATTCACATCTCAACTAACGAAGGAGTATCCACCCATCTTCATATCCTCTCAATGCTAGACATTACTCTCCCATGGAGTTAGGATATTCATTTCATTCATTCATTTAGGGATAAGGATTGCTACTAAGTACTCTCATCTCAACTCATGAAGGAGTACCCATCCTAGCCCAACATTCATTCATTTAGGGTTAAGGATTGCTACTAAGTATTCTCATCTCAAATCAAGAAGGAATACCCATTCTAACCCTCATTCATTCATTAAGGAAGCTCTTGGATTCAAAGATGAGAAAACCTTCATCTATGAACCCCATTCATTTAAATGAGTACTTTATGAGACTATCCTTACAATAGACCCAACTTTCATTCATTAGCATTAACTCCCATTCTTTTCATTCATTCTCACATTCTTTCATTCATTCTTCACTAGGTGTTAGAGTAGGTAAACATAGTCTATCCTAACCTCACCTTCATTATAAGTCATTCAAAGAAGTCAACAACCAAGAATAACACATAAAGTCTCTACACAAGGTCACCTTTCATGCTCTTAGACCATACACAAATTCATATCACATTACCTTCAAATAATCAAGATTACTTAAAACAACAACCATCCAACTTTGCCTACAAGGCCATGATCACAACATGCTTATAAAGTAAACACCTCCCTACTTTCAAAGGGATCAAACCTTACCATTCTAACATCTACAATATATATATATATATATATATATATATATAT
>NW_006239082.1:283125-292426 GCF_000226075.1 Solanum tuberosum | reverse complement strand
TTATCCTTAGGTCACAATTGCCCATTCAAGGCCAACATCTAATGTAACACAATTGACCATCAATTCCTCATAATTCAATATAGAACAATAAATAAATCAATAGCCCATAACAATCTACACATTAATATCACATTATTGGCTCATAATCAATTGACCCACTTTAGACCCAATAATTAGGGTTTCAAGATATGCAAGGGTTCATGGAGTTTTTGACCTTAAAACCACCAATAATAACATAAATCATCATTTGAAATACTTTCATGCAAGAACCCAAGCTTAGAATTGAAATTGGGGTTTTTAGTGTTTTAGAAAAACATTGAAATCACTTTGATTTGGCTCTTTGATTGAAAGGAGAATCAAAGATAAAATCCCCATACCTTTGTGATTAATTTCCTTAGGAATTTGAAGAGAAATCAGTAGGAACCCATCCCCTAACTTGAAGCTTCATCAATGGCTTCCATGGAGTTCTAGAGAGATAATTTATTTGAGAGGGAAGGTTCAATGTAGAAATAATGAGGTCCAATTCTAGGTTTTGGGGTTTTAACCTATTAAAATACCCTAGAGTAGGTAGAATAACCGTGTGTAATAATTCCCCAAAGTATCCAAACTACCCCTCACTTAGTTGGACCATTTTAAACAAATCAAACATGAGTTTTATTTCCGCAAATTTCGTCGAGAAAGAGGTTCGCGACGCGGAGGTGTTCCCGCAAGTTTCTAAAAATTAAATTCCAAGACAGAAGATTCTGCGATACGTCCGTGATGCGGACCAACATTTTGGCCCTTGGTGGAGCTAGTCCGCGACGTGGATATGCTCCCTCCATGAGCATTTTCAAGTTGCCTTGGCAGCTTGCTCAGCCAAGGGTTAGGGTCCTCCTCGGGGACCCTTAGGGTGGTCCCGGGGAGTTGTACCCTAACGTTTTGACCCTAAAAACATTTATTAAGACACTAGGATCACCTCCACTGATTTTAGAGTCCAAACAACACATAAAAACATGCAAGACACACTAGAGCACACTAGCACGCAAACAACTAGTTTTCGAACGTCTTGAACATATCTTTGACGTTTGACTTCAAACTCAACCAAGCTGACCCATAAACTCATTTTCAAACATTTATACAAGTTTATCAACTACTAACACGCATGTGAAGCTCTAATTATCCTATTTCATTTTGAGGGGCGTTACATTCCCCTTTCTGCTCTCGCAAGCGTCAACCCTTGTGGTGACAGTGTGAAAAGAAGTCTAAAGGGGGTCAGTGCAGTGATGATGCCACTCTCGGTCATCCATGGGATGGATCCCTCAAGTCTGGGCCCCCTCATGTCAGCTGAATGGGCTAGATACCCCATCTTCAAGAGCATAGTCTGAGTGATCCTGGTGGTCTAGGTAGATGTAGAGGACCTCCGGGCCTGTGAAGAAGAAGAAGGGGCAGAAGTACCTGAAGGCCCGGAGGCCGGAGTAGGAAAAGCTGCCTTTGTAGGTATCGAGCCAATATTAAGCTCTGGGATGTATCCACCAGAGCATCCCTCATCCTATCAGCCTTCTCACGAGTGTACTCAGCCTCAATACACTAGATGTCAGTGGAAGAAGAAGGTGTCCCCTCAATGTCTCTCGTATTGTCCCGGGGCATTCTGGCATGCTGGCACACCTTTATAATAAGGAAAGGGAATGGCAAAGAAGTTTTCCCCTGCTTGGCCCTCATGTCCATCTCCTATTCAATTATAAGGCTCAGGTCAATGCGCCTTTTGGATATGATAGACCCAAGGCATGCCGCCTTAGGATGGCATAGGATAGACTCATTCTGGGACGGCTTAATGGTGTTGTTGATAAAGCCAAACCAGAACCGGGCATCAATACTTAGGTCTCTCTTCTCAATGGGGAGCTCTACTTCGATCCACCTCGGGGTGGTATCGGAAATCATAAGTGCCAGCCAGCCCTTTAATTCATCTAGTGACTGAGCGACAGGCAACCCCTCGTAGGGACATGAAGAATGCAGAGCTCTGTCTAAAATAGTGTTATTGTACTCACTACTACACCTAACTTCCTTACCTTAGACCATGACCGACTTAACCAGTCTAAACACTTTTGCCTTCTTATTGCTCTTTTGGACCAAGTCACCATATGTTGTGTAGAATTCCCAAACCAATGAAGGAATATAACGGCCTCGAGGAGAGGTGAACTGCTCAAATCTATGGAAGTGGAAGGTGTTCCTCACATCAGATTACTTGTCCTCAAGGCATTCTATCAATAGCAACTTCTCCTCGAGGATGATTTGCAAACCATCACCTTTCAACCTATTGAGAAGCCTAGGAGGAGGGATGACTGGTGGCATTGGAACCATATGAGGTGTTGGACCTGGCACTGAGTCTGTTGGTATGGGAGTTGGAGGGACTCTAGCTGAGTCAGGGAGAGATCTAGCTCGGATCTCAGCCCGCTGGGACTATAGGGGTTGGTCATACTCGGGCTAAGATAAAGGAGCCTGGGAACCAGTAGTAACCTTGTCAGATATGGGCCTCTTGCCCTTGCCTTTATCTCCTGGTGGAATCTTTTGCCTTCTTCTTTTTTAGAGGATTTTATCTCCCTTCATTGATTGTGATACCCCGTACACTTTTCCAGGGTGGCATGTCGATATTTGTTTTTACCATGTTTACAAAACACCGGGAAAAAGTTAGAAACATTTCAATCAAAAGTAGAAAAAAATAATTGTAGATTGACTCGCCGAATAACTTTAGCGAGCTAGATCGGGCTCGCCAAAAGAATTGGCTCAAAATTCTCAGAAAAATTTAGCATGTCAGCGATGGGAAGGCCTTTTGGTGAATCACCGACAGCATTTGGTGAGCAAGGATTAGCCCGCCGAAAGTTACAGTGCAAAAAGGGTGCAGGGGTCCAGACAAAGGTCGATCAAGAAGACTTTCGGTGAGTGGCCGAGTGCCTTCAGCGACCTCAAGCTTCTCGCCGAAAGTTACAAAATCAAACTACAGGTATAGCATGAAATTAAAGGTGAGATGGGGAACTTCGGCGAACCACCGAGTGGTTCGGTGAGGTCGACCCAGCTCGCCAAACGACCCAATGTGCCTACTTTCAACCCAACTTCTCGAATTCAACCCAACAATCCTCGAAAGCAAAATCAAAGCATGAACTTATTAAATTAAGCTCAGACTTATTACCCCGAGATACTCAGACTTCTCTCGGTTTTGTCAAATTTTTCCATTTGATGACTTTTGCCCGAAAGTATGATGTCACACGCTCGATAATTAGGCAAATTACGTTATTTGGCACAAACACAGATTACTTAGACTTCACCCAACTAGACTCAACAACATGCAAGCATAAACTCACAAGATTTTGTCAATTTTAAGCCATAAAATTATGTGAATTCAACATTATAAACACTACGGGCAAGATTTTCGAATTAAAACAGACATATACAAACACAATATAGATCAGAGAGGCCCAACACACATCACTAAGATAGGATCAATGAAAATGAGTACAAATTCGATAAAATTAAACTCGAGGTTTGGAAAACCATCCTTTGATGCTGATTAGTAAAGATTGAAATGCTAGACGACAAAGTAATCCCACTCCAAGAACCAATCAATGACTAAAACACTCTAAAAATACAGAAATATAGCAAACTAAAGTGTGGGTGTGAGTTTGGGAAGTTCAAAAGTGAGGGAAAGTGAAAGAGTTGGAAGTTTAAACCTTTGGCCTTTTAAATACCGTCCATTTCTCGCCCATTGCCGACCCACTCGGTCAAACGCCGAGTGGTCCCTTACCTAGGAGTGTTTCACAGGACCTCCAGTTTATATGAAGGTCCAAACGGTGGACTAGATTAGGATCGCCGACATGGTCGATGATTCGCCATGTTGCTCCTGGGCTCGCCAAGTTTTACAGACTCCAATTTAAAATTGTCTTGAGTCTAACAACGGTCTAGGTCAGACACACTGACCTCTTCGGTGATACACCTACTTGACCTTTAGCTCGCCAACCTACACATTTCAACCACTTTTCACACTTTGACCTGCACAGTTAACATACCATTATTTAAAAATTAAAAAGAAAGAAAATAAAACTTTGGTTGCCTCCCAAGCAACGCCTTAGTTAACGTCGTGGCACAACGAGAGTCCACACTTAAACCTCATTCTTCGAATTAGCCATAGTATCACTAGGCAAACCCCCTTGCTGTCTCGCGTTCAAATGAGACGAGGTATGACCCATTTGGGTCTCCAACTGCTTGATTGATATTGAGTAAGAGGTAACGATCTGGCTAAGGGCCAACACATCTTCTTTCATTTCTTTTAAAATCTTTTCCGACCCCTTAACTTTTTTGAGGATACGAGAAAGCATATCCTTAGACCGACCACCTTTCGAATCATTTGTTTTTTGGCGATCGTGGGGAGTCACATACCTATCCTTCTCCCCATCCTTCCAATTGGGATTTCGATCCCTCAATTCTCGATAACGATCCTTCCAACCTTCATCCCTATTCCAACCTTGGTTACCACCCTGCCTCGGATGATTTGAACAATAACCACCACCTTTGTTGGCTAGGAAATTCACCTCTTCATTATACAAGTCCTCAAAATTGGACTTATGCGAATTTGCACACCTGATAACCACGACATTGACACCTTAAGCACCAGCTCCTGTGATATTTTTGGACTAAATATCAAGTTCAGTCATGATCTTGGCCATGTTCTAGTCCCTCTCTTGGTCCTTCTCGATCTGTTCCTTGGTCAATTTGAACGTGAGAGGGGAGACCTGGTCTTCACAGGTATACCACACCTTGTTATGGTAGTCATGTCATCCAAGAGTTGAGCCACTATCACATAAGGTTACTGCATCAAACCTCCCAGAGAAATGTTGGCAGCAACACCCTTGTTTACCGAGTCAAGGCTCCGGTAAATATACTCCAATAATACGTTATCAGGCAAGCCATGAGTTGGGCACTTAAGCACCAACTTCTTGAAGCACCAACTTTTTGAGTTGGGCACTGAAGCACCAACTTCATGAATTGGCTCGCCTTCTAGATCTTTGAAGCTCTGAATGATGTTCCGAAGAGTCATCATCTTCGAGGGAGGGAAAAAGCGCACTTGAAATGCGGTGACCAATACTTCCCACAAAGTGATTGATTCATGTGGCAATTCAGCCAGCCACTTACATGCCTCTCCCATCAAAGAGAACGGGAACAACCTCAAACAAACCAACTCCTGGGAGATGTTCTTGAAGGAGAATGGTCCGCATATATCCACGAAGTTTCTAATATGCTCATGGGGATCCTAATGAGCCAGACCACTGAACAACCCCTTCAATTGCAAGATTTGCAACATAGTACTTGTGATGTGGAACACTGCATTCCCTTTGGCTGGAGGCAAGAGAATGGCACCAATACCACCCATAAGATAGGGGTAACTAGCATTAGGCTCATTGACATCATTGAGGTTTCCGATGTCATCTTGATACCCTACTTGTTCCGTTCACACTCATACTTCCAGTTTCAGCACACAAACAAGCAAATCAAAACTAAAATTAAGTACAACTATGACTAACAAGAACAAAATCCAACTTAACTAAGAATTCTCAAGTAACACAACTCCCCAGCAGCGGCGCCATTTTGATTTCACTTATCGGGACACTTCATCTAATACTAAGTGCCAACGATCGTTAGTCAGTAATATAACCCAACTAAGTGAGTTAGGGTCGAATCCCACAAGGAGTGGTACATATTTGAAACTCAATAGAAAAGCATGAATATGTTCAAGTCTATCATAGGCAAAAACATTTACGAATAAAAGTGTGGTTCAAGTTTGGAATGACACAAGTGTCAAATAACGGGGGGTTTATTTCAACTATAAGTTACAACAACAAATAACAAAAAATAACGAATATAGAGACATGTTATTGGGATGTGATAGGATTATGGACTAAGGTAGACAAATGGGTGATTTTAATCAATAGTGAATAGTGGTAAGTCGGTCAATAATCTAGACTTTAGTAGGGATAAACTCTCTCTCGAACTATTTACCCCGAATCAAATTGGTTTTTCTCGAACACCAATAAGCAGCAATTAAGATCAACGTTCGCTTTAGTCCATTCACTCTCTCGAGCTGAATCTGTGAAAAAATGTTTAGGAATCACTCTCTCGAGATGAACCCATGACAACCCAATACCCACAGACCATCAAATCACTAATCTTGGTTTTAAAACCTCTCTCTCGGGCAAGCCAAAAATATGACGGTAGAGTTGCATTTGCAAATACAACCCTTTAGATTAAGACACAATTACTGAATGAAATACACTTTTAAACAACATTTATACTATCAATTAACAATACCCAGCAGCTAAATCAACCCATAATCACATAATCACACTCCAAGAATTGGGGTTTTAACTAGACATCATAAAAAGATAAATATCGTTAAAAAATTGTGTTTCAATCAACTAGGTAAGATTTATTTCGTCTTTACAAATGTCTAAGATGATGAATCTTCAACACCCTCTTCCAATTTCTTAGAAATGCAAATCTTCAAATCTTTAAAGCTTCAAAGCTAAGGCAATATTGTCTCAATAGTCACAGTTCAAAACCAACAATTCTATTCTCAAAACTCTGATATTAAATGATAGATAATAAACAAAGAATTTAAAAATGTATTTATAGTTGCCAAAAATGTGTTGCGAAGGACCATTTGGCGCAATAAGTCGGGATCGCCGATCCACTCGGCGATCCGCCCTTTGGTCAATTCCATCGCCTTTCCGCTTTGGCCTTCAACATCATCAAGTTCTGTAACTTTGGGCGATATAACACTGCATTGTGGAACCGTTCGGCGACTTGCCCAATGGTTTAGGTGATCCTTAGGCCTTCTTTTCTTTGTTCTTTCAGCTTCATTGTTCCTTTTTGCTCATTAGTGTCCATGCTTTGTTTTCGAATCCAAATACCTGAAAGTAAAGGATTTACATAAGTTATTGGCACAAAATATGCATTTGAGGACACTAAATCTATTAAAATAAATCCCCAAATGAGTCCAAATCATGGACTCATCAACATGCTTCATTCTTAAGTGATTCTAGTCATATATCATCATAAAGGTACAATCTCAAGCCTTACTAATCATGATCAATCACATATACATTATTCTAATTCAATTCATGTGTACATGCTTTTATCCATGAACAATCACTATACATATCATCAATTCTAGAAGACCATCTATGAATCCAAAAATTTCCCTTCACAGAGCATAAACCCACATTACTTCAATTTGATCAATTGGACTAGGTATAGGCATGGAAAACATGTAATTTCATCATAATAACATGATACACTACTAATCGAATCATGAACAACCAATATCCACTCAATTGGATTCATACTCAACATAACCCACAATATTGGAAGGAACCCTAACTTGAATTGGGGATTTTGTCTTCACAATTGTGGTATAACTAGGGGATTCCGTGGATGGAGGAATCCATGGATGAATAAGCTATCATACCTTGATTATAAAGCCTTACAAAGCTTTCAACAATGGAGTCTTGACTTAACCGAGCTTGATTCTCTTCTTCTTCTTCTTCTTTCAGAGAGAGAATTTCTTGGAGGGAATTGGGTTCTTTTTCGTTGAGTTAAAATAATCTATATGATCAATGAATTTAGGGGTCTAATGTCTTTATATAGTGGTTTAAACTCTAATAAAATGACACCACTTAACCCCTAATTAATTCAAGAAATTTCCATAATACCCTCACTTAACCGCCTAAGAAATGTCCACTACCTCACCCACGAGACCATGCCCACGGCTGTGAGTGGACCCATGGGGAATGGTGGTCAATCGTCGGTGGAGGTTTTCAACATAGTTTCTGGGACCCTGACCCATAACCCATAACCCACGAGGCGTGGGCCCCCTATGGGGCGTGGGTCCCTTTTCGTGGGTGGACTATTTTTGGGGTAGTTTGTTAGGGTCCTCCTCAAGGACCCTTGGTTGGTCCTTTGGGAGTCGTACCTTGACGTTCAACCCTGAAACCCTTACCTCTAAGTACGGGAAGCTGAATCATGACTCTAACCCTCATGCCAAGCTCTAGTTTAGCCTACTAGTTTCCGGGTGTTACAGAAACCACAACCTCCTTATTGGATTGAGCCATCATGTCTTGAGTCAATACTTGCAAAACACCCCTAAACTCCGCATTAGTTACTTGCTCGACCAAAGGATCGATAGGAACTTGAGGAGCTTGAGAAGGAGTTTCATGTTCCGCATTCTCTCTCACAATCCTTCTTGCATAAGGTCTTCGAGTAGCCATCTCTTGTAGAGCATCAGATAAAGATTACAACTGAGACCTTATAGTATTAAAATCTATCGTACGATTTTAGAGTAATGAAAGAAGTGGAGTTTCCTAAATATCTTATAGCCTCTCATTCATAAATGTGGCACGCTTCACACTCATGAACAAGACTCTACTCCACATGGCTTATGAGACTTCCCAGGACCTTTCTAAACCTTGTACTCTGATTACCAAGTTTTTCACGACTAAAGGTAGCCCTTAGGCTTAACATGGCTTATAAGTCCCCAAAAGGCCCCATACAAGCCACTTAGCTTTCATCATACACGAAATAGAATAAAAGAGTTAAAGAAGAACATTTCAAGTCCAAACCAATTTATAAATGTAAAGCGGAAGTCTAAAATATTAGTCTCAAATCCATCTAGTACATAAGAATGAATCGAGGCGAAGCACGTACATCAAGTTTAAAAGCTTAAAAAAGGGAAAGAGTAAAAACAATAAATGTCTTTCCTCGAAGCATGATGACTCATCCAAAGCTCAAAATCTTCTTAATGAACTCGAACCATGAATTGGGAACGCTAACTTTCACACCCTACATTTGGGGAGAGTATGCGTTAGTACATAATATGTACAGAGTATGATATCCATGAATAAAACATATGAAAACATTCTTATAGAGAAATACCTTCATAAGATTCAATAACAAAGCTAAACATGAGATAAGAGTTAGAAAACATGAGTCATAAAAATATGGTCAATGCACATAATCATCATCTTGTCATACATGAGA
Organism: Solanum tuberosum; assembly: GCF_000226075.1. Taxonomy (NCBI): domain Eukaryota; kingdom Viridiplantae; phylum Streptophyta; class Magnoliopsida; order Solanales; family Solanaceae; genus Solanum; species Solanum tuberosum. The sequence goes on along the minus strand of NW_006239082.1, from coordinate 283,366 downwards.
TACTTCCTTGAAATAACCTTAGTTCATCATAAATTCCTTTTGGAAAGTAGCCTTAACTTACATATAAGACCATGAGTGATATCATCATCGAATCTAGTGTCTTCCCCACAGAAAATAGTTGTCCTACGTGCCACGGTAAGGACCATGAACTTCTAGCTTATGTGGATCCACTAGCTAATGTCTATCTGCAAAATCCTATGTGGACACATTGTCACGACCCAAGCCTAGGGCCTAGACGTGA
>NW_006239082.1:280387-283025 GCF_000226075.1 Solanum tuberosum | reverse complement strand
GAATCTTTAGGTTGTACACTTGACACGCCTAAAACAGGGAACTCAGATTCAAGCGAGTTTCAGCCCCCTTTGTAATAATTAAACTATCTATGTGAACAACAAAATGATCACTCCATAGTCATCGTTAAGGATTAATAACAAAAGTTGTTCATTCTAATTCAAGTAAATTCTATTAAAAAGTGTTTTAAGTCTCTTATCTTTGGCTCCTAAAGTTCATTAAGCAAAGAGAACAAGAATCTGATTATAGTATGAGCTTTGATGAACATTATATGGATACAAAAGTTCATGAAACCATGGACTTGTTATACGAGGATCAGAAGACGGTACCAAAAAAACTATTGAATCGTAAACCATTTATTCGAAATGATGGATCTAGTAAAACTAATAGGTCAGGAAAACATGCTACATTTGTCAAGAATGATGCAGAGGAGACTGCTGCTGATTCAGTGATTAGAGTTCTCAATGAAAGTGCAAATGAGGTTTTTGAAGAAACCATGAACCTTATTCTGGCAGTCAAGCGCAGGAGGGAGAAAAATCAAGCTTCAGAACAAACTACTATTAAATTAAACAAAGAAAATTTCTTGTCGTGAAATCCTTTGATGAACATTATATGGATACAAGAAAAATAGATCAACAAAAGCTGTTCATTCTAATTGCAAAAATTCCATTAAAAAGTGTTTTAACTCGCTTATCTTTGGCTTCTAAAGTACATTAAGCTAAGAGAACAAGAATCTGATTATAGTATGAGCTTTGATGAACATTATATGGATACAACAGTTGATGAAATCATGGACTTATTATACGAGGATCAGCAGACTGTACCAAATTAGCCATTGAATCGTAAACCATTTATTCGAAATGATGGATCTGGTGAAACTAATAGGTCAAGAAAACATGCTACAGTTGTCAAGAATGATACAGATCAGACTGTTGTTGATTCAATGATGAGAGTTCTCAATGAAAATGCAAATGAGGTTCTTGAAGAAACCATGAACCTTATTCTGGCAGCGACCAGAAAGGTGGAGAAAAAATGAGCTTCAGAACAAACTACTATTAAATTAAAAAAAGAATAAGAGACAAATGCTAATGAATACACAATCCTTAAGAATGCACAGGAAACAGTTCTCAAACTGTTGTGGCTAAGAATTCTGCTGATAAGCCATTCAAGCATAGAAAGCTTGAGTGTCCAGCATTTGATGAGAACAACTGTATCAGTGATTTGAATAACCAACTTCCTTGACAGACACTTACCACGCCTAAAATAAGGAACTCAGATTCAAGCGAGTTTCAATAAGGGACTCAGATTCAAGCGAGTTTCAGCCTGCTCTCTAATAATTAAACTATCTAGGTGAACAACAAAATGATCACTCCATAGTCATCGTTAATGATGAATACGAGAACAACATATAAACAAAAGTATTTCATTCTGATTCCAGAAATTCCAGAGAAGTGTTTTTAGTCGCTTATCTTTGGCTCCTAAAGTACATTAGCTAAGTGAACAAGAATTTGATTATAGTATGAGATTTGATTAACATTATATGGATAGGGACACCATAGTGAGTGAATTATACAGAATACTAGAGGAGTTCAAAAAGTGGCCATGTATTCGAAATTATATACTCTGAACTCATCAAATGGATTAAAAGGAACTCGAGCAGATTTGAAGGAAGATTTAACTAGAATATGGGAGAGCATTGCGAATGAGGATTCCTACACTTCTTGTGTGAGAACACCTACTACGATAAGAAGCGAAGTACATAGTTTCTTTTTGTGGAATCGTATATGCTATATGATTAGAAGATTCATTAGATCAAACAGGTTAAGTCTTAAGCCTTCTTTGGTGGTTAACACAGATTAATTACTTAAACAAAATTGACTTATCAATCGTCGAGTATAAAACATAGTAATCACTATCTTTAATTCACTGGTCAAACACTCCAAATACAAGTGAACCAGTCAAGTTAAAATAATTATCGATTCACGACCCACAACAAACAAATAAAAGAAGACAATTACTTGTGTTGTAGTATATAGAAAATAATCAGTTTGTTACTACAAGTTGATAAAGACTCCAATATAAAGATCTGTGTTTTATAATCATCAACTAATCAAACGACAATCAGATATTCATTCATACAAGGAACTTGGTGTCCATGAATAGGGAAATCACGAAGCAGAGAATAACAGAAGCAAGGTTGCCCTCTTAGTTATTTTCAGAAAAAAAGCTTTACTTTATGGGTTATGTGATTTTTCGAACATACAAATATACTACAAACTTGAATACACTTCAACAAATTAAACCATCAATTAGAATCTGAACTCAATAAAACCAGAAAACTGGGGCAAAAGTTGAACGACATAACAGAGAACAAGAAGAAAAAAAAAAGAAATCTTACCAGAATTTCGTACTAGAGAGAAGCAAACAGAGACGTTGCTGATCGATAGAAAGGCTTTGAAGAAGATCTGGATAACTCTAGGTAGAACCTGCACTTGATCGAGATGAAAAAGAGATAGCGTGCGTTCTTGAGAATACGTAAAGGCTAAGTTAGGACCATTGGGTATTGAGAGAAAACAGGGTTTTTTTTTAGATATTTAGGAAATAAGGTTTCTTTTGGCGCCTAATTTTTCAGCAAAAAAA
>NW_006239082.1:248069-277471 GCF_000226075.1 Solanum tuberosum | reverse complement strand
TTCTAGGAGATATGACCCTCCAAAGTAGACCCTCGAAAAAGGCTTCACTTGGAAATTTCGGATTTTGATACGGTTGCTCTAAAATTTGGGTTAGACCCATTTCCCACTCAATTTGACCCCCTAAACAAGAATATGAAGTCAGATTTTCGAAAAACGAAACAGATTATTTTATATATAGCTAAACAAGTTTCCGGTAACTTCTGAAGCACATTTTTAAGAACTTTTTGGGTCATTTCACACATAGTTATGGGACATGGGTAATCGCCAATTCCTCACTCGGTTCTAAACTTAACTTCCATTGAATAATTCTGAATCATATTTCTCTTAACTCTTAAAGAAACGTGGGTAATTTCCTCTTGTCCTTACATCATGTGACATGGGTAATCACATCTGGTCTTTCAATTAGAGATCATGGAATCACCTTTTGCCTCAACATTAGAATAACTACTCATCATTGGTTCATTTTAGGTGAGCAATCCTTTCAACACTAAGAACCCTTTTTATGTGAGAAAACTTTTCACAAACCACGTTTCATGTGTATATGAGAAATCCTATCAACAACACAACAATCAAAAACATTGATACTTCACTCTCAAAGAATCCTTAAAAAATTTACATAGATTTCATGAGAACATGCTTGATTTTATAAACTTCTATTTAATAATCCAAAACCCACATCATATGATCATAAGTTGGAAAAACCTGGGAATAACATGGGTTCATGGGGGATCATCATAAAAACATGAGATTAACTCAATTCATGCATAATAGAACATAATAAAATAAATTAAATCAATAATTAAGAGAACCCATAACATAGAAAAAAAACCTAACTCAATTGGGGAATTCTAACTTTGGAAATTGGAGAAGTTGGGAACTCCATGAAGGAAAGGCTTCCATGAATGAAAAATATCATACCTAAATGCCAAAAGCTTGGCCTCAATTGTGGGAATGGAGACTTGTCTTGAAACCCTAGGCTCATCCCTTCTTCTTCAATCATTCTAGAGAGAGAAATATTTTGAGGGGAAGACTTGTTTTTCTTTTGTAATTTTCAGAAAATGATTTCAATTAAGGAAATTTTAGGGTTAAAACACTTATATAGGTCTTGTGTAGAAAGCCCAAACGACATAGTATTAAGAAAAAATAATTAGGAAAAGACCTAAAAGACCCTAACAATGAAACTGGCGACACCAATGACGGTGACGATTTAAGGACCGTGGTTCAACCGACGGTCCATCCTATTACTCCATCGTTTGGCGTCTGAAACTAAATTTTGAGGCCTTGATCTAAGGACCTCATCCAGAGACCATGGCTCCATCGACGGTCCATTGATCCTGCCCATGGATGGATCTTGACCTTTTTGGGTAAAACATTCTCGCCAACTACGAACACCACCTACGGTCTGTGAGTCGTTCCACGAGCCATGGATGGCACCGTAGGAACTGGAACCTAATGTGAGGCTAAAATGATACATATTTAATCATTATTTGACTCATATTTAATCTTTTAATTATCTTTTTTGAGCATAAATTTTATGAGTTATTTTAATTGTATGATTAAAATGACGTGAGATGAAGAAATTTGGAGCACAAATGAATTATAAATGAAAAATCATATATGGAAATCCAGTAGGCAGCTTAATGGATTCAATTAAATATAATAATATATCTATACATATGGTTCCAATCTGAATGAATCACCAATTCAATTTCCAGAAATCACACGTATAGTGCAAACCCAATTTAATTGGGTTTTGGTTTCCTAATTTGTCTTGGACTAATTATTTTATTTAGGGTTTCTATATCTATAAATAGGGGATAAGAAATTATTCTTTGGGCACCGAAGAATCAAGAAACAGTACACAATAAAATTTCTTATAGCTTAGGAACTTTGGAAGAGCCGCCGTGGACGCTAGAGAATTTTTGATTTATTGTTTGTTCTCCTTTATTATTTATTTGTATTTGTGATAGTAAAAATATATTTTAAGCTATTGTTCTTATGTTTTTCTGATTTACACAAGCATATTTATTTTAAAAAATTTTGATTTTGTTTTTGAGATTATGAGTACCTAAATTCCATAACTAGGGTTGTGGGAACCATGATGAATTATTAAAGTAAGCTTATGCATAAAGTGATTCTTGTATGATTTTTATGCATGTATTGTTAATTCTTTCGTTTGAATGCTTTTTAACGGTGGCCAACATTAGAACTCGACTCGTTCCTATTTGCCGGACAAGGGAAGTAACCAATGAGAAAAGGATTGAACAACAAAGATTTAGTTAAGTTTAGCTACTATCTATTAGCTTGACCTTAATCATCATGATGCGATAGCTAATTCGGGGTTAAAGGTAAGGGTTAGTAAATTATACACCCGTAAACGGACCAAGTTGCGAGGTGGAATTCCCTACTTGGAGGCCAATCACTTAGAGATACCTAACTTACCAACCTTGCATACTACAAATTGAAATAGATCACTAGTATAATATTCTTTCTATTTTATGAAATCATGAGGAACAAATTCCTTGTTATTTCTAATAATCAAAATACAAATAAATACTTAGTTCCAAGCTATTGTAATTCTTTTTATCTTTATTTCAATTTAAAACCCTCATTTTTTTAAATAACGACTATCAAGTTAAATATTTGTTATTGACAATATTCTTCCATATTCTCTGTGGGATCAACCCCGACTCATAATTTGGTAAATATATTGGATACGATCGTTTATATATCTTTTCAAGAAGTATATTTGGACGTTATCAGTACCAGATTCTTAAAAACAAAAATTTGTACCCTCGATCGAATATGAGGTGTTACATTATTAGAGAGAGAAAAATTTTACTTTGTGAAGAACACTTTTCTAGTTTTGGCGGTTTTCAACTTTTGTCTTGAAATTAACATATTGAAGTTGAAATCGGAGTGGATAATTCTTGTAATTTCTTTATTTAAAGTTACCCATGGTTGCATTCATGCAAGGTTTTTGTACATTTCGTGACGGGCGGCTAAAACTCCAAGGTTTAGAGGTGCAATTATGGGATTGGGTCTTGATTTAATGTAGTGGGTAATGTGTTATGCTTTGTTTTGTTGTTGTTCATACATTTATTTGGGATAATTAGCATGGGGTTAATTTATGGGTTAAGGTTGCAAACATAATTGCTACTTCGAATCTCTGATTGATGTTCGAAAGAGATTGATTGGAGTGGGTAATTTGTTTGATACTAGCAATTAGGTTTGACGTCTGTAATTTGATTGAAAATAGAGATTATGGGTCGAATCTATTCGCCCTATTTCCGCATCGAAGGAGAAAACAGCGTATGTTATTGGATTGTTTAGTTATGCATATATATGAGACCGAAAGGAGATTCTATGAACTGATGCTATGAGATCGAAAGATGATTAGTGTCATTGAGGATGACTCATCCTATCCATGAATGTTCATCAATACAGAACAACACAATTACCCCTATGTGATATCGATTTCTAATCCCCCCCACTCCTAAATTACTTGTTACTTATTTGATTTTCTAAAATTCTAGTTTACCATTGATTACGAAACCCTTTTCGTAAATATTATGGAAATATCCACCCAAAATTTCTTAGTGCTACAAATGAATGAATTTACATTTCAAATTTCTTGACAGGATTCTTTGAGCTATATTATTCTCTGTGGGATTTGACACAGACTTTTAATTGGGTATTTTATGTTTACGACGATCGCTTACTCATTAAACTTTTTTTGAAGAATAGTTTGATTGTTATCACATGCATTACCTTTAGTCAAGATTATGACTTAGAGGAGTTTAGTCATATCCCAACCCACAATAGCTTCACACCACAAGCTTTTCAACCAAGTGCGATGACCAATTGTGTGAATCAATGATTCCTTCTATACTAGGTTGAATTACTATTACAACACTATCATCAGTAGGGTAAAATAACAGATCCCACTTTCACGGTTGATATTAGTATAAGAGATCAGAATCAAACGAGATTTTATTCTTATGTTCCACACAAGATTTTTGTTCTCACTGAGCTCATCATAGAACACATCCGTTATCTTTAAACAAAATTGCCGTCCAAGGCAAACTCACCACCTGAAAATGTCTTCTGCCCAGATTGACACGTGAAGCAAGCCTTGGGAGTTAGGTCCAAAAGCAGAGGAAACACCCTACATTCGATTTTGGGAATAAGTAAAATAATATTAAAAGTAGTTGTATTTCATATTCACCTTATGAATTCCACTTATACTACACCTCTCAAGTAATTTGACAACGTCAGACTGGAATCAAGTTGAACAATGTCTTCTTTCCCTTCTAATTTTGCCAGGTCCATCCCTTGGTTGTGGTTTCTAGGGATATTAGACAGGGACAATGACAATATCATTAATCCATTCATGTGTGCCACTCGTTATTTGATGAGGCATATGTCTTTCTCAAGTGATTCATAGTTACTCTCGTTATTTACATGCGCTTGGTTGAATTTCTTTAATTTGACATTCAAAGCACTAGGCAGAAATCACATTGTGTAAACATCCATTGTGACCATCACAATAATTTGTTTTAATTCAATAGTTAGATTCCTCTTGTTTGTACTAGTTTTGAATTGTTGTTTAATGCCCATAAGAGGTCCCTTAAGAAATCACTCTCAGTCCATACCCTGAATGGAATGCAACGACAAACTCTCTATTAGGAGTCTCTCGAGCAGTCAACTGACAGCCAGCGGATTTTGGATTGGGAGTTTCGTGCCAAGCCGTCAGAATCAATATTTTTCTTGAAGTTATAGATCTATTTTCCTGAATTGCCTTGCCTACATCATTCCATCGATAAGAGTTGTTCACCTTAGAGACCTGATGTGGTTCAACAAGGCTTGAAAGATATTCGGTCCTCTATATTTTTAAGTGTCGTCAGGAGTGCACCGAACACCGTGCGTCGTGCGATACTCTTCAAGCCATTGGACGACTGAGCCGATTCTAGGGTTGGAAGGCTATTAAATAAAAAAGATAACTCTTCCCGAGACTCCCACACACATCTCCGAACCTCCTAACGTTGCCTTCATCCCCACATCCTAACTTATGAATTTGAACTTTAATCCCTTTTAAAGTAGGCATGAGATGTGCTATTTGTCAAGGTTACCCCGACCCTTAGAATCGACTAACCCATTGGCAAGTTCCTTTCACATGGTTCCTTTCCCCTTTTCATCTTTCAAAGTTCTTATTTGAATATTTTCTACAACCAGATGATCTCCGCCGACGGTCGATGCATCTAAGGTTTTTTTTGTAGTGATCATTGTACCCTCCTACTCATAAGGGTCTGGAACTTGCCCTAATGATCAGTTGTAGGTTTCACACTTAAGCTCCATTTATATTTTTAGTCTATTTTATTTGGAACATGAGTTTTTAAACACTCAGTAACATATTTTTACTTCCACGACGACAACCCTGCTATCTTAATCAACCAACACATTCAACACATTCTAGGTTAGAGTGCAATTCAACATCGTTACTGCTCTTATGGTTAATCTTGCATCACTAGTTATGCTTACTAAGAAAGGGCCTACTTGGAGCATTTGATTCGATGGTGCGGATACACAAAGCAGACACAACGTCCTACCTGTTTAATGTTTCAGAATACGTCTAGGACGTTGCATCCCTGAGGCCTCTTATCACTGGCTTTACCCGATAGAAGTTGCATGCAAACTTCAACTAACCAAAGGGAAACTTCGGAGGGAACAACCTACTAGGCAGTTTGATTAGTCTTTGATTAACGTCTCAAATACACCTCATTCGATTCTAGGTGTAGACAATAGTTAACTAGTATAAAACCCAACGAAGAGTTGGGGTCAAACCCACAGGGAGTGGTATAAGTTTGAATTCAATTTTGAAGTAGTGAATGTGGTTCAATTGATTGTAGGAATAGAAATTATCGGAATCACATAAATAAATCAAGAAGGTGACATCAATGTTAGGAGGGGAAATTTGAGTTTAATCAATGATCACAACAATGACAAATAACAAGAGAAATAAAATGATTTAGAGATAATTGGAGGAATGACTGATTAACTGCCAATTATGCTAAATGGGTGCTAGTTAATTACTCAAGGATACTAAATCATCGTAGGAAGGCTGGAGCAAACATGAGATAGCTTTCTCTCAAACAACTACCTTGCTTCAAGTGAGTTGTCTCGAACCTTAACAGGCGAAATAGGAAAACCAGCCCACAACCTCATTCCATCTACTCTCTGGAGCTAGATAGGTAGAAAGGATTTTAGGATTGACTCTCTCTAGCTCAATTCACAACAACCAAATTTCTACGAAAGCTACTTTTAAGCCTTAGTTTTATAGCTCTCTCTAGAGCAAGCATATAAAACTAAGTAGCATTAAATAGACAATGCACCAGAATAATTTCACAACTGCAATAAATCAGACCCACTTCAAATTAGCAATACGATCAATAATCTCTAAAACCCATCAGCTAAATTAAGCAATTAATCACATGGTCAAACGCACAAAAATGGGGTTTTAACTTGATATTGTAAAAAATGAAAAATCAATACCTATAACATGCTCCATAGCTGGGTATTGATTTCTAAAACTTCTTAATAAGTCAATTTAGTTTCATTTCAAAAACCCAACCCGAAATCTCCTAAAAAATAGTCTCAAAAACCAACAATAATAGCATTTGTATTCAAGGTTTTTGTTTCTACAATGTTTAATACCTTCTCTCTTTTTAAAAAAATCAATTTATACTCATTCCAAAGTTGGATTTTTAGGGTGAATCAGCGAATTAAGTCGAGTCTAGCCGAGTGGTCGGCGAGTCACCAATCACTCCCATCCACCGCCTTCTTGCTTGAGTTTTCATCCTTTATATGTTGTGACATTAGGCGGTCTATGTCAGGGTCACCGATCAGTTCCATGATGCGCCTTTTTCGACTTTCGATCGCCTTTCCACTGGCAGCTTCACTGATATTTCTATAAACTTCAATGGCCTAAACCCTCATTGTCGATCCAATCAGTGATTCACCAAGAAGGGATGTTTATCGCCCAATTTCTTTCTTCCCATAAGTGGCAAACTGTAACTTTTGGCGGGCTAAAGAGCCACTCGCGCTTTGCCGAGTGGTCTTGGCGATCACTAGAATTGCTTTTTTTCACTTCTTCAACTTCTTTGTCCTTTTTTGTCCTATAGTGTCCTTGCTTTGCTCCTTTCTTTGTTCCTTAGACTTTAATACTGCAAATCAACACTTTAACATCATATTTGAGCACAAATCAGGCAGTTGTGGGTAGTTATATTATTGAAACAAAGCCCTAAATGAGTCGAAATCTCGAACTCATCAACACCCCCAACATAAACGTTTGCTTGTCCTTAAGTATACTCAAGATCAATCATTTCAACAAGGAAATCTACAAACAGTGTTGCATAAGATTCAATCATAAATGCACACAACAATGTTCAAACTACTCATACAAAGCTCAATTGTGCACTCAAAGTTTCAAATTGTGACTCACCGTCATCACGCGTACTGAAGCTCACCATGCTTGGTTCAAAATCAAGTTCAAACCTAATAAAGGTAATCAAATGCCCTCACAACAATGATGATTCCATATTCACGTGAAATTTCTCAACAATTGAGAGTTTCGGAATCATACACAACTCTCACACTCACAAAGATATACACATGTATGACTCCACCTATAGGTTTGCCCTTATTTTGCAATCAACATTCGTTTCAGCTCACTCAAGATTACAAATGTCTTTTTAAGGCTTGTAACGGGGTTGAGTGTGAGGGTATGATCATTTAGGCTTTAGTGGATTCTACCTTCATGAAGTGTGGCTTGAAAATCCTTTTCTCCTTCTCTTCCTCATTCCAACGTGATCATAATCTACCCCATTATTCAACTAAACATAATTTACCGGATACCCCATTTATTTTGTTATTTGCTCCACTTAATATCACAACTTTTTCTCTTTATCAGTCTTTTTCTTCCCTTCATTCTTTTATTCTTTTCTCTTTCTCCTTTTCTTTACATGGAGGGGTTCCATCTTTTCCAAAACACTTCATCAAGAAGGGGCAATTTTTCACACTTCTTGACCTTCCTTCTTTTTCACCACACCCGCAACTTAGGCTTTTGGCCTAAGTTGGCTATTAAAACCAACCAAACTTCTTGAAGGTTATAGGTGATGGTATAGAGAGGTCAAAGTTGTTCAAGATTCTTCCAATAAAAGGATAAGCTCAAAACGTGCCAAGAAAGGTTCACACATATCACAAGGTTGTCCACAAAGAAGTATATTGTCAAGTTGGCTCAGTCTTCAAAATTCTGGCCTAAGATAATTTCAATTACTTGATTCACTTAATCAATCAGACCAATGGGGAGAAATTTGGGTGTCACAGGTACAATGTTCTCACCACACAAGGCATTGATACAATTATCAAACAACACTTTACTCTTTCTAGCTAGCGTGCAATGTTCATAACAAGAGACTTCATCGACAATTGGCTAGTCACACCAAGATGATCAAAGTTCACATATCACTTATGTAACTTCACTTGCCTCATCATGTCTGTACATTCATGTCGTTCAATTAAGAGCATTTTTTAAGTTATCATTATTGACTACAACTGACACTTAAAGAAGTCACTACCCTACCAAAAAGAACAAACATCGTCCTCAATGTAAACAAAGAACGAACACAACATAAAATAAACAAAATATAATAAAAATAAAAACATGGTCCACTAGCACTAAAAAAATAGAGTAGGGTTAGAAGGAATCTTCACTAGGTGGCGATTCGGCGAGAGTTTGTGGAGATCCCCGAAACCAAACGATGAAAGGTTGTGGAGATCGCCGAAACCAAACGGTAAACAGCCTAACTGCATGCAAATCGCCAAAAATTTCAAACTAATACCCCTCTGAGTCGGCCCTAAGGGCGTACGATATCGGGTATGCCGAACAACATCGTTGTATCGCCTAGTGTGTGTGATACATCCCAAAATTTCAAGAACTCCGACCCTGCAAGATAAGGCAAAAGGCAGTGAAAGTTGATCTCGCCCAATCTTTTCAGTGCATCACTGAGTGGCATGCATACATCGGCTAATATTCCAGCATCTCAGCCCATGTTTGATGCCAATAATGCGAGCAAAGTCGCCATCGCCGAATCCACTCGACGACTCGGCAAGATGGTCCTGGCATCACAGAATTAGCCATACCTACACATTCAACATATATTATTCAAAACAACTAACACTTCGGTTTCCTCCACCTTATTTAACGTCGTGGTACAACGTGGAAATGCTTTTAAGCATCTTTCAAATACACCACTTCAAGCACCGAAATCTAATGACACTTTCCAAAATATAACTTTAAACGATGCCCATTTACCTTGAAAGTTGGGCCCCCTTTTCCTTCGATTTCAAATGCCCCATTTGTAAACACACAGGTTATCTTAAATGGACCGCACCACTTTGATTTAAGCTTACCAGGAAAGAGTCTCAAGCTGGAGTTGAAGAGTAACACTAAGTCACTAACTTGAAAGTCGTGTTGAAGGACTTTGGCGTCGTTCCATCTTTTCATCTTCTCCTTATAAAAGGAGGAACTTGTATATGCTTTCAATCGGAATTCTTCTAATTTGTGGAGTTAGTTCACTCTCCCTTTTGCGGCCTTTTCCCAATTGAGGTTCAACGTCTTCAACACCCATAAATCTTTGTTCTCAAGCTCCATTGGTAGATGACAAGACTTGCCGAACACTAGCTGGTAGGGTTACTGATTGGTGTTTTGAATACAGTTTGATACACCAATGGAGCATCATCCAATTTATGAGACCAATCCGTCCGATTTGCATTCATTATTTTTGCCAAAATGCCTTCAATTTCCCAGTTTGAAACTTCCATTTGATCACTTGTTTGTAGATGGTATGGTGTTTCTACTTTATGCTTTACCCCATATTTTCTTAACAACGAGGCAAAACTCTGGTTGCAAAAATATGATCCCCCATCACTGATGATAGCTCAAGGAGTGCCTAAACGTGCAAAAATGTAACATTTTAAGAATAGCACCACAATCTTTCCGTCGTTGTTGGGCAAGGCAATAGCTTCGACCCATTTGGATACATAATCCACTTCTACCAAAATGTATTTGTGGCTGAAAGAACTCATAAATGGTCCCACGAAATCTATACCCCATATATCAAACAACTTCACTTATAAAATAGGATTTAAGGGTAGTTCATGCTTTCTTGATACCCCACCTTGCTTTTGACACGGGATGCATTCTTTCACAAAGTCATTCGCAGCACGGTATAGAGGCGGTGAGTAATAACCCATTTGAAGAACTTTTGTTGTTGTCTGTACCCCACCATTATGTCCACCGACAGGTGATGTGTTGTAAAGATTAAGGATTACATTGAATTCCTCTTTCTGTACGCATCTACGAATGATATGGTCTGCACATTCTACCTAATGGTCGTGCATCCATGCTTCATGACAACATGGACATTTCCTACCTAATGGTCTATGCTCAACAAGTTGAGGAATCAAGGATAAGAAAGAAGAATAAAGAGGTGAAGAGGCCAAGATTGGATGATGGTAATTTTTCTAAAGGTAAGTTTGAGGGTCAAAGTGGACCAAGGTTCAAGAAGATGTTTCCAAACCAAAGTCCTTCAAAGGCTCCTAGACCCAACAAAGATAGGGTTTCTACCCCTAGGCCACCAAGAGGTAATAGTGGTGGATCTTCCATGGAGAAGCCTACTTGTTCCAAGTGTGGCAAAAAGCATGATGGTAAATGTCTTACCGATACGGGTGCATGCTATGGTTGTGGTAAAGTTGCCACCAAATGAAGGATTGTCCAACACGTACGACCAAGGGTAGGGAAGGTAGACCAACTCCTCCAAGTGGTCCAAATTCCGATGCTTCCAAGAAGAATCACTTTTATACTCTCCGAACTAGAGGTGATCGAGAGAACTCACCCGAACTTGTTATGGAAATGTTGCAAGTCTTTTCGATTAATGTTTATGCATTATTAGACCCCGGTGCTACATTGTCTTTTGTTACACCACTTGTGGCTATGAAATTTGAAATGCTCCCCGAAACCCTAAAGGAACCCTTTCTGTTGTTCACCTCGGTTGGTGACTCAATGGTAGCAAAAATGGTGTATAGGAGGTGTCCTATTTCATTGTCTCATAAAGTCACTTTAGTTTATTTGGTTGAATTAGACATGCTTGATTTTAATGTAATATTAGGCATGGATTGTTTGCATGCTTGTTTTGCTTCTATTGATTGTAGAACTCAGATAGTAAAGTTTCAATTTCCGAATGAGCCCGTGCTAGAGTGGAAAGGGGGAAATGTTATTCCTAGAGGTCAGATCATTTCATGTCTAAAAGCTTGTAAAATGATTTCTAAGGGGTGTAGCTATCACATTGTAAGAGTTAAGCACCTTGAGTGCGACACTCCTTCTTTAGAATCGGTCCCCGTAGTGAGTGAGTTTCCGGAAGTCTTCCCTGATGACTTATCTGGCATTCTTCCCGAATGGGAAATTGACTTCGGCATTGATCTTTTGCTGGATACACAAACCATATCTATCCCTCCTTTTAGAATGGCTCCGGCCAAATTGAAAGAGTTGAAGGCTCAACTCAAGGACCTATTAGACAAAGGCTTTATCAAACCAAGAATATCTCCACGGGGTGCACCGGTGTTGTTTGTGAAAAAGAAAGATGGGTCCTTGAGAATTTATATTATTTACCGTCAATTGAACAAGGTTACCGTTAAGAACAAGTATCCACTTCCTAGAATTGATGATTTGTTTGACCAACTCTAAGGGGCTAACTTCTTCTCCAAAATAGACCTTCGTTCGGGATATCACCAACTTAGGGTGAGAGGAGTTGACATTCCTAAAACGGCCTTTAGAACTAGGTATGGGCATTATAAGTTCCTTGTGATGTCATTTGGTCTAAAAAATTCCCCGGCGGCTTTCATGGACCTAATGAATAGGGTGTTCCGGGATTATCTCAATATGTTTGTCATTTTATTTATTGACGATACCTTGATTTACTCTAAGAGTGAAAGTGACCATATGAACCATTTGAGAGTGGTATTGCAAGTCCTCAAAGATAACCAATTGTATGCTAAGTTTAGCAAATGTGAGTTTTGGCTTAAATCGATTGCTTCTTTGGGCATATTGTGTCGGGTATGGGTATTGAAGTGGATCCGAAGAAAATAGAGGGGGTCACGGGTTGGCCTAGCCCTCTAATTTCTACCGACATTAGGAGTTTCCTAGGGTTGGCCGATTACTATAGAAGATTCGTTGAGGGTTTTTCCTCGATTGCATCTCCATTTACATCTTTAACCCAAAAGAAGGCCAAATTTATATGGTCGGAGGATTGTGAGAAAAAATTTCAAGAGCTAAAGGAGAAACTCATCTCCGCTCCGGTTTTGACCTTATCGGAGGGTATCGATGGGTTTGTGGTTTATTATGACGCATCTCAAGTGGGAATAGGTTGTGTCCTCATGCAGCATGGTAAAGTAATTGCTTATGTGTCATGGAAACTCAAGCTACATGATAAGAACCATCCGAATCATGATCTAGAACTTGCGGCGGTGGGTTTTGCTTCAAAAATATGGAGACACTACTTATATGGGGTCCATGTAGATGTATTCACCGACCACAAGAGTCTTCAATGTATTTTTAACCAAAAAGAGATGAACCTCCGACAAAGTGGGTGGTTATAATTGTTGAAAGAGTACGACATGATTGTCCTTTATCATCCCGGGAAAGATAATGTAGTGGCAAATGCCCTTAGTCGATTGTCAATGGGTAGTGGGCGGATGCCGGTACTCAACAAATCCGTAGAGTCTTTCTACAAAGGGGGAGATGGGGTTCTATAGTATCAAGGCAGTCTATGTGTTCTAGACATTGAAAACTTGAGAGAGCAAATCTTGGTTGAGGCTTATGGTTCGCGATACTCTATTCATCTAGAAGCCACCAAGATGTATAGTGATCTACGGGAGATCTATTGGTGGAACGATATGAAGAAGGATATAGCAAGTTTTGTGGCCAAATGTCCAAATTGCCAACAAGTAAAAACCGAACACATGAAACCAAGAGGCTTATCCCAAAACATAGATATTCCCACTTGGAAGTGGGAGGATGTGAATATGGATTTTGTGGTAGGTTTGCCTCGTACTCGAAGCAACACGATTTGATTTGGGTCATTATGGATAAAATGACAAAATCAGCCCACTTTATTCTCGTCAAGGTGTCTTACTCGGCAGAAGATTATGCTAAGCTATATATTGATGAGATAGTGAAGTTGCATGGAGTTCCCTTATCTAGCATTTCGGATCGGGGTGCTCAATTTACTTCACACTTTTGGAAGGCTTTCCAAAACGAACTTGGTACCCATATTAAGCTTAGTACCGCTTTTCATCCCCATACAGATTGTCAAGCGGAACGCACCATTCAACCCTTAGAGGACATGTTGAGGGCATGTGTGATTGGCTTCAAGGGTATTTGGGATTTCCATCTTCCATTGATAGAGTTTGCCTATAACAATAGTTACCACTTGAGTATTGACATGGCACCATTTGAAGCCTTGTATGGTATAATGTGTAGATCTCCAGTTCGGTGGTTTGAGTAGGTGAATTTGCTCTAATGGGTCCCGAATTAGTTTATGAAGCCATTGAAAAAGTTTGACTTATTAGATAAAGGTTGAAGACGGCCAAAGTCGGCAAAAGTCTTATGCCGACGTTAGAAGAAGGGATCTAGAATTCGAGGTTGGTGATTGGGTCTACTTGAAAATCTCACCTATGAAGGGTGTGATGAGATTTGGTAAGAAGGGGAAGTTAAGTCCCCGGTATATGGGTCCATATCAAATTTTGAAGCGTATAAGGGGAAGATTTTGAACTTTTGAACTCTTGGCCTTTAAAAACCGTCTAATTCTTGCCCATTCAGCGACATAAGTTTTGCTCGCCGACCCACTAGGCAACACACCAAATGGGCACTTACCTCGCCAATTTTTACAGGACCTCCAGTTAATGTGGGGGTCCAAACGCCGGAGAAAGTCGTGATCGCTGACCCATTCAGCAACACGCCAATTTGCTCCTTGGC
Organism: Solanum tuberosum; assembly: GCF_000226075.1. Classification (NCBI taxonomy): domain Eukaryota; kingdom Viridiplantae; phylum Streptophyta; class Magnoliopsida; order Solanales; family Solanaceae; genus Solanum; species Solanum tuberosum. Next base: position 263,379 of record NW_006239082.1, on the reverse strand, counting down.
TCGCCGAGTTTTACAGACTCTAATTTCAAAATTCCTTGAGTTCAACGGCGGTCCAAGCCGGGCTCGTCAACCTCTTCGGCGAGTCGCCGACTGAACTTTTAACTCGCCAATCATCCCTTTTCAAACACATCCTACACTTTAACTTGCAAAATCAACACACAGTTATTTCTGAAACAAAATGAAAGCAGTGAAACTTGGGTTGCCTCTAAGGAAGCACCTTTGTTAATGTTGTGGCACGACATAATTCCCCACTCAATTTTTATTTGTGAGGTATAAACGAGACAACACATGAACCATTTGGATCTCCAATAGCTGAATAGATATGGAACGAGAAGCAGTCATTTGATTCAACAGTGAGACATTCTCTTTTATCTAATTTAACACTCTATCGTGTTCTTCGGCTTTTCCGAGAATGAGTGAGAGAGTCGCTTTTACTTGTTCACCCTCTAATCCATAGACTTTCTACGCTCATGAGGGTGAATGTACCAATCTTTCTTATTGTACGGTACCTCCAATTCCATAATTTTTTTAGCCACGAGATCCACCTGAGTGAATAATGTGGCCAACATCTGGTCCTTTTTAGTCTTGGCCATGTGATCAAGGAGGTGGGTTGCTACTGCAAAGGGCAGTCGTGTGAGACCATCCAAAGAAATTTGGTCAGCCACTCCTCTATTTTCCAGACCAAGACCTCTATAGAAGCAGTCAAGTAGCATGTTATCTGAGATTTCATGAGTTGGGAATTGCAGCAATAGTGATCTAAATCTAAGACACAACTCATGGATTGACTCACCCTCCATTTTCCTAAGACTTAGGATGTTATCCCTAATAATCATCATCCTCAAAGGAGAGAGGTCCATTTGGTCCCCGTTGCTACAAGACATGCTCCTTTCTTCTTTACTAAACAAGCAACATGAAAACCAAAACTGAAAATAAGTAGATTCGACTATGACTAAAAAGAACACAATGCAACTTAACAAAAAAAATCTTAACCAAGACCACTCCCCAGCACCGGCATCATTTTAAATAATGTTTCAAGGACACTTAATCTAGTTCTAAGCATCAACGATCGTTAGTCAGTATAATAACCCAACTAAATGGGTTGGGGTCAAATCCAACAAGGAGTGGTACATGTTTAAGATTCAGTAGGAAAGTACGAATATGTTCAAGTCAATCATTGGAACATACATTATCAAGTAAAACCATAATTCAAATGAAGGGGTGACATGAATGTCAAATAACAGGTGGTTTTGGTTAACTATCAACTACAGCAACAACAAATAATACAAGAACAACAATAATGAGACTGGTCTTTGGGATGTGATTCGATTATAGGCAAATGAAGACAAATGGGTAATTGAAACTTTTAGAAGATAGCTATATATTAGTGATTAAGGTAGACTATAGAGATAATAAATTTTCTCTCGAACAATTTATCCCAAATCAAGTTGGTTTCTCTCGAACACTAACAAGCAAGCATATAAGACCAGCCTATGCCAAAGTCTATTCAGTCCCTCGAGGTGAATGTGTGGAAAAGGGTTTAGGATTCACTTGCTCGAGATGAACCTATGACAACCCAATACCCATAGACCATCAATCAATAATCTTTGTTTCAAAACCTCTCTCTCTCGAAAGCCAAAAACACAAAGGTAGAACTGTATTTGCAACTAGAATTCTTTAATTTAAACCACCATTAATGATTGAAATCACTTCTGAACAGCATTTAAACTAACAATTAGCAATAGTCATAAGCTAAATCCACCAATGAGTTGGCGGTTTAGCTAGATATCATAAAAAGATAAAAATCTCTACCAAATTATATTTCCATCAACTGGGTAAGATTAATTTCGTCCTTATAATGCTCCAAGTTGAAGAATCTCAGTGACCCACTTCTAATTTCTCAAAAATGGAAAAGTTCAATTCTTCAAAGCTAAAGAAATCTTGTCTCAAAACTCAGAGTTGAAACTGAAAAAAATTCTAATAATGAAAATATGATAAAAGATTTGATACTAAACTTTAGGTTTGAAACTGTATTTATAGTCGCCAAAAATATGCTGTGAAGGACCATTCAGCGCAGTAAGTCGGGCTCACCGATTCGCCTTTTGGTCAGTTCCATCGCCTTTTTGTTTGGCCTTCAGCATCCTCAAGTTCTGTTACTTTGGGTGATCCAACACTACATTGCGGAATCGCTCGGCGACACATCGACTGCCCCTTTCTCTCGCCAACTTAATTTTCTTCTGCAGGGCTTGGCACACTGTAACTTTAGGTGAGGTAATGACCATTCGCCGACTCGCCAAAGGGACTTGGCGATCACCAGGCTTTCATTTCTTCGTTCTTTCAGCTGGCATTGTTCCTTTTTGCAAATTAATGTCCTTACTTTGTTCGGCAATCCAAATACCTAAAAATCAAGGATTTTAGATCAGTTATTGACACAAAATAAGCATTTGATCACACAAAATCTATCCAAATAAAGCCCTAAATGAGTCCAAATTGTCATAACCCAACCCAAGGTGAGGCGGACAAGTACCATATGAACACATGCTTTACAATTGACGTATGATGAGAAAGTGAACTACTATGCAGATAGATTTACTGATGAGAAGCTACATAAACAACATATGTCAACTAGTTGAACCGATACATGTGACAACTATGAATACAGATGATAGCTTTACAATGTCTACAAAGCCTCTACTGGAATCCATGATTGTATAACTATGAAAATACACATTGTAAAGTCTCGGCAAAGCCCCAAATCAACCTGGATCTCACCAACAACCGCTGAATATCATGTTCTTCTATAGGGGAGATCTACTAGTCGAGTACTTGTACCTTCAACATGAGATGCAGCGTCACCAATAAGGACGTTAGTACGAAAGAATGTACTCAATATGTAAGGCATAATACAACCATATGAATAATGAGAGCTCAAGTGTACCGAAATACAAATAGATAAGGATTTGAGACCGCCTTTGCTTATACTAGTGGATTCATGTATGTTGCATTCGTTTCTTTACTTTTTTGTGTGTTCTAATCTTTATAAGAGATATGATACAAATGACCAGCTGATCAGTAGTAGAACAGGATGACCCATGCTAGGCATTTTAACCCCTGGGATGCTGTCCTTATAATTCCATAAATTGGGATCGGCTCATGCTAGGCTTTCACCCCTGAGCTGTAACCATTCTATACCAATTGGGATCGGCTCATGCTAGGTTTTTTCCCCTGAGCTTCCACTCTCTATACCAATTGGGATCAACCCATGGTAGGCATTTACCCCTGGGCTTCCACCCATAATTATACAAATTGCTTCACTTAGATTCTTTAATCTTTGAGATTGTTGTTTTGATGTTTATAACTCTTTTGAGATTATTCTTTAGATAATCATAACTCTTTTGAGATTGTTGTTTTGATGATCATTATCTATTTTGAAATTGTTGTTTTGGTGGTCATAATCGTTGTTGAGATTTCGAACTATGGATCGGTAATAGAAGCCATATGAATATGGACTTATGATAATAACAATGACATGAGAAGCAAATGTGACACCAAAGTAATACTTAGGAGCTTATATGACTCAGTGAGTATTTTGACATCTCAAATTAAACCACATCAAGTGAAGACATTCAACATTCATCCAAGAGATTTGAAATATATATGACAGTAAAATATCACTAACTAATATCAAATACAAGGTGCTCATGAACGTGGAACCAAGGGGGAACGTAGGCAGATTCAAGTTAAGAACGGATACATATTCAAAGTAAATAAATATTAAATGTACAATTGAGCTAATAGGGATCTTTTGAGGTAACATTATAGTCTAACACAATGGGAGTGATAACCAATAAAGGGAACATATGAACATGTGAAAGGATGACGTATATGATGGAATAGACAATTGAAGCAAGTTGATATGGGATGATTGTATATCAAACATATAAACATATGTACCATGTGTAATCTAGGATCATTTTGATTTATATAAGGGGAATACGTGTCAATGGTACATTAAGGAGAAACAAGTTTAAACCTTGCATGCTAATACTTTGTAGAGTAGGCACATACATTTAGTAAAAAACTCATATTAGTGTACTCACTTTAAGCTCTAGGGAGTAGGAACTTCAACTATGGATCACTCACTACCAATGGCTCTTAGAAAGATTACTTTGTATTACAAGTATTGAATTCATGCCAAAGAAATAGGAAATCGAATAGCCTTACATACCCTGCTATAAAATTGAAAAGGTATGACTTAAGCTCATTCTCTTCAGATTACTAATCTACATAAAATAAGTTGTAAGACTAGTATTAGTAGCTAATCAATCATTTAAGCTACTTGATCTCACCAAAATAGTAACCAAGCAGTAAGCATGCAATTTATCTAGCCAATTGTTTTCTTTCCTTCCCTTTCCCTTTAATTGCATTTATATACTATACAACCTTCGTATCAGGTCCTCCCCAAAACTCCCTGCAATATTTAAGTCCTTTAACGTCTCCATAACTTCGCCGCACATCCAGTAAAATCCTTTATTATACATACATAAAACAATCCTTAAACATAATAATGTAACATAAGTAATATGAATCATAGTTTCTGATCACCAGCACTTGAAGAGCTAATATTAAGTTTAAAGTGCTCAAACAAGATCATAACTGAATTTAAAGGGGACTCATTTCCCTGGCTGTCCCAACATGCACTAATTACCAGAACATCCTCCCCAATATTACACCATGTAGAACGAATATTTACAACTCACTTACACATACCAAATGTCCTAATTAACTCAAGAACAAGAAGGAGAAATTTGTTGTAGCTTACCTTGCTGGACAGAACTACCACTTGCTAAGACTTGGATTCTTGAAGGTAAAGGTTGTCCTCCTCAACTTCTCTTAAATAATACCTTCCAATAGCTTGCAATCTCTAATATTTGAGAACCCTGATGGTATTTAATGGCTTCTGTATTAAGCTAAGAGAGACAAGAGGGAAAACTCTAGAAATGAGTTTTTTCTTTTGTCAAAGTAAAAATAGTTGGAAAAAGCTGATATCAATCACTTTTAAAGGGACATGCTATGGCTGACTTTCTCACTCATTTTTAGGCCATAATTTATCAAGTAGGTGATCCACCTACTTGGACTTTCCACTTTGGCCTTTTTGGACTTAAGAATATTTGGCCTTGATGGTCCATTTTCCCCTTATTGTTCTAATAAACTTGGGCAAGATTAATGCAAGTAGGTGGTAGTGTACTTGGCCCAATAACATGGTCAAAAGATTCTCAATAGGTGAAGCACCTATTTGGTCGTTTGGGATAGTCAATAAGTTAAAGTAGGTGTGCACCTACCTGTCACGTACTAGCTTAGTTAAGCCAATCAAGCACCTCAATATTTTATTCCATTTCTAGACCTTAATACCTTTAACTTAACTTAAAACTTATATACACTATGTCACTTTAAACTTTTAGACTCAAATACCACCTTATGATCTCAATTTTAAATACTTCCATCGACGTCGACTTAATCGGGTCACATCAAAATCTACGGACAGTTCACTTTAAGCCTATTTTGTTGTCACTAGTCGCATAGGAAACCGAGTCCATAACTATACCTCAAGGTAATTTATAAGTGTCATATAAATAGAACTAGTACACGTAGAATATGGGGTGTTACATCCTCCCCCCCCCCCTTTATGATCATTCATCCTCGAATGATAGGTGAAGCTAGTAGTTTGGTTAATCTTGGAAATTCATATAGAGATTTGCAAGAGTTCCCATTGTAAAAAGGACTATCCAAAATCCATAGACTAACCTAAGACACGTATAGACAAGTCTAGCATGACATCTCAATAAATATGGTTTATGAAATTATAATATGACAAATTAAACCCCTTTCTTTACCATGTAATTCACTGAAGATACACAAGTAGAACTCATACCAATAAAGACTTTAATATACCTAAACACAAGACATGCAAATGACATATCAAATGAACAAATGCTAGTAGGATTTATGATCATATAAGGGGACCACGTGATCTCAGATCAATATGTTGATGTTTAGAATGAGGAGGGGTATTTAGGATCTCTACCATCTTCTATTCCCAAGTATCTTATGTTATATTCTAGTCCTTCCTCAACACTTTAATGGAGCTTACACCTTTTGTTCTTAGCTTCCGGGCCTTAACAATCAAGAATTACTATAGTATCTCCCAATTTTTTTATATGGAACTGACACATAAATTCATAGGCCTAATATATCAGGGCCCTACTTTCCCTTTTTTTTTTATCTTATAAGGCATTTCAAAGGTGAGTCTTATAAGAATGCATATATGTTAATATAAACTCTAAAGTTTTATGCCGCACCTTCGGATAAGGCATTATGCTAAGTTATTTATATAATCTTGTGATAAAATTTACATAGATCCCCAACCTTTTCTTGTTAAAATCTTCACTACATAATGATACAAGGAAATGATTTCCAAAAATGTTCAAAACTCAATTCAATAAACACAGAGGGGCATAATATACAAATAAATAAGTAACATAGGGTAAGACACATAGGAAGATTAGCACAAAAGGGAGTGCATAATATACGGGCATTAAGCTATGGAAACATACTGTGTACGCGCGCATATGGGTCATAGGGCAGCGTGTGAGAAAATGATATATAAGGCATGTCGTAAATGGACTAGATGAGCACATGATGCATGAGTACTAAAGCTACGAAATATATAAAATGTAAGAAAGGAGACTATAAGACATGTAGACATAAAAGAAAATGAACTACGGAACACAAATCACATTGAGCAAGTGTATTATATCGCATGAATAGGTGGACTAACATGTCAATAAGTAGACATATAAAATTGGAGCATGTGAGCACATGAGACCCAGAAAAGCTATAAGGCATGTAATGTTTAAGCAAGTAAGCTACGAGGCATGTAATATATATAGAAATTGTTTATGATGCATATACAATGTAAACAAGTGATATGAGGAAAGTAACTAGTTCAATAAATAACATGTAGGGAAAAGATCCTACGAAAACATATAGCAATAAACAAGGGTGTTCCGAAGTGGATAACACTTACATGCAAGCATTATATGACATTAGGTAACCTATGAGAAAGTAATCCACAAATCTCAAATGACATACAAATAGATAAGTTATAGAACATGCAACATGTATAATTGTATAACAAACCATCTTTTCGAAACTACGAGATATCCTGTAGAACCACTCTACCATATTAAGGGAAAAGACATTGTCTTAAGCGTTAAGTCACGTGTGTGATTGTTCTGCTCATATTCCTGACTCACCTTAAAGCACATACAATTAATTTCCCCATCTACTCTCTTCAATCTCCTTAGAATTCTAATAGGTGTTCTGCTATTGGAAGTTGGCTTCCCTCTAGGTCAATATAAATACTATAGTTAAGATAGAGAACAAAAATCCTCAATAGTTCATCTTTTGGAGTAGGAGGCCAAGGTCAACTTTGCCTTCATTACTACTTTGTGTTACATCATACACAATGTCCGGTGTCTTTTGAAGGTCATAATAGAAAATAGTGAAGCTTGAACGTACCATAAAACATGAACTCTAATAACATGTAAATATTAGGTACTATAAAGTTATATCATGATCCATAATGTCTTAAATATACCTATTTTGGGCTTAACTAGATAGGTCTGGCCATACTAATAGATTTCCTCTTTTGTATATGACAAGTGAGGGTGCTCCGACTCTTTTCCCATGCAATATAGCAAATAAGAACAACTAGAATATGATCAAGTTTTCCTCTCCCTTAACTGGAATATGACTGATGAATTACTGCAGGCATTTATTAAATGAATCTTGTAGTAGCTCTATTCAATTTGATGGAAATCTATACATGTGTATAATGCTCTACTTCTCTCTTTTGTACTAATGATTTAGATGAACTAGGTCCATGTATCTTCTATCTACGTAACCTTTCTATTCCCCTATTTTTTCTTGTTGTTATCAAGACCAAATATTAAGACATGAATCAATACTAGAACGACTTCTCTGTCTAACAAAGGTTCACAAAGTTCTTCCCGCGTGTGCCATTATAACTCATTAGGGTTGAAGAGTTTATACCTTTTTATTGCTTCATACACTTAGCAACCTCTGTTTCATAATCACCTATCTAACTCCTCTATAGCATCCTCATATAAACCCTACTCCCGTGTTTAGGGAATTTGACGTATCCCATCTCTTTCTAACTAGAAACTCTATGTACATATCCGGCCTGTGTAATTTAAGATTCATTCTCACATGCTTCCGATCTAACAAGAACCTTTTGATCAAAACTAGTAGCTTCATATACTCTAATCTTACTGTGTACAACCTGACTAATCAGAACTTAGGTCCAACAAATCAATTTTCCTTTGTTAACCTTACCCTTTAGTCAAATCCTAATCCTCTGTAGCCAAAACATAGATTATAATAGGAACTACCATACATATATCATTTTCAGGAATTGGCACACATATCCCTAAGTTTTATAACCATGAAAATAATACAAATGTTATTAGTACTTATTTGGGGTTGTTGGCACATACCATATAAAAGCCAAATACTAACATACTGGGGATGATATATGGTGAGAATTTGGGCCTTCTCTATTAATTATGGGTATCTCTAGTAACACTATTACACTGATACATCCACCTATAAAATTGTTCTACTGCGTTCTTCCAACTACAAGAAACTGATTCAAAAACATCAATTTCGAGAACATGTGTAACGCTGAAAATTCTATGTATATCACATACTAAGAACAAGTGTCCTCTGTAGGAATAGATCCTATTAGTATGGAGAAAATATAGAATTTCCTATAAATATGGAGGAAATATAGAACTCAAGAGTTGGGTACATCCTCCTAAGAAGATGTGCTTGGAAATGCTACAACTCATAGATGTAACTAGGTAACCAATCATTTTTTAAGCATACACAATATTTCTTTCTCAATTGAACCAACGTTATACAAATGGTAAAAATGCTACTTAAAATGCAAATAACATGAAAGCTTTTATATACCTTTAGGAGTGAGACGGTCATAAAATGAGCTCAATCTAGTCTAAATTTTGGTAACATAAGATCGTTTATTATGTTACATGTTGACACTTTAATGGTCCTTACCAATAGTAAGCATAACATGAATAACATTATCAGGTACAAGTGGAAATTAACTTCTTAATTTCTCTCTATCGCATGATATGGATTATGAAGGAAGATAACATTTTCTAAATGTCCAAGCAACCCTCAAATTATAATTGTGGCACGCAACACATTCATAAGTAAGGTTGTACTAGACACGGCTTTGTAAATTCCATAGGACGAACTGCTCTGATACCACTTTCGTCATACCCCAACCCAAGGTGAGGCGGACAAGTACCATATGAACAGATGCCTTATAAGTGACCTATGATGAGAAAGTGAACTACTATGCAGATAGATTTACTAATGAGAAGCTACATAAGAAACACATGTCGACTAGCTGAACCAATACATCTGACAAGTAAAACTATGAATACAGATGATAGCTTTACAATGTCTACAAAGCCTCTACTAGAATCCATCTATACGAGAATGAAAATACGCATAGTAAAGACTCGGTAAAGTGCCGAATCAACCTGGAGGTCAACAACCACTTAGTATCATGTTATTCTATAGGGAAGAACTACTAGTTGAGTACCTGTACCTGCAACATGAAATGCAGTGTCCCCAATAAGGGACGTCAGTACGAAAGAATGCATTGAATATGTAAGGCATAATACAATCATAATAATGAGAGATTAAATGAAATGAAATACAAATAGATAATGATTTGAGACCACATTTGCTTATACTTGTGGAATCATGTATGGTGCATACTTTTCTTTACTTTTTTGTGTGTTATAATCTTCATAAGACATATGATGCAAATGACCAGCTGATCAGTGATAGAAAAGGATGACCCATACTAGGAATTTTAACCCCTGGGATGTTGTCCTCATAATTCCATATATTGTGATCGGCCCATGCTAGACTTTCGCCCCTGAGCTACCACCCTTCTATACCTATTGGGATCGGCCCATGCTAGGCGCCGCCCCTAACTTCCGCCCTTTATACAAATTGGGATCGATCCATGCTTGGCATTGGCCCCTGGCCTATCACCCGTAATTATACAAATTACTTCACTTCGATTCTTTAATATTTGAGATTGTTGTTTTGATGTTCATAACTCTTTTGAGATTGTTCTTTGGATAATCATATCTCTTTTGAGATTGTTATTTTGATGATCATTATCTCTTTTGAGATTGCTATTTTGTTGGTAATAATCATTGTTGAGATTTGGAACTATGGACCAGTGGTAGAAGAAATATGAATATGGACTTACAATAATAACTATTACATGAGAAGCAAATGTGACACTAACATAATACATAAGAGCTTATATGACTCAGTAAGCATTTTGACAGCTCAAATTGAAGCACATCAAGTGAAGACAATTAGCATTCAGCCAAGAGATTTGAACTCTATATGATAGTCAAATACTCACTAACTAACATCAAATAGAAGGTGTTCATGATCGTGGAACCAAGGGGGAACGTGGGCAGATTCAACTTATGGATGTATACATATTCAAAGTAAGTACATATAAAATGTAAAATAGTGCAAGTAGGGATCTTGTGAGGTAATATTATATTCTAACACAATGGGAGTAATAACCAATAAAGGGAACATATGAACATGTGAAAGGATGAAATATATAATGGAATAGACAATTGAAGTAAGTTGATATGGGCAGATTGTATATCCAACATATAGATATATGTACCATGTGTAATCTAGGATCATTTTGATTTATATAAGGGAAATACGTACTAAAGGTACTTTAACGATGAAACAAGTTTAAACCTTGCATGCTAATACTTGGAGGAGTAAGAACGACATTTAGTAATAAACAAAATCATATTAGAGTACTCATTTTAATTCTCTAGGGAGTAGGAACTGCAACTATGGATCACAAACACTTGAAGAGCTAATATTATGTTTAAAGTGCTCAAACAATCTTATAACTTAATTTAAAGGGGACTCCTCTCCATGGCTGTCCCAACAGGCACTAACCACCAGAACATCATCCCCAATAATACACCATGTAGAACAAACCTTTACAACTGACTTACACATAACCAATGTCCTAATTAACTCAAGAACAAGAGGAAGAAAATTGCAGTAGCTTACCTTGCTGGACAGAAATATTACTTGCTAATACTTGGATTCTTCATGGTAAAGGCTGTCCTCCTCAACTTGTCTTAACTTATAACTTCTAATAGCTTGAACTCCTTAATATTCAAGAACACTAATGGTATTTAATGGCAGCTCTATGAAGCTAAAAGAGATAAGAGAGAAAGCTCTAGAAATTATTTTTTTCTGTCAAAGTAAAAATAGTTGGAAAAAGCTGATATCAATCACTTTTAAAGGGACCTGCTTTGGCCGACTTTCTCACTCATTTTGGGCCATAATTTATCAAGTAGGTGAACCACCTACTTGGACTTTCCACTTGGGCCTTTTTGAACAAAAGAATATTGGGTCTTGCAAGTAGGTGGTAGTGTGCCTGGCCCAATAACATGGTGATGCACCTACTTGGTCCTTTGGGCAAATCAATAAGTGAAAGTAGGTGATGCACCTACTTGTAACGTACTAGCTTAGTTAAGTCAAGCAAGCACCTCAATATTTTATTCCATTTCTAGACCTTAATACCTTTAATTTAACTTAAAACTTATATACACTATGTCACTTTAAACTTTAGACTCAAATACCACCTTATGATCTCAAGTTTAAATACTTCCGTCGACGTCAACTTAATCGGGTCGCATGGAAATGTACGGACAATTCACTTTAAGCCTATTATATTGTTACTAGTCGCATAGGAAAGTGAGTCCATAACTATACCACAAGGCAATTTATAAGCGTCATATAAATAGAGCTAATACACGTAGAATACGGGGTGGTACAAAAATATTGTACTCATCACGGTTTGTGAAGACCCTCGTGGTCATGGTTGGTGATAATTTCTTTTTACGACCTCACTTATCAAGACACTACCTCCAGTACGAGTTTCCAACGGTCGCGAGTAGTAACATAACCCAACCGATGGTTGGGGTTGAGTTTTAAGGGAGCATTTCAATAGTTGAGAATACAATAGCAAAGTAAGAATTCGGTTCTAATCAACCATAGTTGTCAACATTCACAAATAAAGATAATTTAAATCAAATAAGGGGTTTCACCAAAGTGTCAATTATCGATAGGGTTTTGTTTAGCTAAAGAGTAAAAATAGCTAAAACACAAAGAGTACTAATCATAGGAAACGAGATTCTTGGGGTGTGATAGGAATATGGGATAAGCTAGACTATTGGGTATATGCTTTTAATAGAGAATTCGTAGAATATTTGTGACTAGACTTGACTTTAGTGGGGGTAATCTTTCTGTCGAACAACTTACCCCGTTTCAAATGAGTTTCTCTCGAACACCCACTTGTCACATGAAGTACAGCCTCCGGCTTAGCCTACTCACTCTCTCGAGCTGAGTGTGTGGGATAAGGACTAGTGCTCAATCTCTCGAGTTGAACTTGTGTCGACCCAATACCACCGGCCATCAATTTAGTAGTCTTAGTTTTACCACCTCTCTCTCGAGCAAGCCGAAAACACTAATTTGAAATCATATTTGCAACTACAAACTCATTAAGTTAATACACAACTACTAAATGAAATCACATTTAAACTACAATTAAACTATCAACAAGCAAGACCCAACAACTAATTTACCCCATATTCATGGAATCACACCCCAAGAATTGGGGTTTTAGCTAGGCAAGTATAAGAGATAGAATTTTTTACCAATATGAGTTTGCAGTCAAATGGGTATGAAGATTTATGTCTTCAAACAAGCGAAGAGTGATGAATCAACAAGACCCAAGTCCAAATTCTTGGAGATGAAACCCTTTGAATCTTCAAGGTCTTCAAAACCCTCTCAAATTTAGAACTCTCTCAAAAACTGTAAAAATAAAATGTCTAATAGTGAACTGATGCTAAGTTAGGAATTTTAAACAAGTATTTATAGTGTTTGAATTTTATGCTGAGAAGGATTATTTGGCGCAGTTAGTCAGGATCGCCGATACACTAGGTGATCCACCTTATGGTCTATTTCATCGTTGTCCTACTTTCCCCTTCAGCCTCTTCATGTTTTTGGGTTGTTTGGCGATCTGGAACAGCTTTGCGGAACTACTCGGCGACACGCCGATTGCTCCATTTTATCGGCAACTTGATCTTGTCCTTCAGGGCTGTCATTATCCGAGAGCACGCCCTAGTCGTAACAGGTGTACTCGACCCCGAAGGGGTCTTATACAAGCCTCATAGCATTCATTCAATGTATAGGTAATAAAAATAGTGCGGAATTAAAACACTACTTAAAACCAAGCTATTAAAAATCTCATTTATAAAGCAACGGAAATACTAAGTCTCAACATGGCCATCTTAGATAAACTTCAACAAGATAGGGTCACGACGCTTTACAATCGAAAACTTAGACAAAGCCTTAAAACATAAAGAAACTAGAAACAATAGAAATCCTTGTCCTCGACATATGAGGACATACCAAAAAGATCTTGAGAGAACTCTAATCCCAAGCTTAACTAGAGAATGCTATCACTTTCCGGTACCTATACTTTGTAGAAAATAGAAGAAATATGGACTAGCACAAAAAAATGTACCAAGTATGATGACCACGCAAAAGCATTCTTTAAAAGGGACATTTTGGTTAGAAACCATGCAATATGCCACTTTTTTAGAAATATCATGTACAATAGCATAAGAGACATACAATACAAGTATAATCAACATGCAAGCCATAACACCACATTTAGCCAATATCATCAAGTAAATCATTTCATCAGTTTAGGACCTCCATCTAAAGTAACCTAAGACACACCTAAGTATGACATGAAGTGGCCGCCCATGCAACCTCTTCATACCCACCTAGATATTCCTCAAGGCTACAATAGATAATGACCTTTCTATCTCAATATAAACATGCTAAGCAACTCATTTAATCAATGTAAGCTACTTATTTATCATTTCATCGAAACAATAAGTAAACATTATTCATTTGATTCAATTAAAGGACTTTCATTCATTAGTCTTGAAAACTTAGAGAACTCACTAAGGCACTGTAGGAGCCTACTCGTGCCATGTATGGATAGCATCCTATACAACTACCCATACTTTGTAAAGATCCCCAAGTAACCACAATGCACATCTCACGTGATGGAAATAGGCATTTAACCGACATAGACCATGATAGCTAAGTCATGGAACCCGGTGTCATATGACCCCACACCGAAGTAGTTGTTCTACTTGCCTAAGGTAGAACTAGATGATATTTTAGCTTTGGTGTAGACCACTGGCTAATATATATCCTATGTGGGAACATAGTTATGGGGTAGGAAGATGTTCATTGGAACTCTAGCCTAACTTTGGGAGAGTTTCTATGTAACCCTATCCACTCGGTGCATAGCCTACATTCCCATAGATTATTTCATTCACATTACATGTACTAGGGAGGAATGCCATAGGCCTATAGACCCATGCTAGATCATTACCAAGGAAGAAATGCCTTAAGCCTATCGATCCATGGTACATTCAAAGATAGCTCTAGGGTTTATATGAATGGAATGCAACAAGACTATCGATTCATGATCCCTCATTACATTCTTATACTCATGAAAGGAATGCCACTAGCCTATCGATTCATGGTACATTGACTCATTAAGAAAGGAATGCTACTAGCCTATCGATTCTAGAGTTTTCATTACATTAGATCATTTATAAAGAGAAAGCCTAAAGCCTATCAATTCAAAGCTATCGAGTAAAGACACATTCACTATAAAAGGAACTCTTCACATTCCAACATTATCAATCATCAGAGGCAAATATAGAGATAGCCTTTCAATATCACCACAAATACTTTGAATACATGATCATCATTCCAACATTAAAATCACAAGTAAATGTCACGACCCAAGCCTAGGGCCTAGACGTGACATGGCGAATGAGGAACCCGAAGGATCCCCAAGCAAGCCTCTCAAACTTGTCATCACACTTCATCGGTCGCGGAAGTACATTCAACATTAATTAACGGGAAATAGGGACTAAGGGCAAACCATTTCAAAATAACATCATAGAATAAGAGTCAAGCTCATTTACAAAATACTTGTCCAACGCACACCTCTACATACATAGATAGGACGGGG
>NW_006239082.1:245296-246832 GCF_000226075.1 Solanum tuberosum | reverse complement strand
CCTTTGGAAAAATGGTCCAACACTTAGAAAAAAAATCAGGCGGGTGAACAGTAAATGAACAGTAAAATCAGCTACTGGAATTTGCCTTTTTCTGCCGGACAGGTTTTACGAAAATGGGCATAACTTCTTCTTCCGAACTCCGAATGAGGTGAAACGAAGTGCGTTAGGTAGCTAACTCAAATGGCTTTCCATGGATATATTATTGGCCACCAAATAATTTGTGTTCTAGGAGATATGACACTCCAAAGTAGACCCTCGAAAAGGCTTCACTTGGAAATTTTGGATTTTGATACGGTTGCTCTAAAATTTGGGTTAGACCCATTTCCCACTCAATTTGACCCCCTAAACAAGAATATGAAGTCGGATTTTCGAAAAACGAAACGAATTTTGAGATATATGGAAATTACAATTATAGGTGTTTCCGAAGCACATTTTCAGGCATTTTTGGGGTTGTTTCAGTAAATCCGTCACATTATACAATTAATCAACAACATCATGACAATATTTCAATTTATCCAACTATGCCTTCAAGGCCATGATCACAATATACAAAGCAATTAGGTCAAACTTGCCATTTCAAGGCTATAATAACAACTCCTCCTTTCACCAACAATTCTCCATAATTAAGCATAGTCAATGATACAATTAAACAATCTAAATCAATCTAAGCATAAATCCACCATCATCTAGTCATAATCATCAAACCCACTTCATACGTCATAATTTAGAATTGAGAGGAATCATGGCTTCAATGGAGTACAATCATCTTAAATCATCAATTAAACTTCAATATAATTATGATATGACCTTGGTAAACCTTTAAAATCGGTTAATGGAAGAACCCATGAGATTGAGTAAAACCCTTGAAATTTCATAAACTTTGAATCTTTGAAAACATAGTTGAAATTGACTCTAGGGTGAAGACTAACCCTAGATGAAGGATCACCATGCCTTTTTACTAATAATTCCCACAAAAATTTGATGAAGAAAGCTTTGAATCCAAAACCTAGCTCCCACTTCTTCTTCTTCCTTGAGTTAGAGAGAGAGATATTTGAAAGAGGAACTTTTGTTTTGATTTGGGAAAATAATGAGTGAATGACTTGTTTTAAGACCTAAAACTATTTATATCAAAGATATAAACCCTTTAATATCAGCTCCACTTAATAAACAATTAAAACAAAATTACTTAAATGCCCCATTTTTGGGCAGCCCCGTCACGGACCATGCCCACTTGTACGGGTCGTGAGGGGCACCAGGTATCGTGGTGGTGCCTGTGGTCCTTGAGGTAGTGTGCCTCTCATCCTTGCTAACCCTTCCAAGGCCAACACAAGACCACAGAAGCTCCCACGATCCGTGGTTTCCACCACGAGTCATGTTGAAGCTCGTGGTCAGGGGGGCAGTAGCTAGGCAAAGTTGCCTTGCCTCCCTTGAGCCTAAGCACTACTAAAAAACTGCTAAAAAACGACGGAATAAAAAGCGACGGACGGCGTCGCTCCAAAAAAGCGACGGACTAAGAGATGCCGTCCGTCGCTTTTT
>NW_006239082.1:237114-238043 GCF_000226075.1 Solanum tuberosum | reverse complement strand
GTTGTTGGAATTAAGTCAATACTAAACTAGTTTTAGGACTACTACTAGTAAAATTATTATTAAATTTTATTTATAATATAATTGAATATCTATATTTTTGTAGATGGATCATCGTTTGTGGATGTATAATATGCATTATGAAACTGGTGCTGGTTTGAAACCTGAGTTTATTGACGGTGTTAGAAATTTTATTGAACAGACAATGAGGAGCGGAGAAGAGTAGCTGAACAAGAAAGCATGAGTGAGACCGTTCAGCAAATCAAAGAACAAGTGATGAACCTCGCTCGTCGACCTACTACTTCGCCTCTCGATGACACCGATGACACCGACGACGAGAGTGATGAGGATGATTATGTAGATCTCACTCCCTAGTGTAGATCTCTGGGCATTTATGAACTTTTTGAAATTTTAAAACGAATTTTAAAAGACTTTATAAGTCTTTAATTTATGATTTAAAATACTTTTGAATGTTATTTTAAGTTTGTTATTTTATGTTTTGTTTATATTGTTTATAATTGTGTGTGTTTGATTGGGCTGAATAGTATAGAATTGAATTTAATTGAATTTGTAGGTGGGCAGCAGAAGCTGAGATCTGCTACTGTCGAAAATATTGTCAAAAATATTGTAGAAAAAGCGACGGACAGCGTGGTTTAGTCCGTCGCTTTTTTGAGTTTTAAATTTTTTAAAAACCCAGAAAAGCGACGGACAGCGTGGTTTTTTCCGTCGCTTTTTTATAAATAATTCCATAAAAGCGACGGACAGCGTGGATTTTTCCGTCGCTTTTCTGGGATTTTCAAAAAGGAATTTCTAGAAAAGCGACGGACAGTGTCCTTTTATCCGTCGCTTTTCTGGGATTTTCAAAAAATAAATTTCCAGAAAAGCGACGGACTGCGTCGCCTTTTAGAAATAAAAAAAATGAAAATTAAAAT
>NW_006239082.1:219285-237055 GCF_000226075.1 Solanum tuberosum | reverse complement strand
TTTCTTAGCGACGCAGTCCGTCGCTTTTTTAGCGACGCAGTCCGTCGTTTTTTGAAAAACGACGTTGTCCGTCGCTTTTTGAAAAGCGACGAGCTAAAAAGCGACGGAAGTGACTGCGTCGCTTTTCCGTCAATTTTGACCAAAAAAGCGACGCAGTCCGTCGCTTTTGGCCGTCGTTTTTTGACAATTTTTTAGTAGTGAAGTGAACTCCAAGTTAACCTTCACGGACCGTCTAGGGCACCACCGCTCGTGGTGGTGCCCTTGTACTTTTGGACAGTAGCTCCCTCCACAAGACAAAACTCTCCTCATGCTAAGTCAACCCCACGAGCCATCCCATTGCCCGTGGTCAAGACCACGAGCCGTGAAGTAGCTAGTGAAGAGGTGCCTTGGCTTGGCACCAAACTTTAGCATACTGGATTGCCACCACAGGTCGTTAATACCCTCGTGGTCTAGGGAGGAAGTAGCTAGGACTAGTTCTAGGTAGCCTAGGTTCCCAAACTACGGCCTACACCTAAAACACTTAGCCCTTGCCCTTAACTCATGACATTAACCGCACGTTTAGGCTCTAGTTTAACCTATCATTTTCTGAGTCGTTAAACTATCTCCCTATTAGGAACATTCGTCCTCGAATGACACTTTAAACACATTAAGGGAAAATGACTCAAGACTAGCAGCCCGCAATCACAACACATCATTATAAATGCATAAACTTAGGAGGAAACATCAACTCCACTTCAATAAGCTCAATAAAACTTCATGCAATACAAAGAAAGTAGGAACTACATCTACTAACCTCAACATGCATCCTAATAAAAACTTTTCTCATTTCATTGGAGGAACTACCTTCGCTACATCATGCTCATCATAACATCATAAGGAAAACTATGCAATTATACTGAAAAGCACATTTAAGCATGTTCAACAAGTCAACTCATGAAACATTTTGGCAACTTATTATAGATGCATATCAACATGAGGAACACATTTATGAAAATTCATTTTCTCATTTAACAAGAATTCAAATAGAACATGCATAACATAAGAAGACCATGGAAACTCATTTTCACAAAATACTCCAAAACATGCAACAAGCTAGTAGGAACTCTTGACCTCAAGCTTGAATAAGAATAGAATAAAGTGACAAGGATATCAAAACTCACCACAACCTCCTATTCAACATACCATCCCTCAATTAGGAGAAACCCCAACTAAGGCTATCATGAAAAACAACATAGGACCTCATCACAACAACAACAAACTATGACTTACCGGTACCTTCATCTCGATTAGATCCTTAGCCCTCTTTGGCTTGAAGTGCATAGAAACAGATCTTCTTTGGAGCATTGGGATCCGATCCAACACAAGGAGCTTGTTTGGCCTCCCATCCTCTAGCTGAAATAGTAGGACAATTTCTCACTAGATGATCACTTTTGCCACACCCATAGCACCACTAGTACTTGCTAAGCACTTCCCATGATGCCTCTTCCCACAAGTTGCACAACGATGTTTAGAAAATTGGGATCCACCACTCTTCTCCTCGTTAGCCTTAGGAGAACTTAAAGAATCTTAGTCAGGGATTCTCTTCTTGAACCTAGTTTTACCTTGCTCATCGGATCTACCCCTCTTCACATCCCTATTCATCCTTTTAAGCTTAGACTCTTCAATTGACTGTGCATAAACCATGAGTCTAGAAATGTTCATGTCATCAAAAAACATTGTTTTATGGCACTCTTCCTTGACTAGGTCGGATATACCAGTAACAAACCTACTCATCTCATCTGTAGGGCTAGACACCAAGATGGAGCACACTTAGACAATAGGGTAAATTTCAAAGAATACTCCTCCTCATTCATGTTAGGTTGCCTAAGGTTTATAAACTCCTCAACTTTACACTCCCTCTTCTCCCATGGAAAGTACCAACCAAGGAAAGCCCCCTTAAACTCCTCCCATTCTATTGGACCCGCTTCTAAAGGCCTATTGCTCTTCCATTGAGTAAACCACACTTGGGCCACCTCTTTCAATTGATAGTAAGCCAATTTCGATTTCTCCCTAGACGAAACCCACATAGCATTAACTATCTTATACACTTCATCCAAGAATATTTGGGGATCTTCTCCCACTCTACAGCCTAGAAAGATAGGAAGAATCATCCTCACAAAGTCTCTCAATCTTGAGGCCACGGTACACTCACTAGCATTCACCCTAGGCCCCACATCTCGGTTTGGTTGAACCGCCATGACTTGGCTAAGGCTAGAAAAGCCGCCCTAATCTCTTCATTAGTCATGTTCGGAACATCAACCAGAACTTCATTCTCTTGAGGCACATTGTCACCTTGAAGACCTTGGGGAGGAACTCCCTCATTCACATTCTCCTCATCCGCTCTCGTCGGGTTACCTCTTTCATTCATATCATATAAACACAAGAGAATGGATTAGGAAAAGGATATATATAAAGCTAAACTCTAAGGCACGACTTCAAGAATATGAAAGAAGTGTAAGTTTCTAATGTCCTATAGCCTCTCAGTCATAGATGAGTTGTGACTAACATCAATGAAGAAGACTTTACTAGACGTGGCTTGTGAGACTTTGATCCTAAAAACCATTCCCAAAATCTTATGCTCTGATACCTGTTTGTCACGACCCGAGAGCACCCCCTAGTCGTAACCGGCATACTCGACCTCGAAGGGGTCTCAGGCCTCGTAGCATTCATTCATTGCATAGGTAATAAAAATAGTTCGGAATTAAAACTTTATCTTAAACCAATCTATTAAAAATATCATTTATAAAGCAGCGAAAATGCTAAGTCTCAACATGGCCATCTTAGACAAACTTCAACAGGATAGGGTCACGGCCCTTTACAATGGGAAACTTAGGCAAAGTCTTAAAACATAAAGAAACTAGAAAAAATAGAAATACTTGTCCTCGACATATAAGGATATACCAAATAGATGTTGAGAGAACTCTAATCCCAAGCTTCACTAGAGAATGCTATCACTTGCTGTAACATACATTTTGAAGAAAATAGAAGAATTATGGATTAGCACAAAAATATGTACTAAGTATGATGACCATGCAAAAACATGCTTTAAAAGGGACATTTTGGTTAGAAACCATGCATTATGCCACTTTTTTTAGAAATATCATGTACAATAGCATAAGAGACATACATTACGAGTATAATCATCACGCAAGCCATAATACCACCTTTAGCCAATATCATCAAGTAAAATATTTCATCATATTAGGACCTCCATCTAAAGTTACCCTAAGACACACCTAAGTAAGACATGAAGCGGCCGCCCATAAAACCTCTTCGTACCCACCTAGATGTTCCTCAAGGCTACAACTGTCAAGGACTTTTCTATCTCAATATAAACATGCTAAGCAACTCATTTCATTAATGTAATCTACACATTTATCATTGCATCAAAACAATAAGTAAACATCATTCATTTTATTAAATTAATGGACTTTCAATCATTAGTCCTGAAGACTTAGAGAACTCACTATGACACTTTTGGAGCCTACTCGTGCCATATATAGATAGCTTCCCATACTACTACCCATACTTTGTAGAACTCCTCAAGTAACCATAATGCACATCTCACGTGATGGGAATAGGTGTTTAACCGAGATAGACCATGATAGCTAAGTCATGGAATCTGGTGTCTTATGACCCCACACCGTAAAAGGTGTTCTACTTGCCTAAGGTAGAACTAGATGATATGTTAGATTTTGTGTAGACCACTGGCTAATATATATCCTATTTGGGCACATAGTTATGCGGTAGGAAGATGTTCATTGGAACTCTAACCTAACTTTGGGAGAGTTTACATCTAACCCTATCCACTTGGTGCTTAGCCTACATTCCCATAGATTATTTCATTCACATTACATTTACTAGGGAGGAATGCCATAGGCCTATCGACCCATGCTACATATTTACCAAGGAAGGAATGCCTTAAACCTATCGATCCATGGTGCATTCAAAGATAGATCTAGGGTATACATGAAAGGAATGCAACAACCCTATCGATTGATGATCCCTCAGTACATTCTTATACTCAAGAAAGGAATACCATTAGCCTATCAATTAATCATACATTGACTCATTCAGAAAGGAATCCTACTAACCTATCAATTTTAGAGTCTTCATTACATTAGATCATTTATGAAGAGAATGCCTAAAGCATATAAATTCAAAGCCATCAAGTCAAGATACATTCACTATACAAGGAACTCATCACATTCCAACATTATCAATCAAAGAAGTCAAATAGAGAGATAGCCTTTACATATCAATACAAATACTTTGAATACATGACCATCATTCCAACATTGAAATCACATGTAAATCCTTCACATTATACACTCAAACAACAACATCCTGATATTCAATTTATCCAACTATGCCTTCAAGGCCATGATCACAATATACAAAGCAATTAAGACAAACTCGCCCTTTCAAGGCTATAATCACAACTCCTTAATTCACCAACAATTCTCCATAGTTAAGCATATACAATGATACAATTAAACAATCTAAATGAATCTAAGCATAAATCCACCAACATCCATTCGTAATCATCAAACCCACTTCATAAGTCATAATTTAGAATTGAGAGGAATCGTGGGTTCAAAGGAGTAAAATCATCTTAAATTATCAATTAAAGATCAATATAATCATGATATGACCTTAGTAAACCTTTACAATCGGTTAATGGAAGAACCCATGAGATTGAGTAAAACCCTTGATATTTCATAAACTTTGAATCTTTGAAAACATAGTTGAAATTGACTCTAGGGTGAAGACTAACCCTAGATAAAGGATCACCATACCTTTTTACTAAGAATTCCCACAAAAATTTGATGAAGAAAGCTGTGAATCCAAAACCTAGCTCCCACTTCTTCTTCTTCCTTAAGTTAGAGAGAAAAATATTTGAAAGAGGAACTTTTGTTTTGATTTGGGGAAATAATGAGTGAATGACTTGTTTTAAGACCTAAAACTATTTATATTAATGATATAAACCTTTTAAAATCAACCCCACTTAATAAACAATTAAAACAAAATTACTTAAATGCCCCATTTTGGGGCAACCCCGTCAGGGACCACGCCCACTTGTACGGGTCGTGAGGGGCACCATGGGTCGTGGTAGTGCCCTTGGTTCTTGAGGCAGTGTGCCTCCCATCCTTGTCAAGCCTTAGAAGGACAAGTCAAGACTACAGAAGCTCCCACGATCCATGGTTCATACCACGAGTTGTGGTGAAACTCGTGGTCATGGGGGCAGTAGCTAGGCAAAGTTTCCTTGCCTCCTTTTAGCCTAAGGAACTCCAAGTTCTCCTTCACGAACCGTCTAGGGAACCACGGCTCGTGGTGGTGCCTGTGGACTTTGGGACAGTAGCTCCCTCCACAAGACAAAAATCTCCCCAATATAAGGGAACCCTACGAGCCTTACCATGGCCAGTAGTCAAGACCACAAACCGTGAAGTGGCTCATGAAGGGGTACCTTTGTATGGCATAAAACTTTAGCATTCTGCCTTGACACCATGGGTAGCACCACGTCTCATGGTGGCCACCACTGGTCGTGAAGACCCTCATGGTCTAGGGAGGCAGTAGCTACGACCAGTTTTAGGTAGCCTAGGTTCCCAAACTATGCCCTACACCTATAACCCTTAGCCCTTGCCCTTAACTCATGACATTAACCCCACATTTAGGCTCTAGTTTAACCTATTATTTTCTGAGTCATAACATTATCCCCTACTTAGGAACATTCGTCTTCAACTGACACTTTAAACATATTAAGGGGAAATGACTCAAGACTAGCAGCCCACAATCACAACACATCATTATAAATGCATAAACACGGGGAGGAAATATCAACTCCACATCAATAAGCTCAATAAAACTTCATGCAATACAAAGAAAGTAGGAACTACATCTACTAACCTCAACATGTATCCCAACAACAAATTTTTTCATTTCATTGGAGGAACTACCTTCACTACATCATGCTCATCATAACATCATAAGGAAAATTATGCAATTATACTTAAAAGCACATTTAAGCATGTTCAACAAGTCAACTCCCGAAACATTTAGGCAATTTATTATAGATGCATATCAACATGACTAACACATTTATGAAAACTCATTTCCTCATTTAACAAGAATCAAATAGAACATGCATAACATAAGGAGACCATGGCAACTCATTTGCACAAAATACTCCGAAACATGCAACAAGCCACTAGGAACTCTTGACCTCAAGCTTTAATAGGAATAGAATAAAGTGACAAGGATAACCAAACTCACCAAAGCCTACTATTGAACATACCATCCCCCACTTAGGAGAAAACCCAACTAAGGCTATCATGAAAAACAACCTAAGGACCTCATCACAACAACAACGAACTATGACTTACCGGTACCTTCATCCGAATTAGCTCATTTGCCCTCATTGGCTTTAAGTGCATAGAAATTGTTCTTCTTTGGACCATTGGGATCCAGCCCAACATAAGAAGCTTGGTTGGCCTCCCTTCCTTTAGCCGAAAGAGTAGCACAAGTTCTCACTTGAACCTAGTTTGACCTATTTCATCAGATCTACCCCTCTTCCCATCCCTATTCATCCTCTTAAGCCTAGACTCCTCAATTGATTGTGCATACACCATGAGTCTAGAAATGTTCATGTCATCATGAAGCATTGTCGTATGGCACCCTTCCTTGACTAGGTCGGATATACCGGTAACAATCCTACTCATCTCATCTCAAGGGATGGACACCAAAGATGGAGTATACTTAGACAATAGGGTAAACTTTAAAGAATACTCCTCCACATTCATGTTACCTTGCCTAAGGTTTATAAACTCCTCAATCTTACACTCTCTCTTCTCCTAGGTAAAGTACCTACCAAGGAAAGCTCCCTTAAAGTCCTCCCATTCTATTGGACCCGCTTCTAAAAGCCTATTGCTTTTCCATTGACTAAACCACACTTGGATCACCTCTTTCAATTGATAGGAAGCCAATTCCGCTTTCTCCCTAGAAGAAACCCCCATAGTATTGACTATGTTATACACTTCATCCAAGAAGATTTGGGGATCTTCTCCCACTCTAGAGCCAAGAAAGATTGGAGGATTCATCCTCACAAAGTCTTTCAATCTTGAGGCCATGATACTCTCATTAGCATTCACCCTAGGCCCCACATCTCGATTAGCTTGAGCCGTCATGTCTTAAGCTAAGGCTAGAAAAGCCGCCCTAATATCTTCATTAGTCATGTCCGGAACCTCAACTGGAACTTCATTCTCCTGAGGAATTTGGTAACCTTGAGGACCTTGGGGAGGAACTCCCTCATTCACATTCTCTTAGTCTGCACTTCTCAGGTTACCCCTTGGCCCTTCACCTTGGGCCTTGCCCAAATTTCTTTGGCACTTGCCCTTCTCCGTTGACGTTAATTCTCACGTATAGGCCTAGTTGGCCTACTAACATGTGGGGTGTTACAATATCACTAACTTGCTTAATTGATTTGCAAACATTGAATGTGACTCTCATCTTCATTTACTCGGAACTTCAACTCCCTACTTTCAATATCCACTAAAGCTCTTTAGGTTGTAAAAAATGGCCTGCTAAAAATAATAGGAACCTCAGCATCAATCTCACAATCAAGAATAATAAAATCCACCGGAAAATGAATTGATCCACCATAACCAAGATATCATAGAGTGTTCCAACGTGGTGGTTGATTGACTAGTCTTTCATAAGTGTCACGACCAAGGGCACCCCTTAGGCGTAACATGGAGTATAGAACCCTAAATGACTCCATACAATCTGCTTAGTCTTCATAACATAAGCAATAGAAGAATAAGATTAAAAACACATTTCAATGTCAAAAAAATTCATAAAAGAAAAGTGGAAGTCTAGACACTAAGTCTCAACATAGCCATTTATTACAATACTTGAATGAAATAGGGCCTAGCCTATACAATATGTCCAAAAAAAAAACTACATAAACGAAACTACAACATCAGAAAAAGATGTCCTTGAACCATGAGGACTCACCAACAAGCTCGGAAGATACTCAAGTCCAAGCAGCCACTAGAATGATCACCTCGAGAACCGGACCCTACACTTGGGAAAAATGTAGGAAAAGTAGGTGTTAGTACAAAAAAGCACTAAGTATGATAGCCATACATAAAACATTGAAAACATGCTAAAAGGGTCATTTCATTTGAAAGTATGCAATTTATCAATTTAAACATGATTTAAGAGTTTAGAGAGCATAAGACACAAAACATAGACAACATAGTCATCATCATCTTAAAAGCTTTTGAAAACTCATATACAAAGCGAATTAAGTAATATAGTTCATAATTGTATTCTTATTCTTTTTGTGGAAATAGGCCTTAACCGATATGAGACCATGTGAGTTATACATGATTCCCCGGTGTTACCCGCACCAAAAATGGGTGTCCTACTTGACTAAGGTAGAACCATACTTTTAGATTAGGTGGAACCACTATATAAATAACCTTTGTGGGAACATAGTTTATGGGATAAGGAGATTGCTACTAGAAGCCAAGACTCAACCTGCGTAAAAGGTCTCCATCTCATGAGATATACTTTGAGAACCCGGACTCAACTAGTGTAAAAGGATCTCATTTGGAAGCCGGACTCAACTAGTGCAAAAGCTTCCATCTCATATTTAATATCCAATTGGTGCTAAGCATTAATTCCCATGGAGTACATATTAAGTCTTGACTTTCTTCATATTCATCGAAGAATATCTTGACACTCAATCCATGTTTAATTCATGATATAGCTCTTAGATCATGCGTGAGAATAACCTTTCACCGTTCATGCCTACATACAAGTCTTAGATTCAATTAGGTGAGAAAGCCTTCCAACCTTAGAATCTTCATTATGTGATAAAACCATTCAGATCATATCATATTCATGCATAGGTGTGTATATGAAAATATCCTTTCGACAACACTAAAACTACATCATAATCATAGACACTTCATTCTTGAAGTGATCTTTGAGAATATACATAGATTTCTTAAACACATGCATAATTCTCATACTTTGATTTCATAAACACATGCAGAATTCTCATAGATTTCCCTTACAAGGTTCAAAGCTCACTTTCAATCAACACATCTAGAATTCAAACATTAGACATGGATATCATCATAATTCAACTAACCCAATCACTACATGCATAATTTCATAACATTCTTCTTTCATCAACAAAGACCCACATCAGAAGATTACAATTGAGAAATATGGGGATTTCATGGGTTCTTTGGGATTCATCATAAAAACCATAGGAAATCATCAATGCATTATTAATATAACATAGTTTAATCATTATAATCAATTTTGAAAGGAACCTATGACTTTGGAATCAAACCCTAACATTTGGGGATTTTTATCTTTGAAATTTAGATTTTGAAGGGACTCCATGGATGAAAGCTACCATACCTTAACAATAAATCCCAATGAATTTGATGTGAAGAACTTTGATTCTTCAACCCTAGCTTTAACTTCCTTCTTCTTCCAGTTCTAGAGAGAGAATATTTGAGAGGCTGCATATGGGGATTCCTCTGCGGCTTTGGAAATAATGTCTTGAATATGAGAGTTTAAGGGTTAAAATAGCTTATATAGGTGTACAAAGTCTAGAAAAAATGACCTCACCTAATACCCACTTAAAAAGAAATTTCCTGAAATTCCCTTAATTGGGCAATCTAGTGCTAGACACCACGACAACCTTCACGAGTCGCGGTCCTCACCATTGGTAATGGTCCTGCCCGTGGTCCTTGGTCCAGTGGCTAGGCCACCAAGTCTTGGCCTCGAAAAGTTCAAGGCATTACCACGAGCCTTCCCATGGGTCGTGAAGTGGTTCTTGGTGATAAGCCAACTTTAGGCAGCCCTTAGGGACTTGCTGCCCAAGCACCACGGACCACATCAGGGGACGTGGTCCTCACCACTGGTTGTGGTGATGGTGGTGGTGAAGAAGGGCAGTGTCGAGGCAAGTTTGGGGCAGCCTTGGCCCTTGCCCCTTTGCCTTGTCTCTTGCCCCTATGCCTTGGCTCTTGTTGCCCTCATACTTAGCCTTAGTTGGCCTACTAGACTACGAGGTGTTACATTATCTCCCTCTTGGGAACATTCGTAGGACAATTTCTCACTTAATGAACACTTTTACCACACCCATAGAATCCACTAGTACTGGATAGGAACTTCCCAAGATGCCTCTTCCCATAAGTAGCACAAAGAGGTTTAGAAAATTGAGTTCCACCACTCTTCTCCTTGTTAACCTTAGGAGCAATTGAAGAATCTAGGTTAGGAGTTCTCTTCTTGAACCTAGTTTGACCTTTCTCATTGGATCTACCCCTCTTCACATTCCTATTCATCCTCTTAAGCTTAGACTCCTCAATTGATTGTTCATACACCATGAGTCTAGAAATATTCATTTCATCATGAAGCATTGCCGCATGGCACTCTTCCTTGACTAGGTCGAATTTACCGGTAACAAACCTACTCATATCATCCCTAGGGATAGACACCAAAGATGGAGTATACTTAGACAATATAGTAAATTTCAAAGAATATTCCTCCACATTCATGTTACCTTGCCTAAGGTTTATAAACTCCTCAACCTTACACTCCCTCTTCTCTCGGGGAAATTACCTACCAAGGAAAGCTCCGTTAAAGTCCACTTAGTCTATTGGACCCTCTTCTAAAGGCCTATTGATTTTCCATTGAGTAAACCACACTTAGGCCACCTCATTAAATTGATAGGAAGCCATTTCTGCTTTCTCCCTAGAAGAAACTCCCATAGTATTGACTATCCTATATGCTCCTTCCAAAAAGTTTTGGGGATCTTCTCCCACTCTAGAACCAAGAAAGATAGAAGGATTTATCCTCACAAAGTCTCTCAATCTTAAGCCCACGATACTCTCATTAACATTGACCCTAGGCTCTACATCTCGGTTAGCTTGAGCCGTCATGGCTTAAGCTAAGGCTAGAAAAGCTGCCCTAATCTCTTCATTAGACATGTCCAGAACCTCAACCGGAACTTCATTCTCTTGAGGCACATGGTCACCTTGAGAACCTTGGGGAGGAACTCCCTCGTTCACACTCTCCTCATCCGCTCTCCTCATGTATTCATATATTATAAACACCAGAGAGAGTATTAGGAAAAGGATATCTATAAAACTAAACTCTAAGACACGACCTCAAGAATATGAAAGAAGTGTAACTTTCTAACGTCCTATAGCCTCTCGCTCATAGATGGGTCGCGACTCACACCGATGAATAAGACTCTACTAGACATGGCTTGTGAGACTTTGATCCTAAAAACCATTCCCAAAACCTTATGCTCTGCTACCATATTTGTCACGACCATAGATCACCCCCTATTCGTAACCGGTGTATTCGACCCCGAAGGGGTCTTATAAAAACCCCATAGCATTAAATCATTGCATAGGTAATAAAAATAGTGCGGAATTAAAACTTTGTTTAAATCGAAGCTATTAAAAATATAATTTATAAAGCAAGGGAAATACTAAGTCTCAACATGGCCATCTTAGACAAACTTCAACAAGATAGAGTCACGGCCCTTTACATTCGAAAACTTAAACAAAGTCTTAAAACATAAAGAAACTAGAAACAATAGAAATCCTTGTCCTCGACATATGAGGACTTACCAAATAGATCTTGAGAGAACTCTAATCCCAAGCTTCACTAGAGAATGCTATCACTTGCCGGAACTTACACTTTGTAGAAAATTGAAGAAATATGGATTAGCACACAAAAATGTACCAAGTACGATGACCATGCAAAAACATGCTTTAAAAGGGATATTTTGGTTAGAAACCATGCATTATTCTACTTTTTTAGAAATATCATGTACAATAGCATAGAGACAAACAATACAAGCATAATCATCATGCAAGCCATAATACCACATTTAGCCAATATCATCAAGTAAAACATTTCATCATTTTAGCACCTCCATCTAAAGTTACCCTAAGCCACACCTAAGTAAGACATGAAGTGGCCGCCCATACAACCTCTTCATACCCACCTAGATGTTCCTCAAGGCTACAATAGACAAGGACCTTTCTATCTCGATATAAACATGCTAAGCAACTCATTTCATCAATGTAAGCTACTCATTTCATCAATGTAAGCTACTCATCCAAACAATAAGTAAACATTATTCATTTGATTCAATTAAAAGACTTTCATTCATTAGTCTTGTAGACTTAGAGAACTCAGTATGACACTCTTGGAGCCTACTCATGCCATGTATGGATAGTATCCCATACTACTACCCATACTTTGTAGAACTCCTCAAGTAACCACAATGCACATCTCACGTGATGGGAATAGGCGTTTAACTGACATTGACCATGATAGCTAAGTCATGCAATCCGGTGTCATATTACCCCACACCGAAGAAGGTGTTCTACATGCCTAAGGTAGAACTAGATGATATTTTAGTTTTGGTGACCACTAGCTAATATATATCCTATGTGGGCACATAGTAATGGGGTAGGAAGATGTTCATTGGAACTCTAGACCAACTTTGGGAGAGTTTCCATCTAACCCTATCTACTCGGTGCTTAGCATACATTCCCATAGATTATTTCATTCACATTACATGTACTAGGGATGAATGCCATAGGCCTATCAACCCATGCTACATCATTACTAAGGAAAGAATTCCTAAAGCCTATTGATCCATGGTACATTCAAAGATAGCTCTAGGTTCTACATAAAAGGAATAAAACAAGCCTATCAATTTATAATCCGTCATTAAATTCTTATACTCATGAAAGGAATGCCACTAGCCTATCGATTCATCGTACAATGACTCATTAAGAAAGGAATGCTACTAGTCTATCCATTCTAGAGTCTTCATTACATTAGATCATTTATGAAGAAAATGCCTAAAGCCTATCAATTCGAAGCCATCAAGTCAAGACACATTCACTATACAAGGAACTCTTCACATTGCAACATTATCAATCATAAGAGTCAATAGAGAGATAGCCTTTCAATATCAACACAAATACTTTAAATACATGACCATCAATCCAACATTCAAATCACATCTAAATCCTTCACATTGTACACACAAACAACAACATCATGATAATATTACAATTTATCCAATTATGCCTTCAAAGCCATGATCACAATATACAAAGCAATTAAGTCAAACTTCCCCTTTAAAGGCTATAATCACAACACCTCAATTCACCAACAGTTCTCCATAATTAAGCAAACACAATTATACAATTAAACAATCTTAATCAATCTAACCATAAATCCACCATCATCCATTCATAATCATCAAACCCACTTCATAAGTCATATTTTAGAATTGAGAGGAAACATGGCTTCAATGGACTAAAATCATCTTAATTAATAAATTAAACATCAATATAATCATGATATGACCTTAGTAAACCTTTAAAATCCTTTAATGGAAGAACCCATGAGTTTGAGTAAAACCCTTGAAATTTCATAAACTTTGAATCTTTGAAAAGTTAGTTGAAATTGACTCTAGGGTGAAGGCTAACCCTAGATGAAGGATCACCATACCATTTAACTAAGAATTCCGACGAAACTTTGATGAAGAAAGCTTTGAATCCAAACCCTTGCTCCCACTTCTTCTTCTTCTTTGAGTTAGAGAGAGAAATATTTGAAAGAGGAACTTTTGTTTTGATTTGGGGAAATAATGAGTGAATTACTTGTTTTAAGACCTAAAACTATTTATATTAATGATATAAACCTTTTAAAATCAACCCCACTTAATAAGCAATTAAAACAAAATTACCTAAAAGCCCCATTTTTGGGCAGCCGCGTCTGAGACCACGCCTATAAGTACAGGTCATGAGGGGCACCACCAGTCGTGGTAGTGCCCGTGATCCTTGAGGCAGTGTGCCTCCCATCCTTGCCAAGCCTGCCAGGGCCAAGGCAAGACCACGAAATCTCCCACGATTCGTGGTTCACACCACAAGTCGTGGTGAAGCTCGTGGTCATGGGAGCAGTAGCTAGGAAAAGTTGCCTTGCTTCCCTTGAGCCTAAGTGAAATCCAAGTTCACTTTCATGGACCTTCTAGGGCACCATGACTCGTGATGGTGCCCGTGACTTTGGGACAGTAGCTCCCTGTCACGACCCAAGCCTAGGGCCTAGACGTGACATGGCGAATGAGGAACCCGAAGGAACCCCAAACAAGCCTCTCAAACTTTTCATCACACTTCATCGGTCGCGGAAGTACATTCAACATTAGTTAACGGGAAATAGGGACTAAGGGCAAACCATTTCAAAATGACATCATAGAACATAAGTAAAGCTCATTTACAAAATACTTGTCCAACGCACACCTCTACATACATAGATAGGACGGGGCCATGACATTCTACCGACTCCCCTCATAGTCAAAATACAATTGCAAGCTAAAGTCTTAAAACATAGGAGTAGGAAACATAACATAGCCCTCGAATCATTGAGGACTCACCAACAACTCGGATAAGCACTGTACTAGCCACGTGAACGAAGAGAAGGATCAAGAGTAGCTCCGGTCCCTACATGGTGACATCATGTAGGCAAAAATATGCGTTAGTACTAGGAATGTATTAAGTATGCGGGTTGCAACACAACAATAGACAAGGACACAATCGAAATACAAGAAATAGTTTCATAGGCATTATGAATAACAATATGAGGATGCATGATCAAAGTGAAGTCAAAACATGTTTAAGTAACTCTATACTAATAGTAGATATCATATGTGTATGCATGATCCAACCAATCTATAACCCCAACTTAGGATGGGGGATGCCGTTCACACCCGGACACCCTGGTGGCAAGGTATAAACCCCTCACATGGTTGATGTTGGTCACACCCCAAGCATCCTAGGTGGTGAGATATAAACCTCTCACATGGTTGATGTTGGTCACACCCCAAGCATCCTAGGTGGTGAGATATAAACCTCTCACATGGTTGATGTTGGTCACACCCCAAGCATCCTAGGTGGTGAGATATAAACCTCTCACATGGTTGATGTTGGTCACACCCCAAGCATCCTAGGTGGTGAGATATAAACCTCTCACATGGTTGATGTTGGTCACACCCCAAGCATCCTAGGTGGTGAGATATAAACCTCTCACATGGTTGATGTTGGTCACACCCCAAGCATCCTAGGTGGTGAGATATAAACCTCTCACATGGTTGATGTTGGTCACACCCCAAGCATCCTAGGTGGTGAGATATAAACCTCTCACATGGTTGATGTTGGTCACACCCCAAGCATCCTAGGTGGTGAGATATAAACCTCTCACATGGTTGATGTTGGTCACACCCCAAGCATCCTAGGTGGTGAGATATAAACCTCTCACATGGTTGATGTTGGTCACACCCCAAGCATCCTAGGTGGTGAGATATAAACCTCTCACATGGTTGATGTTGGTCACACCCCAAGCATCCTAGGTGGTGAGATATAAACCTCTCACATGGTTGATGTTGGTCACACCCCAAGCATCCTAGGTGGTGAGATATAAACCTCTCACATGGTTGATGTTGGTCACACCCCAAGCATCCTAGGTGGTGAGATATAAACCTCTCACATGGTTGATGTTGGTCACACCCCAAGCATCCTAGGTGGTGAGATATAAACCTCTCACATGGTTGATGTTGATCACACCCCAAGCATCCTAGGTGGTGAGATATAAACCTCTCACATGGTGGTCCGGTTCATTTCCCCCGGACCGGGCATGGTCATGCAACACTTTATATAGGAAATTCCCACTAGGCTCTAATGCAATCTCACGTATGGAATGAACATATACACAAGCTTAGTTTGTCATCAACACATCTCTGGATTTCCATACATCTCATAACTCAAGCTTTAAAGCATCGATTCATCAATTCTCCATAGTTGGACATTTTGTCAAACACCTTGAAGGCATGTAATGGAATCAAAGAGCATGGAAAATAGGGTAATAATTATGTAGCCAAACCAGTGAACAACCTACAACAACACCTTTTTAACACCCACAATACCACATGAAAATCTCCACATCCATTCCAAATTTAGGTTCAAGTTCTAGGGTCACAACATGCTCAAAACAATCACTTTTCATGTTTAAAATTCAATGTGCAGGAAATTATTACAAAGAACAAGACTAATTTATGAATCTTAACTTAAACCATGAATTAGTGAGTAGAATAGAGTCTAGGCACTATGGGTGGAAGGACCCATGAGTTCAACACCACATACCTTGAGTTTTTTTTTTATGAAGGTCTTGAGAGTGTCTTCAATGGAAGCTTGGAACTTGGAGCAAGAGTCTCTTCAATCTTGAGGAAGGTTTTGGATTAGGGTTCTTGAGAGAACTTGAGAGAAAATGTGTCTAAGTATGGGAGAGGTGTTTTGGGAAATGTTTTAGAGATGGGAATTGAACTAATGGTATATAGGAAATAACATATGCCCTTTGGAAAAATGGTCCAACACTTAGAAAAAAAAAATGAGGCGGGTGAACAGTAAAAACGCTCACTGGAAATTGCCTTTCCTGCCGGACAGATTTTACGAAAATGGGCATAACTTCTTCGTCCGAACTCCGAATGAGGTGAAACGAAGTGCGTTAGGTAGCTAACTCAAAGGGCTTTCCATGGATATGTTATTGGCCACCCAATAATTTGTGTGCTAGGAGATATGACCCTCCAAAGTAGACCCTCGAAAAAGGCTTCACTTGGAAATTTCGGATTTTGATACGGTTGCTCTAAAATTTGGGTTAGACCCATTTCCCACTCAATTTGACCCCCTAAACAAGAATATGAAGTCGGATTTTCGAAAAACGAAACGGATTTTTTTATATATAGCTAAACAAGTTTCCGGTAACTTCCGAAGCACATTTTTAAGAACTTTTTGGGTCAAATTCAAATATAATCATTTCATTAAGTTCTCGACTCCAAACTCACATGTGAGGCTCTAGTTTCACTAGTTCGTTTTTAGGGTCGTTACAAGAACCCATGTACTACCACACGAGAGCATTCCCAACTCCCCAAAACCCAACTAAAAGATAGCTACATTCCTATCACTCAGTGGCGAATTTAGAGCCAAAAAATAGGGCACTGGCACCCATGGTCTCATCGTAAAATTAGATATTTTATATATATATTTTCTAAAATTTGTATAATATTATATTTTGGCACCCGTACTACAAGAAGTCTAAATGGTCCACATGATTTAATGTTGAGCTTTTGACCTTGAAGATTAAGGATCAATTTTCACTTCAATACATTTTACTTGGTGCACCCTTGTTCGAAAAATCCTAAATTCGCCTCTGCTATCACTAACCTTATTTGGTTCATGACAGTCCTCGATTCAACGAGTGAAGCTTATGCCCTCGAGAACCCATGTACTACCACAGGAGAGAATTCCAACTCCCCAAAACCCAACTAAAAGATAGCTACATTCCTATCACTCAGTGGCGAATTTAGAGCCAAAAAATAGGGCACTGGCACCCATGGTCTCATCGTAAAATTAGATATTTTATATATATATTTTCTAAAATTTGTATAATATTATATTTTGGCACCCGTACTACAAGAAGTCTAAATGGTCCACATGATTTAATGTTGAGCTTTTGACCTTGAAGATTAAGGATCAATTTTCACTTCAATACATTTTACTTGGTGCACCCTTGTTCGAAAAATCCTAAATTCGCCTCTGCTATCACTAACCTTATTTGGTTCATGACA
>NW_006239082.1:191079-215196 GCF_000226075.1 Solanum tuberosum | reverse complement strand
ATTTGTGTGCTAGGAGATATGACCCTCCAAAGTAGACCCTCGAAAAAGGCTTCACTTGGAAATTTCGGATTTTGATACGGTTGCTCTAAAATTTGGGTTAGACCCATTTCCCACTCAATTTGACCCCCTAAACAAGAATATGAAGTCGGATTTTTGAAAAACGAAACGGATTTTTATATTTAGCTAAATTAGTTTCCGGTAAGTTCCGAAGCACGTTTTTAAGAACTTTTTGGGTCATTTCACTCCCTCCACAAGAGAACTCTCCCCAAGCTAAGGAAACCCCACAATCCTTCCCATGGACCGTGGTCAAGACCACGAGCCGTGAAGTGGCTAGTGCAAGGGTGCCTTGGCTTGGCACCAAACTTTAGCATACTGCCTTCAGAATCCTTGTGTTTTGGCACTCCTGGGGAGGAACATATCTTTCCTTCTCCCCATCCTTCCAATTCGGATTACGGTCTCTCCATTCACGGTCTCGATCCTTCCAACCTGCATCTCTAGCCCAACCTTGGTTAACACCCTGCCTCGGGTAGTTTGAACCATAGCCACCTCCTTGGTTAGCTAAAAAATTTACCTCTTCATTATACAAGGCTTCAAACTTGGACTCCTCAGGATTAACGTACCCGACACCCACGACATTGACATTATGAGCACCAGCTCCGATGACATTTTTAGACAAAATATCAAGTTGTGTCATAATCTTGGCCATGTTTTGGTCACTCTCTTGGTCCTTTTCCATTTGTTCCTTAGTCAACTTGAACGTAAGAGGGGAGACCTGATCTTCGCGGGTATACCATGCCCTATTTATGGTAGTCATGCCATCTAAAAGTTGAGCAACTACTACATAAGGTTGCTGCATCAAACCTCCCGGAGAGAGTTAGTCTGAAACAAACTTCTTTACCGAATCCAGACTCCAGTAGAAGTACTGCAGCAGCACATTATCAGGCAAGCCATGGGTTGGAAATTGGAGCACCAACTTTTTGAACCGCAGCCAAGTTTCGAGCAAAGGCTCCCCTTCTAGATGCTTGAAGCTTTGATTGTTGTCTCGAAGAGTCATCATCTTCGATGGGGGGAAATTCAAACCTAAAATACGGTGACCAACTCATCCCTTGAAGTGATTGATTCATGTGTCAATTCATCTAGCCACTTACATGATTCCCCCATCAGAGAGAATGGGAATAACCTCAGTCGGAAGAACTCCTGAGAGATGTTCTTGAAGGAGAATGGTCCGCATACATCAACGAAATTTCGAAGATGTACATGAGGTTCTTCATGTGCCAACACACTGAAGAGTCCCTTCAACTGCAAGAGTTGCAACATAGTGCTCATGATGTGGAACACTGCATTCCCTTCGGCTAGAGGCAATCAAATGGCACCAATACCTCCCATGAGATGGGGATCATTAGCATTGGGCTCTTGGACATCATTACAATTTCCGAAGTCATCTTGATGGCCCACCTAGCTACCATTACTGCCATTTACGCTCATACTTCCTGTTTTCATGACAAACAACAAAACAAAACTAAAAACTAAGTAAGTAGAACTACAATTAAGAAGAACAAAAATTCTACTTAACTAAAGATTCTCAACTAACACCACTACCCGGCGGCGGCGCCACTTTGATAAGTTCTTTTTACGACCTCGATTATCAAGACACTACCTCCAGTACGAATTTCCAACGGTCACGAGTAGTAACTTAACCCAATCGAGGGTTGGGGTCGAGTTCCAAGGGAGTGGTTCAGCAGTTGAGAATACAATAGCAAAGTAAGAATTCACTTCTAATCAACCATAGTTGGGAACATTCACGAATAAATACAATTCAAATCAAATAAGGGGTGACACCAAAGTATGAATTATCGATAGAGGGTTTTGTAGCTAAATAGTATAAACAACAAAAACACAAAGAATACTAATCAAGGGAGACGAGATTCTTGGGATGCGATAGGAATACGGGATAAACTAGACTATTGGGTACATGCTTTTAATAGAGAATTCGTAGAATATTTGTAACAAGGCTAGACTTTAGTGGGGGTAAGCTTTCTGTCGAACAACTTACCCAGTTTGAAATGGGTATCTGTCAAACACCGACTTTCCGCATGAAGTACAGCTTCCGCCTTAGCCCACTCAGTCTCTCGAGCTAAGTGTGTGGGAGAAGGACTAGAGTTCACTCTCTCTAGATGAACCCATGTCAATCCAATACCACCGACCATTAATTTAGTAGTCTTAGTTTTACGAGCTCTCTCTCGAGCAAGCCGAAAACACTTATATGAAATCGTATTTGCAACTACAATCTCATTAAGTTAATATATAACTACTAAACGAAATCACATATAAACTACGATTAAACTATCAACAAGCAAGACCCAACAACTAATTTATCTTGGCCCTTGCCCAATTTCGTTGGCACTTGCCCTTCTCCTTTGACATTAACCCACACGTATAGGCCTAGTTGTCTAACCTGTGGGGTGTTACAATATCACTAGGTTGCTACATTAATTTGCACATATTGAAGGTAACCTCATCTTCATTTACACGGAAATTCAACTTCCCACTTTCAACATCCACTAAAGCTCTTTAGGTTGCGAAAAATGTCCTGCCCAAAATAATAGGAACCTCAACATCAATCTCACAATCAAGAATAACAAAATCCACCAGAAAATGAATTGATCCACCGTTACCAAGATATCATAGAATGTTCCAACATGGTGCTTGATCGACTGGTCTGCCATAATTGTACGACCCAGGGTACCCCTAGACGTAACATGGCATATAGAACCCTGAAGGCACCATACAATCCGCTTAGTCTTCATAACATAACCAGTAGAAGAATAAGATTAAAAACACATTTCAATGTAAAAAGATTCATAAAAGAAAAGCGGAAGTCTAGACACTAAGTCTCAACATAGCCATTTATTACATTACTTGAATGAAATAGGGCCTAGCCCATACAATATGTCCAAAGAAGGAAAATAAATAAAAGAAACTACAGCATGAGAAAGAGTTGTCCTCGAACCATGAGGACTCACCAACAAGCTCGGAAGATACTCAAGTCCAAGCTCTAGCCACTAGAATGATCACCTCGAGAACTGGACCCTACACTTGGGAAAAATGTAGGAAAAGTAGGTGTTAGTACCAAAAAGCACTAAGTATGATAGCCATGCATAAAAACATTAAAAACATGCTAAAAGGGACATTTCATTTAAAAGTATGCATTTTATCAATTTAAACATGATTTAAGAGTTTAGAGAGCATAAGACACAAAACATAGACAACATAGTTATCATCATCTTAAAAGCTGTTGAAAACTCTTATACAAAGCTTATTAAGTAACATTGTTCGTAATTCATATTCTTATTTTTTTTTGTGAAAATAAGACTTAACCGACATGAGATCATATGAGTTATACATGATTCCCCAATGTTACCCACACCAAAAAGGGGTGTCCTACTTGACTAAGGTAGAACCATTCTTTTAGCTTAGGTGGAACCACTAGATAAATAACCTTTGTGGGAACATAGTTTATGGGATAAGAAGATTGCTACTAGAAACCCAGACTGAACTTTCGTAAAAGGTCTCCATCTCATTAGATATACTTTGAGAACCCAGACTCAACTAGTGTAAAAGAATCTCATTTGTAAGCCGGACTCAACTAGTGTAAAAGCTTCCATCTCATATTCAATATCCACTCGGTGTTAAGCATTAATTCCCACGGAGTAGATAATAAGTCTTGACTTAATTCATATTTATAGAAGAATATCTTGACACTCAATCCATGTTTAATTCATAATATAACTCTTAGATCATACGTGAGAATAACCTTTCACCGTCCATGTCTACCTACAAGTCTTAGATTCAATTAGGTGAGAAAGTCGTTTAACCTTAGAATCTTCATTATGTGATAAAACCATTAACATCATTTCATATTCATGCATAGGTGTGTTTATGAGAATATCATTTCGACAGCACAACAACTACATCATAATCATAGACACTTCACTCTTGTAGTTTTCTTTGAGCCTATACATAGATTTCATAAACACATGCATAATTCTCATACTTTTCCCTTTCAAGGTTCAAAGTTCACTTTCAATCAACACATCTAGAATTCAAACATTAGACATAGATATCATCATAATTCAAATAACCCAATCACTACATGCATAATTTCATAACATTCATCTTTCATCGACAAAGACCCACATCACAAGATTACAATTGAGAAATATGGGGATTTCATGGGTTCTTTGGGATTCATCATAAGAACTGTAGGAAATCATCAATTCATTATTAATATAACATAGTTCAATCATTAGAATCGATTTTCAAAGGAACCCATGA
This sequence comes from Solanum tuberosum, assembly GCF_000226075.1. Classification (NCBI taxonomy): domain Eukaryota; kingdom Viridiplantae; phylum Streptophyta; class Magnoliopsida; order Solanales; family Solanaceae; genus Solanum; species Solanum tuberosum. The sequence goes on along the minus strand of NW_006239082.1, from coordinate 210,861 downwards.
CTTTGGAATCAAACCCTAACATTTGGGGATTTCTATAATTGAAATTGGGATTTTGAAGGGACTCCATGGATGAAAGCTACCATTCCTTAACAATAAAGCCCAATGAATTGGATGTGAAGAACCTTGATTTTTCAAGCCTAGCTCCAACTTCCTTCTTCTTCTTCTTCTTTAAGTTCTACAGAGAGAATATTTGAGAGGCTGGATTTGGGGATTCCTCTGAGGCTTTGGATATAATGTCTTGAAAATGAGAGTTTAAGGGTTAAAATAGTTTATATAGGTGTACAAAGTCTAGGAAAAATGACCTCAGCTAATACCCACATAAAAAGGAATTTCCCAAAATTCCCTTAATTGGGCAGTCTAGTGCCAGACACCATGGCAGGCTCCACGAGCCGTGGTCCTCACCATTGGTAATGGTACTGCCCGTTGTCCTTGGTCCAGTTGCTAGGCTACCAAGTCTTGGCCTCCAAAAGTTCAAAGCTTTACCATGAGCATTCCCATGGGTCGTGAAATGGTTCTTGGTGATGAGCCAACTTTAGGCAGCCCTTATGGAGTTGCTGCCCAAGCACCACGGACCACATCAGGGGCCATGGTCCTCACCACTGGTCGTGGTGATGGTGGTGGTGAAGATGGGCAGTGCCTTGGAAATTTTGGGGCAGTCTTGGCCCTTGTTCTTTTGCCTTGTCTCTTGCCCCTATGCCTTGGCTCTTGTTGCCCTCATACTTAGCCTTAGTTGGCCTACTAGACTACGGGGTGTTCAATATCTTCCCCTTGGGAACATTCACTCTGGAATATCGATCTAGACACCTTACGGAAGTAAAAACTCAAGCCTAGCAGCCCATCATGCATGCAACATCAAAATAATGCACAATTCAAAGGAGGAAACATCAACTTCAACTCAAATATACTCAATGAATCACAAGGAAGTAGGAACTACATCTAACAACCCATTATGCATGAAATCTCAACATTTTGCATGTTCATAGAAGGAATTACCATTTTCAAACTAAAAGCATGCTCAACACAATCTCATGGAGCCTTTATGCAAATTACTCTAAAAAAGCATAAATAAAGCATGTTCAATAATTCTTCTCGTGAAGCATATAGGCAACTTTTAATCAATGCACAACAACATGAGGAAAATCAATCACGAAAAAAACTCATTTTCTTGCTAGACATAAATTTCTTAAGAACATGCATTACATAAGGAAATGATGAGTCCTTGATTTGGACTCATTTAGGGCTTTATTTAATAGATTTAGTGTCCTCAAATGCATATTTGTCTCAATAAATGATGTAAATCCTTGAATTTTAGGTATTTGGAATTAGGGACAAAGCATGGACACAATTGAACAAAAAGGAACAAGGCAGCTGAAAGAATGAAGAAATGAAGGTGTGAAGATCACCTAATCCATTAGGCGAGTCGCCGAATGGCCTTGGTCTCGCCTAATGTTCCAATGTGCCAAGCCCTGAAGGAGAAAATCAAGTCGGCGACAGAAAGAAGCGGTCAGCGAGTCTCTGAATATTTTCGCGACGCAGTGTCTTATCGTCCAAAGTTACAGAACTTTAAGGATGCTGAAGGCAAAAGAAAAATGGCGATATAAAAGACCAAAGGGCGGATCGCCGAGTGGATCAGTGATCCCGACTTAATGCACTAAGTGGTCCTTCGCAAGATACTTTTTCACAACTATAAATACTTGTTTGAATTTTTATTTTACTATCGAACAGAAAATTTTTATCTGAGACTTAGAGAATTTCATTATTACTCAATTTTAAACTTAGAACTTTTTGGGAGACATTTTTTCTTAGCTTTGATGATTTGAAGGTTTCCAACTCCAAGCAATTGGAAGTAGGCATTGAAGATAATTCATCTTAGACATTTTTAAAGACTATATTCATCGTACCCAGTTGATGGAAACACAATTCGGTATCGATTTTTACCTTTTTACTATGTCTAGCTAAAACCCCAATTTCTGGGATGTGATTATGTGATTATGGGTTGATTGAACAACTAGGTATTGCTAATTGTTAGTGTATTTGCTGTTTAAAAGTGATTTCGGTCAGTAGTTGCGGTTGAACTTAATGGGTCATAGTTGAAAATACAACCTTAACTTTATGTTTTTGGCTTGCTCGAGAGAGAGGTTTTAAAACCAAGACTACTTATTCGATGTTACGTGGGTAGTGGGTTGTCGTGGGTTCTCGAGAGAGTGAACTCTAAACCCTCTTCCAAACATTCAGCTCGAAAGAGTGAATGGACTAAAGTGGAGGTTGTGTTTCATCATGGCTTATTGGTGTTCGAGAGAAGCCAATTTGATTTGGGGTAAATTATTCGAGAGAAAATTTATCCCCACTAAAGTCTAGCTTATTCACTAATTTACAGCGATTCACTATCAATTGCAATTACCCGGTTGTTTACCGTAGCCCATAATCCTATCACATCACAAGAATCATGTCTTCCTATTCGTATCTTCATATTATTTGCTATTTTTAGTTGCTAAATAATTACAACCCCCCCCCCCCCTTTGATATTTGACACTTGTGTCACTCTTTAATTTAGTATGCTTTTATTCGTCAACATTTTTAACTATGATTGATTAGAGCATAGTCTTACATTTCAATTAATTCTCGATTATGAACCACTCCCTGTTAGAACTATCCCAATCCATTCGGTTGGGTGATGTACTGACTAACGATCATTGGCACTTAGAATTGGAAGAAGTGTTGTGATACGTGAAATCAAAATGGCACCGCCACTGGGGAGTGGTGTTACTTTAGAATCTTTGGTTAAGTTGAATTTTGTTCTTGTTAGATATAGTGATACTTACTTAATTTTTAGCTTTGTTTTGCTTGCTTCGCTGTTTTTGAGCATAGAATAATTGGGAGCAACGGTGGTAAAATGACTTAAACAAATCAAGCAATGGTAGAGGACCACTCTTTGGCCCCACTCTTAGCTCAGCTAGACAATTTGGCCAAGAAAATATTAGATATTGAAGTCCAGTGCAAAAGCAAAGATAGATACATACCTTCTCATGAGCTGAGAAGGTCTAATAACAATGATAGCAGACGTGTCGAGGATACGTTGTTGATCATTCTCCAAAAGCTCAATGAGCAAGATAGAGTGCTAGAAGAGATGAAGGAGAATATTTATGTGCTAAATCAGATTGTTGGCTCTCACTCCAGATCCATCCATCTAATTGAAACACTCATGGGTCATGTATTGCCTCATCTTTACCCAACTAAGCAAGACGGGTCACCTAGTGGCACTAAGGTCGACACCAAAAATGGAATTTGAATTAGGACTTGCATCATGCCACGAAGTTAGCTAAGGCACTTCTTGGGAGGCAACCCAAGGTTTTATCGCTTTTGTTTTTATTTTGGAAATAATGGTGTCTTGATTGTGCAGGACAAAGTGTGGAATGTGGTTGAGAAGAGCAAGTTGGCGAGCAAACGTTGTAGCACCACGTATGTCTAATGACCTAAGCTAGAACCTAACTTGTAGTCTAGTAGCCTAATGAAGTCTAAACGAATGGTTTAAGTCCTAAAATGAACATCCTAACTTAGTACTAGGGTTCTAGTGCCTAAACGTCAAGGCATGACCACCTTAGGACCCCCAAGGGTCCTTGAAGAGGACCTAAGCGAAGGTAGAAAAGGTTGTCCAAAATAGCCTCATTCACAAAGAGGTAACCTACGAGGCATAGGTTGACTCACGCCCCTTAGGTGGGGGTCATGATTCAACCCTTGGTTTCTACCAAGGACCCTCCAAACTGCCTAGCCAGAGTCCCAATCCACGAGTGTGTAGTACAGAGCGTGGACTGATTCACGCCTCATGGATTGCTCTCATGAGTTAAGAATTAGTATCCTTACAAGTGTCACACATGACCCTTCTCTTATCCAAACCAAGAGTGACATGTACGGTCCGTGGTTTGGACCATGCCCCGTGAACAGGGACTCATGGATGGTGACTTGAGTAGGCTGCCATAGGGCGCCTAAGTGGGGGTATTTTAGCAACTTCCTAATTAATTTGTTTAAGGGTTAGGACGGTTATAATTACTTATTTTAAGTATTAAAACAACTCTTTAACCTCTCACAACTCCCAACTCCAAATCAAACTCACTTTCCCCTCCAAACATTCTCTCTAAACTCCATTGAAGAACAAAGAAGAAGCTCAAGCTAGGGGATCAAGATTCATCATTTTCACTCCAATTTTGTGGGATACACATCAACTAAGGTATTGGGATCTTGATTCATGTAATATTTTCTTCATGAAGCCCTTTAAAACTCTTATTTTGAAATTGGTATCTTGACTTAAAACTAGGGTTTCTATTCTAGCCATGAGTTCATCCTAAATACGTTTTCATTATGTTAATTGACTTATATTATGGATGAATTGATGTTTAATGGTGATTTATATTGTAAAAATCCCCATGAACCCATGTGCACCCCCATGACCCCAATTTCATGAATGTTGGTGAATGTGTTGATGCAAGATGATTACTATGAATTGTATCTATGATTATTTAGTTGTTCAATCTTGTTTAATATATGCCTATTGTAGTATATTTAGGTTTAATTGTGATACTTGATTCATGACCTTGAAAAGGGTAATCTTCTAGGGTTATGTACATATTGAGGAATGTAGTATATGAACTTAGGATTTACTTGGAAGGTAAAGGATTTTATGACGATTGTGCAAGGTGAGATATTGGTGAATGGTCTTTCTTCACTTATCCCTTACATTGATGTTGCATGAATCTTTAAGAATGATGGTAATGTATTGTGTTGATTGAAAGTATAATTCTCATGAAGACACTATGAATGATAACGTGAAAGTTCTACTAACATACTAATATTGATTCTAGGTTGAAAGTGCATTCTCACCTTAATGAATCTATGAGCTACTTATTGAATTGTATTGAATGAAGGGTGGAACAACCCTTCACACATGTAGATACAACTGAAAGACTAATTATATTAATTTGGGAAATAATACTAAGCACTGAGCGGATATGGTCAATGAGGAAAGACCCTTCCGTTAATGCAAGAGGTTGGGTCATCTTACTCATGAGATGGGAACTCCTCTGGTAATGCAAGAGGTAGGGTTTCTAGAAGCAATATCCCTATCCCATAACTATGTGCCAACATAGGACTTAGCTAGTAGATTCACCTTATAGGTATATACTTATTTCTACCTTATGCAAGTATAACACCTCCTTTCGGTGTGGCGTTTTAGACACCAGATTCCATGTAGTTCTCATGGTCTATGTCGGTTATGGTTGTTCTTCCATAGATGATGAAATAATGAATGAAGCATGAACTACTCTATAACTTCTTAGTGAGGTTTGCTTGGTAGAAGTGGAGGTATGGGACTTCAATTTTACATTGCAGTAGTAGACTTGGTAGGATGATATAGATGGTCCTTATTACTATGTTGAGACATGAATTCATGCAGGTATATTGAATGGATAGCTGCTATGAATGAGTTGTCCTTATGTTCAAATGGTATACATGACTAATTCTCTACTTATGATTATTGAATGTGATGAAATATAAAGGTAATATGTTTGACCAAGGTAGTTCCTAAGGGATGCTTAGTAAGATTGGTATTATGGGATACCAACGATACATTGCACAATTGAACCTTAGGGGTTGCTAAGGTGATGTCTTTACTATGTTATGAGTATAATTGTGATCTTGGCTTATATATTATGTGATGTTGCTAGTTTGTTTCCAAAACCTCATGCATTCATATTTTTCACAAAAAATGTCTCTTTTTACATGTTTTAAGGTTTTGTGCATATTTCCATACTTAGTACATATTATGTGCTCACCCCTTTTTCCTTCTACATCGTAATGAATGTAGGTTCCGGCTAGGTGACTTCCACTCTCTCCTTTGAAGAAGACTTGGAATTGCTATTCTACAAGTGTGGTGAGTCCTGAACTTCAAGGACGGGATTTCTTAAATTCTAGTTTCTTTTTTATCTTGTATATTGAGACATTTTGATATTTTAATGGGCTAAGTCCTGAAACTTGTAGTCCTATGTTTAGATGGTGTATGAGACAAAGAGTCGAGATTCCTACTAATTTCCTTTTATGAAAATGCAGGTTGAACTTCGATTGTAAAGTTTTAATTTTCCGCATTATTTTTACTTTCTTATGTTATGATTATGCTAGGGCTTGTATGAGACCCCTTCGTGGTCGACTACGCCATGTTTACATCTAAGGGGTACCCCTGAGTCATGACAAACTTGGTTTCAGAGCATAACTTTTTGGGATAATTTTTAGGTTGATGTCTCATAAACCACGTCTAGTAGAGTCTTGTTCATGAGTGTGAATTGTGCCACACTTATGAATAGGAGGCTATGTGATGTTTAGGAACTTACATTTTTCTCCATTACTCTTTAGTCATGCTTTGGAGTCCTAACTCTATGAAGTCCTTTCTTCTAACCCTTTTCTTGTGCTTATAGGCTATGAATAAGAGAAGGGCTACTTGTCACGACCCAAGCTTAGGGCCTAGACGTGACATGGTGAATGAGGAACCCGAAGGAACCCCAAACAAGCCTCTTAAACTTGTCATCACACTTCATCGGTCGCGGAAGTACATTCAACATTAATTAACGGGAAATAGGGACTAAGGGCAAACCATTTCAAAATAACATCATAGAATAAGAGTCAAGCTCATTTACAAAATACTTGTCCAACGCACACCTCTACATACATAGATAGGACAAGGGCCATGACATACTACCGGCTCCCCAAATAGTCAAAATACAATTGCAAGCTAAAGTCTCAAAACATAGGAGTAGGAAACATAACATAGCCCTCGAATCATTGAGGACTCACCAACAAACTCGGATAAGCGTCGTACTAGCCACGTGAATGGAGAGAAGGATCAAGAGTAGCTCCGGTCCCTACATGGTGACATCATGTAGGCAAAATATGCGTTAGTACTTGGAATGTACTAAGTATGCGGGGTGCAACACAACAATAAACAAGGACACAATCGAAATACAAGAAATAGTTTCATAGGCATTATGAATAACAATATGAGGATGCATGATCAAAGTGAAGTCAAAACATGTTTAAGTAACTCTATACTAATAGTAGATATCATATGTGTATGCATGATCCAACCAATCTATAACCCCAACTTAGGATGGGGGATGCCGTTCACACCCGGACACCCTGGTGGCAAGGTATAAACCCCTCACATGGTTGATGTTGGTCACACCCCAAGCATCCTAGGTGGTGAGATATAAACCTCTCACATGGTTGATGTTGGTCACACCCCAAGCATCCTAGGTGGTGAGATATAAACCTCTCACATGGTTGATGTTGGTCACACCCCAAGCATCCTAGGTGGTGAGATATAAACCTCTCACATGGTTGATGTTGGTCACACCCCAAGCATCCTAGGTGGTGAGATATAAACCTCTCACATGGTTGATGTTGGTCACACCCCAAGCATCCTAGGTGGTGAGATATAAACCTCTCACATGGTTGATGTTGGTCACACCCCAAGCATCCTAGGTGGTGAGATATAAACCTCTCACATGGTTGATGTTGGTCACACCCCAAGCATCCTAGGTGGTGAGATATAAACCTCTCACATGGTTGATGTTGGTCACACCCCAAGCATCCTAGGTGGTGAGATATAAACCTCTCACATGGTTGATGTTGGTCACACCCCAAGCATCCTAGGTGGTGAGATATAAACCTCTCACATGGTTGATGTTGGTCACACCCCAAGCATCCTAGGTGGTGAGATATAAACCTCTCACATGGTTGATGTTGGTCACACCCCAAGCATCCTAGGTGGTGAGATATAAACCTCTCACATGGTTGATGTTGGTCACACCCCAAGCATCCTAGGTGGTGAGATATAAACCTCTCACATGGTTGATGTTGGTCACACCCCAAGCATCCTAGGTGGTGAGATATAAACCTCTCACATGGTTGATGTTGGTCACACCCCAAGCATCCTAGGTGGTGAGATACTAACTCAAAGGGCTTTCCATGGATATATTATTGGCCACCTAAATAATTTGTGTGCTAGGAGATATGACCCTCCAAAGTAGACCCTCGAAAAGGCTTCACTTGGAAATTTCGGATTTTGATACGGTTGCTCTAAAATTTGGGTTAGACCCATTTCCCACTCAATTTGACCCCCTAAACAAGAATATGATGTCGGATTTTTGAAAAACGAAACGGATTTTTTTATATATAGCAAAACAAGTTTCCGGTAACTTCCGAAGCACATTTTTAAGAACTTTTTGGGTCATTTCACTACTGCTAGCAGAGCCGGAGAGGAAAATGTGAATGAGGAGGTTCCCCTTCATGCTTCTCAAAACCGTCAAGTTCCTATTGATGAAGGAGCTATGTCTAATATGGACATAATAATGGCGCTCCACACCTCAACTCAACTCATGACAGCGCAAACTCAACCCGTCACAACACAAGCACAAGCTTTGACGGCCCATGCTAATCAAGATGTGAGGCGCAGGGCAAATTCAAATGTTAGTAACATTCCCTCAAGGTTGAGGGACTTTACCCGTATGAATCCCCCTATGTTCTATGGCTCTAAGGTAAACGAGGACCCACAAGAGTTCATAGAGGAGGTTTACAAAATAGTGTATACTATGGGAGTTACTTCTATTGAGAAGGCTGAGTTAGCCGGGTATCAATTAAAAGATGTAGCCCAAACTTGGTACAATCAATGGAAGGATAATAGGTCTATAAGAGTGGGTCATGTGACTTGGGAGATATTCAAGAAGGCTCTCCTTGAGAGGTATTTCCCCGTGAAAAGAGAGAGGCAAAAGTTGAGGAGTTCATCAATCTCCGCCATGGAGGGATGAGTGTCCATGAATACTCTTTTAAATTCACGAAGTTGTCCAAGTATGCCCCATCTTTGGTTTCTAATCCGAGAGATGAGATGAGCTGATTTGTGACCGGTGTGTCTCATGCCATTGGAGAAGAAAGCCGTGCGGCAATGCTCCATGACAACATGGATATCTCTATGTTGATGGTACACACTCAACAAGTGGAAGAGTCAAGGCTTAGAAAGAGGAGCAGAGAGGTAAAAATGGCAAGGGCCGAAGAGGGAAATTCATCTAAGGGTAAGTTTGAAGGTCAAGGTGAACCAAGGTTTAAGCAGAGGTTTACCAACCAAATCCCCTCCAATGCTCCTAGGCCCAACAAAAGAAATGTGTCTAACCCTAAGCCTCAAGGAGGCAATAGGAGTGGCTCTTATGTTGAAAGAAATAGTTGTGCAAAATGTGGTAAGAAGCATGAAGGGAAATGTCTTACCGGTATGGGTGTGTACTATGGATGTGGAAAAAGTGGCCACCAATTGAAACACTGTCCAACCCGTACAACCAAGGGAAAAGAAAGTAATCAAGCTCCTCCTAGTGTCTCCAACTCCGATGCTCCCAAGAAGAATCGCTTCTATGCTCTCCCATCTAGGAGTGATCAAGAGGGTTCTCCGTACGTTGTTACCGGTATGTTAGAAGTATTTTCAATTGATGTTTATGCATTATTAGACCCCGGTGCAACTTTATCTTTTGTTACCCCTTTTGTGGCTATGAAATTTGAAGTGTCTCCTGAAGAGTTAAAAGAACCTTTTTTCATGTCTACCCCGGTAGGTGATTCAGTTATAGCTAAAAGAGTGTACAGGAGATGTCCTATCTCCTTGTCCCATAAAGTCACTTTGGTTGATTTGATAGAATTAGATATGCTGGACTTTGATGTCATTTTGGGGATGGATTGGTTGCATGCTTGTTTAGCGTCCATAGATTGTAGAACCCGAGTTGTGAAGTTTCAATTTCATAATGAGCCCATTTTGAAATGGAAGGGGGGTAACTTAATCCCTTGAGGTTGAATCATTTCATGTCTAAAAGCTTGCAAAATGATCTCTAAGGGGTGTATCTATCACATTGTACGAGTTAAGGACCTTGTGTCCGAGACTCCTCCTTTAGAGTCGGTCCCCGTAGTAAGGGAATTTCTGGAAGTCTTTCCCGACGACTTGCCTGGAATCCCTCCTGAAAGGGAAATTGACTTCAGCATTGATCTTTTGTCGAATACACACCCCAGATTTATTCCCCCTTACTGGACGGCCCCGACCGAATTGAAGGCCTAACTTAAGGATTTGCTAGATAAGGGTTTTATTCAACCAAGCATATCTCCATGAGGTGCACCGCTTTTGTTTGTGAAGAAGAAAGATGGGTCCCTTAGGATGTGTATTGATTACCGACAATTGAACAAGGTCACTATAAATAATAAGTATCCGCTCCCTAGAATTGACGATTTGTTTGACCAACTCAAAGGGGTGAGTTATTTTTCAAAGATTGATTTAAGGTCGGGCTACCACCAACTTAGGGTGAGAGAGGTTGACATTCCTAAAAACGGCCTTCCGAACAAGATATAGTCACTATGAATTCCTAGTCATGTCTTTTGGTCTAACAAATGCCCCGGCGACTTTCATGGACCTTATGAATAGGGTATTTAGGCAATATCTTGATTCGTTTTCATTTTTATTGGTGATATTTTGATCTACTCTAAGAGTGAAGGTGATCAATTGAAGCATTTAAGGATGGTATTGCAAGTCCTTAAAAACCAACAATTGTACGCTGAGTTTTGCAGGTGCTAGTTTTGGATTAGCTCGGTTGCTTTCGTTGGTCACATAGTATCGAGTGTGGGAATAGAGGTTTATCTGAAGAAAACGGATGTGGTGAAAAGTTGTCCTAGCCCTTGAGTCCCATCGATATTCGAAGCTATTTAGGATTCGCCGCGTATTATAGGATATTTGTAGAAGGCTTCGCATCTATCGCATCACCATTAACGACCTTGACCCAAAAGAGGTCCAAATTTGAGTGAACGGAGGCTTGTGAGAAAATCTTCCAAGAATTGAAGGATACACTAACCGCCGCTCCGTTATTGACCTTACCGGAGGGTACCGACGGATTCGTAGTTTATTGTGATGCTTCGAGATTAGGGTTGGGGTGTGTACTAATGCAATATGGAAAGGTTATTGCCTATGCTCTGATGCAACTTAATATTCATGAAAAGAATTACCCAACTGTAACGACTCAGAAAATGATACGTTAAACTAGACCCTCAGTGTAGGGGTTAAAGTCTACATTTAGGGTTTTGGGTGTAGGCCATGATTTTGTAAACTAGGCCACCTAAAACTGAGCCTAGCTACTGCCTCCCTAGACCACGAGGATCTTCATGACCCGTGGTGGTCACCACGAGCCGTGGTGCCACCCGTGGAGGCTAGGCAGTAGGCCCTAGTTTGGTGCCAAGTCAAGAATTTCCTTCACGAGCCACTTCACAACTCATGGTCATGACCACGGGCCGTGGGAAGGCTAGTGGACTTGCCAAAGCTTGGTGGGAAATGTTGCAAAGTTGAGGAGCCACTGGTCTAGGGACCACGGGAGCCACCACGGGCCGTGGTGCCCTTAATGGGGCGTGAAATGAGGCGTAGAGTTGACTTGGTGTCAAGACTCCAAGACCTTGCATCCATTAGGCTAAGTCTAGACCACGACCTCTTCCACAACTCGTGGTGTAGACCACGGATCGTGGGAATCTCCGTGGTCATGCCTTGGACACATGGAGGTTTAACAAGGCCGAGGGAGCTATTGCCTAGGGACCACGGGTACCATTACGGTCCGTGGTACCCCTTAAGACCCGTACAAGTGGGCGTGGTCCCTAACGGGACTGCCCAAAATAGGGCATTTAAGAAATTTTGTTTAAATTGTTTATTAAGTGGGGTTGATTTTAAATGGTTTACATCATAAAAATAAATAGTTTCAAGTCCAAAAACACTTCATTTACTCAACTATTTTCAAATAGCTAAATAAAAACCCAATTCCCTCTCTCTCAAATCTTTCTCTCTCTAAGAAGAAGACCCCATTGATGAACAAATGAAGAAATCAAGGCAAGCTTGAAGAAGGGATCTTTCAATACGAAATTGGTGGGATTCTAAGGCTTAGGTATGGGAGTTCTTCATCCTTGGGAAGCTATCACCCAAGGAGCCTTTTCAAAATTTTTTTACTCAATTCTAGAAAACCCAATTAGCTAGGGTTTCAACTCAACTCCATGGATTCCTTTCAAGGTCACTTTTAAAGATTGCATTATGTTTTTTTATGAATATAAGACTGAATTTAAATGATTTTAAACTAAATCCTTCAAGAATCCATAAGACCTACAATCCTAGCTATAATTCTTCTTTACATTATGTGATGGATTTGCAAGTTGGTCCAATTGAAAGGGTATGAGTTAATTATGATATAATTGCTGAATTAGGTATGATTCTACATATATAATTTATTAAACCAGGATTTGTAAGGTGAATTGACATGATCTAGGGTTATATCATGAAAGAGGCAAAGTGAGGGGTTAGATTTAATCTTCTAGGATTGATGAACTTTTTGGTAAATCTCCTTAGATTAGATCACCTAGACATGAATTGATTATGATGAATCTCGTAGACCTATACTAACTTGATTATGATAATATTGGTTATATTGTTGGTTTATGATGTTCTTCTATCTAAAATGCCAAACCTAAGATAATAGACTTGATCTTGACTCTTGGCTTTGAAGGGAAATATATGAAGGTATGATATGATGAAGTTATGTTATATGAATTGTTGACCAAATTATTATGGAGGTGTTTACTTATTTTGTATTACTTGTATGTATGGATTGATCCAGTTATGGTGGAGGTGCTATTTGTCAAAGTGTTTGTGCTGTTGAGATAAGGTCCCTCTTCCCTACAACCCTAGATATGACTAAGCATGATATGATATGAATATGAATGTTATGTTATAATCATGATGGTGATTCTATGATGAATGTATCCATGTAAATTGAGTAATTAATATTAGATATGTTGACTTACATGGCCTAAGATCCTTAAATGCAATATATGTGAATTGTGCATGAGTTGGGATGTTATGTATATATTGTGACCCCCTTGAGAAGGGAGGTGTCTATGATGTTAATATTGTTGTTGTTGTGCCATTGTGAGGACAATAATGCACACACACACTCCATGCATAAACATGAATGTGATGTGTCTATGGTGTCAATTGAAAGGCTAATTCTCATATGCACCTTTACATACTATTATGCATGAAAAGTACATAACTATGAAGATATATGTACGATATGATATGATTATGTACGATATGCTATGACTACACATGGTAAGTTAAGATTATGGTAGTAATGTTGTATTGTATGAAAGGTTATTCTCATAAACACACTATAAATATAATGTGAAAGGTTTACTCACATGTTGTCGATCCTAAGGTTGTAAGTACATTCTCACCATTAATGAATCTATGAGCTATTATTATGAATTGTATTGAACGAAGGTAAGAATACCCCTTCAAACATGTAAATGCAATTGGGGACTAATTATGTATAGTTTGGGGAATAATGCTTAGCACCGAGTGGATATAGATAATGAGGTAAAGGCCTTTCCACTAATGCAATAGGTTGGGTCATCTAAGTGAACTCATGAGATGGAAGCCCCTCCGCTAATGCAATAGGGCGGGTTTCTAGAAGCAATCTCCCTATCCCATAACTATGTGCCAACATAGGACCTTAGCTAGTGGATCCACCGTATAACTATATAGTAGTTCTACCTTAGGCAAGTAGGACGCCTTCTTTCAGTATGGGGTTATACTATACCGGATTCCATGTAGCTCACATGGTCTATGTCAGTTATGGCAACATTTCCGTATGTATTAAAGATAATGAATGAGACATGGACTATATTATGACTTCTTGGTGAGTTTGCTTAGTAGGAGTGAGGGTATGTGACTTCACTAATACATTGCACAAGTAGGACTTAGTAGGATGTCATAGGATGGTTCCTTTGCATTATAATGAGATCTAAATGCATGCATGTATATTGAATGGGTGGTTTTTATGAATGAATTTCCTTGTATTCAAGTTATGTACATGACTAGTTCCTTAATTGTGACTATTGATTATAATGAGGTCTAAAGATGATGTGCATAACTAAGGTAGCCTAAAGGGGGTACTTAGTAGAGTTGGGATTATGGGATGCTAACCACTCATTGCTTATATGTTGGTATGAACTTATGTTATATATGTATGTTTTTTGTGGCCTAAATGGAATACCTAGTATGGCTAGGGTTATGGGGTCATATCTATGCATTGCACAAGTATAGCATAGGGTTGCCCATGTGGTAGTTCTATTATGATGAGATGAATTTTGTATGTGACTATGTGTATGAATTATGTCTTTGAAGATTGGGATATGTACTATGCTTTTGTTGGAGACTATGTTGTCATATGATGATATTTCTTATGCTATGATGAATTGCATGTGAGTTGCTTCATGAGTTGTATTCTCCAACTATTTCAAAGAATGATGTTCAAAATGGCATATATTAGGGTTTCAAATGAAATGTCCTTTTTATGCATGTTTGAAATGGTTTTTTATTACATGGCTTCCATACTTGGTACTTTTTGTGCTAACCCCTTCTTTCAACATTTTTTACAAGTGTAGGGTTTGGAGATGTGATGTTCAATACTTGAAGGATAGGTTTCTAAGGAGCTTGGAAATGAAGACTTGGTGAGTCCTCAAAGTTTCGAGGACAAAAGACACTATGTTCCCTTTATGTCCTTCTTTTATGTTTTAGTTTTATGTAAGGGCCGTATCCCTAAGATTATGTAACACCCCTCAAAATGAAGCAGGATAAAGTAGAGCCTCACATGGGTTTTATGCATTAATAAATTGTTAAAATAATGAAGAATAGCCTTCTCAGTCGGTTTTAAAGAGTTTGGAAGTCAAACGTCAAGGGACGACCAAGATGTTCAGAAATTAGTCTTTTACGTGTTGGTGTGTTCTAGTATGTTGTTCATGTTTTTATGTGTCGTTTGGAGTCTAAAATCAGTGGACGTGAACCTAGTGTCTTAATAAATATTTTCAGGGTCAAAATGTTCGGATACGACACCCCGGGGACCACCATAAGGGTCCCCGAGGAGGACTCCTACCTTGGCCAAGCAAGCTGCCAAGGCAGCTTGAAGTTGTACTTGGAGGAAGCATGTCCGCATCACAGACTAGCTCCACCAAGGGCCAAAATGTTTGGTCCGCATTGCGGACACGCCGGGGACTCTACTGTCTCGAAATTTAGTTTCTAGAAACTTGTGGGAACACCCCCGCGTCACGAACTTGTTTCCGGATGAAATCTGCGACAATAGAACTCAAGTTTGACTTGTTTAAAAGGTCCAACTAAGTGAAGGGTAGTTTGGGTAATTATTATAAACGGTTATTCTACCTATTTTAGGGTATTTTAAGTTTGTTAAAACCCCAAAACCTAGAATTAGACCCCATTCTTCAAATTGACCCTTCCCTCTCAAAAATAGATTCTCTCAAAAACTACATTGAAGACCTTGATGAACCTCAAGCTAGAAGATGGGTTTTCAACTGATTTCTTCTTCAATTTCATGGGTCTACAATAATTAAGGTATGGTAACTCTTGATTCTTGAATAACCTCTCATTCAAGAAGTTCTATCAAAGATTTTCAAAAGTGATTCAAAGACAAAAAATCTCAATTTTTAATCTAACCATGGGTTATTTGTCAAACAATTTTCTAAATTATTCTATTGATAAATTGATATGGAATTAAGGTTTTTAAGATAATTTTAGAAGGGATTCTTGAAGAACCCATGATCCCCAAATTCTCAAAATTGGCCTATGATATGGGTCTTTGTGAAGATGATTTATATTGGTGAAATTATGTTTAGATTAGATTGTATTGATTTTTCATATGATTATCTATACTTATTCATGTTGAATTGTTGGTATATTGATGAGTTGAGAATTATGGCCTTATGGGCAAAGTTATGGGTTGATCCCTTTGTTTATGGAATTGTACTTGGACTATGTTTATGTTATTGAATTACATTGTTGATTCCTATTTCTATCTATCTCAGTTGATTATGAATTGTTGAGGATTAATCCATGGTGATCATGGCTTGGAGAATTGGAAAGTTAACCTAACTTCTAGTGTATAGTATGGGAATTGATATTGTATGGTTGGACCCACTTATGGTGGTGGTGTTTACTTCTTGTCTATCTATTCATGTTGAGATCATGGCCATGAAGGCAATAGATGTGAAGTGAATTGATGATTATGATGCATATGTTTATGAAGTTATGCTATGAAGGTTATGTATGAAATCCTCAATGCTAGCATCATGTTTAAAGTGTGTTGATGATGAGGAGTATAATGTGAATGATAATGTTAGGGATAAGGTGTGGTCTACATGATTGATTATGTTAAGTACTATTGTGGAATGACCCCTACCTATATGACTCATATATGAATGTGTGATCATATACATGTTAGGAGTACCTATTCAATGTTGAATGTGTTCTTGTCTCCTATGGTGAAGTATGGGTGTGTGGTCTAGAATCCCTAAGGGTTTTATATGTGAATTGCTCATGATTTGGGGACATTGTGAATGTGTTGTGATCCCTTGAAGGGATGTGCACTCAATAACAATGTTGTTTCTATTATGTCACTATGAGGACCAATATGTACATTCACACACTCTACATGTATAGCTAAGAATATGATGTGTTATGGTGTCTATTGACAGGTTAACTCTTATATGAACCCTTACATCTTATTATGCATGCAAAGTGTATGATTAGCAAGGTATGAATATGTGTTGCGTAAAGGTGTTTATGTGAAAGGCTTTCTCACATATGTACACACAATCTACATGTATATCTATGAATAGGATGTGTTATGGTGTATATTGAAAGGTTAATTCTTATATGCACCCTTACATCTTACTATGCATGCAAAATATATGATTAGCAAGGTATGAACATGTGTTGTATGAAGGTGTTTATGTGAAAGGTTTTCTCACATATGTACACACACATGAATGAATGAATAAGATTTATGATAATCTAGTGAAAGTGAGTCTCTTGAAAGGTTTTCTCAATTGTACTCTAAACTAGACTATGTTATGAATATGATATGACTATGTGAATGAATGAAAAAGGTTTATTGATAATCTAGTGAAAATGAATCTCTTGAAAGGTTTCCTCAATTGTACTCTAAAAAATAGACTATGTTATGAATATGGTATGAATATGTGAAAGGTCATTTTCACATAGTATAGGTTCTATGATGAAAGGTCATTCTCATCTTAGAAACCTTTGAGCTATATGATATGAGGGATTAAGTCCCTAAAGCCTATTTTATGAACTAATTTTAAATAAAGGCTTAAAGATTTTTAAAAAGGGAGTATGGAGCTTAGCATCGAGTGAACATCAAAAATGAGAGTGGGCTTCACGTTTAGTAAGTCCGGCTTCCCACAAGAGGGCCTTCACGGTTAGCAAGTTGGGGTTTCCAACATAGATGTTGTCTCATGAGATGGAAACCTCCACGCCTAGCAAGTAAAGGTTTTCTAGTAGCAATCTCCTTGTTCCATAACTACGTACCCCCGTAGGTCTTAGCTTAGTAGATCCACTAGATAGATATTATGTATATAGATCCTACCTTGGAAAGTAGTACCCTCTCTTTTTGGAGTGGGAGTAGAACACCGGATTCCATATAGCTCACATGGCCTCTGTCGGTTATGGTAATGTCTCCCGAAAGTTAAGAAATGAATTAAGATAAGATTGTGAACTCTAGTAATGATTTCTTGAAGAGGTACTTAGTGTAGGTAGGACTATGGACCCTACTTATGCATTGCACAAGTGGACTCTATGGGAGGTTATGATTAGACTCTTTATGTAATGAAGACTATGGTCTATGTATGTTACTATGAAAGCATGTTAAGGTTGACTTTACGTATGTCAAGACATGAAGTATGATTATGCATGTGAATTACACTTATGACGTCTTAATGGGTTTGCTTAGTATATATGGGGATATGGGACTCCATGTGTACATTGCACAAGTGAGCTTGTGAAGGGGTTGTGAGTGTGGTTTACCTATGATATGAACTAAATGGGTTATGACTAATGATGTAGTAAATGAATGAGTCATTATATGATGTTATGAAGTATGTTGGTCTTATGTCTAATGTTAAATGAAGATGTTATTACTTGTTGAATATGATGTGCCTAGTATATGGTGGCTTCCTAGGAATACTTGGTGTGAGTAGTATTATGGGATGCTACTTGTACATTGCACTAGTGTGACATCGGGGTTGTCTTAGGTGATGGTTCCTATGTGAAGACTATGTCTTATGTGTGCTTATGACTCTATGAATATATGTGGTGGGATTGATAAAGGCTATATGTAAGTTCACCCTAAGTAACCTTAAGGTGATACATTGCACCAAGTATTCCCTAAGGGTTGCTTGAGGAAAGGAGTTAAGATAAAGAAGAAGGTAATGTATTGTATGCATTGAATATGCCTAAAATGTTTTAAGTGGCTTTATGTGCTATTATGAATTGTTTCCATGTGTATGATGATGAATGTGGATTTATGTTGCTCCTATGGAACTAAATGTTCTTGAAGTTTCTCTAAAAAGGCATGATGCATGGTTTCCAACTAAATGTCCTTTTAAAAACATGTTTTTGCATGGTTGTCATACTTAGTGCATTCTTGTACTGACACCATTCTTCTTCATCTTTTTACACCAAGTGCAGGTGGTGGTGGCTAAAGGACTTTTCCTAGAAGTGATGAGCTTGGCTTACTATTCCCAAGTTCGGGTATGTCCTTAAAGATTCAAGGACCTTCATGTTAAAGAGTTTCCTTAAGTTTAATGTACTAGATAATAGTTTCTTTGTATTGTAAGGGTTGTGTCCCTATTGTGTTGTAGTCGTGTTTTAAGATGGCTACCTTGAGACGTAGTATTTCGATTTTGTATTAAAAGTTTTAGTGAGGTGACTTTTAAGTCTTGTGTTATATTATGAAATTTTAAATTTTCCGCTATTTTTCTATGAGAAATGCTATGACGAATGCTAAGGGCTTGTATAAGACCTCTGAGAGGTCGAATACGCCGGTAACGACTAGGGGGTGCTCTCGGGTCGTTACAAACTTGGTATCAGAGCATAAGGTTATGAAAATGGTCTTAGTATTCAATGTCTCATGAGCCATGTCTAGTAGAGTCTTGTTCATCAGTGTGAGTCGCGACACATCTATGAGCGAGAGGCTATAGGACGATAGAAGTTTCACTTTCTTCATTACTCTTGTGTCGTGTCGTAGAGCTTAACTCCTTATGATCTCTCTCTCCTATTTTCTCTTGTCCGGTGTTCTTCTAGATGTGATTACTTGGAAGGGGTGATGTTGCAAGGATCGAGGGGAGAAAAGGGGAGTTTTAATGCTTATTATGATATGATGACTATATGAGTATATATATATATATGAAGGTAGATTTAGAAATCGTATGATGCCAATCATGGCTATGTCACACCTATGCGGTTGGAAGCATTACATTGAAAATGTTGTATGGTGGTGTAGTTCTCGTATGATAAGAGTCATTATGGTAAGAATGAAATACTTTTTAGGATGATGAGTTGCTTTATGGTGATGGGTAATGATAGTAGAAAGTCTTGGTGTAGATTTGAGGAGTTTTGAAGGAATGTGGTAACTAGTGTGATTTGAAAGTTGCCCTTTCTTTATGAGTGATGCTTCATGGTTGTCCTTGTGTGAATCGGAGTTCTTGTGTAGGTCTGCCCTAAGAGTGGAAAAATAGGCTTTGTTCCATAAGTTGGGATAGTGTTTTGCTCTAAGGTTAACTTGGTGTCACGACCCAAGCCTAGGGCCTAGACGTGAC
>NW_006239082.1:188986-190979 GCF_000226075.1 Solanum tuberosum | reverse complement strand
GTACCCCTTAGTTCATAGGAAGGACAAAAGAATAGATATTGACCAACTCTAAGTTGTCTTATAAGATTGATCTTAAGTATGGTCACTTGAAAAGAGTGCTTAGATAATACCTAGGCATGGTTGGTTTGAAAATTACACCAAAGGTGATGATAAGTGTATGATGTGATAAAGAGTTGATTAAGCTCACCCCAAGTGGGGGATAATGTGCCTAGATGGTAAGGTTTTGAGTGCCCTTAACATTTCTACATTGAACTTCCTTGAGTTCTCCATGTTGAGAACCACTTTGGGTGACAGATATGAAGTGGAGTGGTATAGATACTCATTTTTTTTTGGATTCTTGAAATCCTCACCTAAGGGAGTATAGTGAAGATTTAGTGGAGAATGGTTCCTACCTTAATGATAAAGGAGGTAATGATTAAAGGAGTTTGCATAACTTGATCCCAAGAGGGAGACATTGTGCTTAATGGTAAGTGATAGTTCTCTTGGTTACTTTAATGTGCTCTTAGATGGGTTTACCCTAAGTGGGGGATGATGAGTGAGTAGTAAGGTTGTTGATATCCTTATATTTTCCTTCTGTTCCTATTCAAGCTTGAGACCAAAGAGTTCCTAGTAGCTTGTTCATGTTTTGAAGTCTTGCATATGATTATGAGTTGCATGATCTCTGTATGTTATGCATGTCCTAGAAGACACTATGTTATGCATGTTTTGAAGGATTCTTATTACATAAAAAATGGAATTTTAGTAATAAAATTCATGTTTCTCATGTCAATATGCATCTTTTTATGATGAATGCACTCTTGACTTCATGAGGAAGAGAGTATGAGCATGCTTAGGTTAGAAGTTGAGAATTTCTCCTTAAATGAATTGACCTTTGTGTAATGCTTGCTTATGAGTTTTATGATGCCATGTGTGTATGTTGTAACTAGGAGAAGGTAGTCCCTCCTTGAGCATGACTAAACATGGTTATGACATGTATGTTCTTGATAGTATGATGAGTAAATTATAAGACTAGTAGATGATCTATAATTCTCATGTTGGAGTGCAACTAGTATGAATTGCTTAATTGCCTCATGAGTGGAAATGTCGATCATGTCTATGTGTGCATTTGAAAGATATTGCATATTGGACCCTATGATGATGTAAGAGGGGTAAATATCATGTCATGATTAGGAGAAGGTAGTTCCTCCTATGAACATAAGAAAGGCCTATGTGGTTGATGCATTATGAGTCGGTGAATAAAGATTCTACTTGCTTGTGTTTCATGAGTTGATTTGAAGTGCATGCTTAAATGATTTCTTATGATAAAGTTGCATAATGTGCTTTAATGAGATAGTTCCATGTTGTGTTTCTTTGGTGTTTGAAATGAGAATGATGATTATGACATGATTTCCTTGTATGTGCATATTTTTGTGAAAATTCATGATGAAGTTGTACTTTGAGTTATCACGAACTTTGTTTCTCATGGTTGAAATTGCACCCATAGATGTTTTGTGATGTTGTCTGCATGAGAATTGTAATGAACATGCTTGATGTTGTCTTGTTAAAGAAATGTCTTATTGATTGCTCAATATATGTGTTGATGCTCATTGAATATGGAGAAGGTAGTTCCTCCTATACTTATGAGAAGAAAAGAGTTTTAAGCATTGTGATGATTTGGAGAAGGAAGTTCCTCCAATGAAATGGGAAATAATAAAGTTGATACATAAGGAGTTGGTAGAGGTGTTGCTACTTTCTTGAATTGCACAAAGTTGTTTTGAGCCTTTTATGTGGAATTGATATTCCTCCTTGATGTGTGCTCTTATGATGATGTTGTATGTTCTGTATTGTGAGCTGCTAGTTGGGTCATTGAGTCCTCGAAAGTATTTTAAGTGTCATTCGAGGACGAATATTCCTAAGTGGAGGATATTGTAACAACCCTCAAAATAAAGTAGGATAAAGTAGAGCCTCACATGAGTTTTATGCATTAATAACTTGTCAAAATAATGAAGAATAG
>NW_006239082.1:181061-188951 GCF_000226075.1 Solanum tuberosum | reverse complement strand
TAGAGCCTCATATGGGTTTTATGCATTAATAACTTGTTAAAATAATGAAGAATAGCCTTTTTAGTCAGTTTTAAAGAGTTTGGAAGTCAACGTCAACGGACGACCAAGAAGTTCGGATGCTACTCTTTTATGTGTTGGTCTGTTCTAGTATGTTGTTCGTGTTTTTCTGTGTTGTTTGGAGTCTAAAATCAGTGGAGGTTACCCTAGTGTCTTAATAAATGTTTTTAGGGTCAAAACGTTCAGATACGATGCCTCGGGGGCCACCATAAAGGTCCTCGAGGAGGACCCCAACCTTGGCCAAGCAAGCTCCAAAGGCAGCTTGAATTTGTACTTGTAGGGAGCATGTTCGCGTCGCGGACTAGCTCCACCAAGGGCCAAAATGTTTGGTCAGCGTCACAGACACGTCGGGGACTCTACTGTCTCAAAATTTAATTTCTAGAAACTTGTGGGAACACCTCCGCGTCGCGAACTTGTTTCCCGACGAAATCTGCGAAAATAGAACTCAAATTTGACTTGTTTAAAAGGTCCAACTAAGTGAAGGGTAGTTTGGGTACTTTGGGGAATTATTATAAACGGTTATTCTACCTATTTTAGGGTATTTTAAGTTGGTTAAAACCCCAAAACCTGGAAATAGACCCCATTCTTCAAATTGACCCTTTCTCTCTCAAAAATAAAATCTCTCAAAAACTCCATTGAAGACCTTGATGAAGCTCAAGCTAGAAGATGGGTTTTTAACTATTTTCTTCTTCAATTTCATGGGTCTTCAATAATTAAGGTGTGGTAACTCTTGATTCTTGAATAACCTCTCATTCAAGGAGTTCTATCAAAGATTTTCAAAAGTGATTCAAAGACCAAAATTCCCAAATTTCAATCTAACCGTGGGTTCTTTGTCAAACGATTTTCTAAATCATTCTATTGATGAGTTGATATGGAATTAAGGTTTTTAAGATAATTTTCAAATGAATTCTTGAAGAACCCATGATCCCCAAATTCTCAAAATTGGCTTATGATATGGGTCTTTGTGAATATGATTTCTATTGGTGAAATTATGTTTAGATTAGATTGTATTGAAGTTTCCTATGATTATCTATGTAGCGACCCTAAAAATGAACTAGGATGAACTAGAGCTTGTCATGTGTTTTAGAAGTTAGTAACTTGTTTAAATGTTGAGTTTGACTTTTAAGGTCTAGTTTGAAGAGTTTAGTGAGTCAACGTCAAGGCACGTGTTAGGCTCCATGCTTTGAGACCTACTCTAGGTTGGTTGAGGGTGCTAGACAAGGAGCCAAGCCAAAAGGGGCAAGCCATAGCCAAAAAGACAAGGCTTTCCCAAGTTGGCTTCCCACTGCCCCAAAGACCAAGGGCACCATCGCGACTAGTGGTGCCCTAGACGGTACGTATACTTGGGCGTGAAGATCACTTGGTCTCAAGGGAAGCAACACAACTTTGCCTAGGTGCTGCCTCATCTTCAAGAGCTCCACCACGACTCGTGGTGTGCACCACGGATCGTAGGAGCATCTGTGAAGATGCCTTGGGCCCTTGAGGCTTTGACATGGTGGAGAGGCCCACTGGTCAAGGGACCACGGGCACCACCACGAGCTGTGGTGCCCTTCACAACCCGTCTAAGTGGGCGTGGTCCCTGACGGGGCTGCCAAAGTGAAGGGCTTTTAAGTAATTTCGTTTTAAGTATTTAACATGTGGGGTTGATTTTAAATGGTTTATATCATTAATATAAATAGTTTTATGTCTTAAAACCTTCCTTTAACTCATTATTCTCAAATACCCTAATCAAAACCTCCAAAGTTCTTCTCTCTCAACTCAAGGAAGAAGGAGAAGTGGGAACTAGGGTTTGGATTCAAATCTTTCTTCATAAAATTTCTTTGGGAATTCATCAGCTAAGGTATGGTGGCTCTTCATCTAGGACTCATCTTCATCCTAGAGTCAATTTTCAAAGGATTTTACAATGTTTTCAAAAAGTGACTAAAAGCTTGTTTTTGAATTCTATCAAGAACTCTTGCATGAAAATGATTTGAAACGTTGGGATATGGGTTAAGTGATGGTTGTTTGTGGTTTTTGAATGAAATACTCCATGAACCCTTGTCTTCTACAAAACCCTAAAATTTTCTATGAAGTGGGTCTATTTCTATAAATTCAAAGTTGATGGAATTAAGTGTAAAGTAATTTGTATTGATATCTCTTGTGTTGTTTAATGATTATTCATGATTAATTGTTTATAATGGGTTTGAGTGAAATGCTTAGAGATGGATGGAGCCGGAACGGAATGAGAATCCTTATCTAAGAAAGTCAAATGAGCTATCCTTATGAACCTAGATTGGCTATGACTAAGAAATGGGGCCTTTCTTGGGAAGAGGTACTATGAGTCGGTTGAACTAGAAAAGGAACCCTCTCTAGTACATATGTGATTGAATACTCTATGGAAACCAAGGCTAAGCACCGAGTGGATGTGGTTAGGATGGTGGCCTAGTTGAGCATGAGATTAGGCACAATGAACATCCTTGGACATCTCTTAAACCATGTGCCAACATGGGTTGCTTTTAGTTCTACCCTTGGCAAGTAGAACAACCTCCACGGAGTAGGATAGACTCCGGATTCCATACCTTGCTAGTGTGGTCTATGTCGGTTAAGGCCTATTTCCATCATATGGGATATGCACTCTAATATTGGATAGGTTCTACAACGTGTAGGTAGTAGTATGAGATGCTATCTACACATGGCACGAGTAGGCTTAGAAGATACTAAAGTGAGTTCCCTAAGCCTTAGGGCTATTATGTGATTATCCCCTATATGCTTGTGTGTCTCTTAAGTGGTTTTATAAAGAATGTTGACTTAGTATGTTATAATGTAATGATAAAACCCTTGTCTATGGTAACTCTTAGGAACACTTAGGTGTATATGAAGAGGTTGTATGGGCGGTCACTTCATTATTCACTCAAGTGTGGCTTAGGGTGAATTGAGATAGAGGCTTAAATGGTAATCAAGGAATTACTTTGCTATCTTGTTTAAGTATTGTACACTTGTGTTAATTGATTTGTAAATGATGTGAATATGGTCTTATTTGTGAATAGGTGACTTGAAATGTGGGTTTATGCTTGTGGTTGTAAAGGTTTGTTAAAGAAGGTCTTAAAAGCATACATTTCTTGTAAATGTCCGTTGTGCATGTTTTCTTCCATGCTCATCATACTTAGAACTTACTGTACTAATTCCATATTTCTCTATTGTTACAAGTGTAGGTGGTGGAAAGTGAGGAGATCTTTTGAGGAAGCTTGGGATATTGACTCTTCTCAAGAAGCTTGGTATGTCCTCATATATTTGAGGACATAGTTGTTGCCTTTCTTGTATTTCCACTTAGACATTGTGTAAAACTTATATTTTTGTTGTAATGGGCCGTGTCCCTAAGATGTTCTATTCGTGTCTAAGATGGTACATGAGACTTAGAAATTCTACTTCGTTACATTTCAAAAAATTTATGAGTATTATGGATTTGTTTTAAAAAGTGTTTTTATTCCCTATAGTTTTTATTACCGAATGCGATGAATGAATGCTAAGGCTTGTATAAGACCTCCGAGAGGTTGAATATGCATGTAACGGCTAGGGGGTGCTCTCAGGTCGTTACAATCTATACTTATTCATGTTGAATTGTTGGTATATTGATGAGTTGAGAATTATGGCCTTATGGGCAAAGTTATGGGTTGATCCCTTTGTTTATGGAATTGTACTTAGATTATGTTTATGTTATTGAATTACATTGTTGATTCCTATTGCTATCTATCTCAATTGATTATGAATTGTTGAGGATTGATCCATGGTGATCATGGCTTGGAGAATTGGTAAGTTAACCTAACTTCTAGTCTATAGTATGGGAATTGATATTGTGTGGTTTGACCCACTTATGGTGGCGGTGTTTACTTCTTGTCTATCTATGCATGTTGAGATCATGGCCTTGAAGGCAATAGATGTGAAGTAAATTGATGATTATGATGCATATGTTTATGAAGTTATGCTATGAAGGTTATGTATGAAATCCTCAATGCT
Organism: Solanum tuberosum; assembly: GCF_000226075.1. Classification (NCBI taxonomy): domain Eukaryota; kingdom Viridiplantae; phylum Streptophyta; class Magnoliopsida; order Solanales; family Solanaceae; genus Solanum; species Solanum tuberosum. The sequence goes on along the minus strand of NW_006239082.1, from coordinate 184,901 downwards.
AGCATCATGTTTAAAGTATGTTGATGAGGAGGAGTATAATGTGAATGGTAATGTTAGGGATAAGGTGTGGTCTACATGATTGATTATGTTGAGTACTATTGTGGAATGACCCCTACCTATATGACTCCTATACGAATGTGTGATCATATACATGTTAGGAGTACCTATTCAATGTTAAATGTGTTTTTGTCTCCTATGATGAAGAGTGAGTGTGTGGTCTAGAATCCCTAAGGGATTTATATGTGAATTGCTCATGATTTGGGGACATTGTGAATATGTTGTGATCCCTTGAAGGGAAGTGCACTCAATATCAATATTGTTGCTATTATGTCACTATGAGGACCAATATATACACACACACACTCTACATGTATATCTAAGAATACGATGTCTTATGGTGTCTATTGAAAGGTTAACTCTTATATGCACCCTTGCATCTTATTATGCATGCAAAGTGTATGATTAGCAAGGTATGAATATGTGTTGCGTAAAGGTGTTTATGTGAAAGGCTTTCTCACATATGTACACACATTCTACATGTATATCTATGAATATGATGTGTTATTGTGTCTATTGAACGGTTAATTCTTATATGCACCCTTACATCTTACTATGCATGCAAAGTATAAGATTAGCAAGGTATGAATATGTGTTTTCTGAAGGTGTTTATGTGAAAGGCTTTCTCACATATGTACACACACATGAAATGAATTAAATAAGGTTTATCATAATCTAGTGAAAGTGAGTCTCTTGAAAGGTTTCCTCAATTGTACTCTAAACTAGACTATGTTATGAATATGGTATGACTATGTGAATAAATGAATAAGGTGTATGATAATCTAGTGAAAGTCAGTCTCTTGAAAGGCTTCCTCAATTGTACTCTAAACTAGACTATGTTACGAATATAGTATGAATATGTGAAAGGTCATTCTCACATAATGTAGGTTCTATGATGAAAGGTCATTCTCATCTTAGAAACCATTGAGCTATATGATATGAGGGATTAAGTCCCTAAAGCCTGTTTTATGAACTAATGTTAAATAAAGGCTTAAAGCTGTTTAAAAAGGGAGCAAGGAGCTTAGCACCGAGTGAACATGAAAAATGAGAGTAGGGCCTTCACGTTTAGTAAGTCCGGCTTCCCACAAGAGGACCTTCACGGTTAGCAAGTCTGGGTTCCCAACATAGATGTTGTCTCATGAGATGGAAACCTCCATGCCTAGCAAGTCAAGGTTTTCTAGTAGCAATCTCCTTGTTCCATAACTACGTGCCCCCGTAGGTCATAGCTTAGTGGATCCACTACATAGCTATTATGTATGTAGGTCCTACCTTGGAAAGTAGTACCCTCTCTTTTCGGTGTGGGAGTAGAACACTGAATTCCATGTAGCTCACATTGTCTCTGTCGGTTATGGCAATTTCTCCTGAAAGTTAAGAAATGAACTAAGATAAGAATATGAACTCTATTCATGATTTATTGAAGAGTTACTTAGTGTAGGTAGGACTAAGGACCGTACTTAGGCATCGCACAAGTGGACTCTAAGGGAGGTTATGATTAGGCTCTTTATCTAATGAAGACTATGGTCTATGTATGTCATTATGAAAGCATGTTAAGGTTGACTTTATGTAAGTCAAGACATGAAGTATGATTATGCATGTGTATTACACTTATGACGTCTTAATGGGTTTTCTTAGTATATATGAGTGTATGGGACTCCATGTGTACATTGCACAAGTGAGCTTGTGAAGGGGTTGTGAGGGTGGTTTACCTATGATATGAACTAAATCGGTTATGACTAATTATGTAGTAAATGAATGAGTCATTATATGATGTTATGAAGTATGTTGGTCTTAAGTCTAATATTAAATGATGATGTTACGACTGGTTGAATATGATGTGCCTAGTCTATGGTGGTGTAACACCCCGGAAAATTCTATGACTTAAGTTAGAGCCTCACCTTATGAATAATGACTTAAAAATAGTTACAATGATGTTTCTAAACCTAAATTAATGCAATTGACTTGGTTTGGAAGAGTAAATGTCTAAACGTCAAGAAACGACCAGGACGTCCGAAAACTAGAGACGAATGTGTCCTGATGTGTCCTTAGGTTTTGGGCAGGTTTGGGAGTGTCATATGATGGTATATTCTTGTAAAACGGTTTAAAATAGGTAATTATATGTTTATAGGGTAAAAACGTTAGAATACGACTCCCCGGGGCAACCCTAATGGGCCTCAAGGAGGACCCCAACCTTGGCCAAGCAAGCTGCCAAGGCAGCATGCAAATTGCACTTGGAGGGAATGTGTCCGCATCGCAGACTAGCTCCCCCAAGGAGTAACAGTTTAGTTCACGACGCGGTCATGTCACGGACTCTACTGTCTCAAAATTTATTTACAAATATCTTCTGGGAACATCTCCGCGACACAGACTTGTTCCGCGACGAAAACGCAGAAATTCAGAAATCTATTTTTACTTCATTAAAGAGTCCAACTAAGTGAGGGTTATTTAGGGTACTTTAGGGGACGTGTATGTAATGATTTTTAGGTCACTTTAACTCACTTTTATCACCCAATAACAAAACCCCAAAGATCTAAACCTAAAGTTCCTCCTTCTCTCTACTCTCTCTCTCTTCTCAAGAACTCCATTGAAGAAGATTGGAGCTTCGAGAAGAAGACCAACTCTCCAAGGTTTCAACTCGGATATTCGTGGTTAATTCGTCAATAAGGTATGGTTTCTTATCACTCTTGGGATTCATTTCCCCATGAGGCCCATGTTTTTCCTTCTTTTCCTAATTCTAACCCTAGTTTGTGTTGGCTATTGATTAAAGGCTATGAACTGAATGTGATGATATGTAATTCATGTTTGTATGATGATTCTACCCTAGGTTATGTATAATTTCTATGACATTAGGATTGAGCCATTGAATGAAGCCTTGAAGGCTATGAAGGGAATATGTCTACTTCTTATATTGATGGTGATTATGTATTACTTCATGAATTACCTTGTATTATGTATTGGTTATGAACTAGTTGGTAATTGAAGTAAGAATGTCCCATGAAGGGAAATAAGGTATGAAGGTTGGTTCTTCTTTGAACTCAAGTATGGAAGGTTAATTACTTAGTAAACTCAAGTATGAAAGGTGAATTACTTAGATTGTAATGATGTTATACCTAATGTGTTGTTGTGGTGTTGATGACCTAGTTTCCTCATCCTTAACCCTCTACACTTGAATTAGCTATGAAGTATGCATGTATGTTATGGTATGATTGTTATATAATTTAAAGGTAGTTCTCATGATTATAATGTAATGTAAAGTGAAAGGTTTACTCACTTGCTAAGTGTCTCTAAAGTGAAAGGATTGTTACTCACTTATGAACACATATGAGCTATTATGGTAAGATGTCTACATAAAAGTCTAGTAAAGGCTAATTTGAACTTATGTGATGACTAAAGATGATTACTAAAGGGAATTAGATGCTTTGCACTGAAAGGGCATGTAAATGAGATGGGGGTCTCACGTTTAGTAAGTTCGGCTCCCCACATAGGTTTTCTCAAGTTTAGCAAGTCCGGATTACCTACTATATGTGTTGTCTCATGAGATGGAAACACCCACGTTTAGTAAGTTAGGGTTTCTAGAAGCAATCTCCTTGACCCTTAACTATGTGCCCACATAGGACTTTCGCTTAGTGGATCCACTTAAATAGCTATGTACAAATGGTTACACCTTAGACAAGTGTTAACCCTCTATTTTCAGTGTGGGAGTAGAACACCGGATTCCATGTAGCTCTCATGGTCTATGTCGGTTATTGCAATATTTCCCTAATGTAAAAGTAAATGAAGGAATGA
>NW_006239082.1:129327-180788 GCF_000226075.1 Solanum tuberosum | reverse complement strand
GACTTCTTTTGCACATTGCACTTGTGGGATCCTAAGAGATGGTTGTAGTAGTGCTCTCTTATGATTATGGTGATTATGATGATTATGACTTATGGATGTTGAAGCTATCTTATGTATGATAATTATGAATATGGTAAGTTATGATGAAATATGATCTTATGAACGTATGCATGAAGTAGGTTGTTTAATGTGATACTTGGCTTTTGAATAGGGTTATGGCATTCTATTCTTTGCATTGCACTAGTATTGCTTGGGTTGTCTACATGGTGGGATGATATTATGTTGGTTTGGACTAGATGCTTATTTTTTGTGCATATTGGATTTACTTGGTAAAAAGCATGTTTTGACTAAATGTCCTTTTATGCATGTTTCAATGGTTTTTATGCATAGTAGCCATACTTAGTACGTGTGTTGTACTAACCCATATTTTCTACCTTTTCCCCAAACTTTAAGGTTCGGGCCATTGAGGATTCAAACTTACTTCTCAAGACACTTGGAGTTGCTTCCCCAAGTTGGTGAGTCCTCAAATCTGAGGACAAAACCCTATGATCTAGCTTCTATGTTGAGTTCTTTGCTTATGTTGAAAGACATTGTTGTAGTTTCCTATTTCTAGACTTCTTATTGATGTAAGGGCTAAGTCCCATTTTCGATACTTCTATGTCTTGATGGTACATTGTGAAGAAGTTAGTTTCTATTTTCCATATATGAAGCGAAGTTGAACTTCCAAAATAAAAGTTTTAAATTTTCCATGATTTTATTTTATGATACATGCTATGATGAATGCTAAGGGCTTGTATAAGACCTCTTCGAGGTCAAATACGCCAGTAACAACTAGGGGGTACTCTCAGGTCGTTACAGGTGGCTTTCTAAGAATACTTGGTGTGAGTAGTATTATGGGATGCTACTTGCACATTGCACTAGTGTGACTTGGGGGTTGTCTTAGGTGATGGTTCCTATGTGAAGACTATGTCTTATGGTGTGTTTATGACTCTATGAATATATGTGGTTGGATTGATGAAGGCTATATGTAAGTTCACCCTAGGTAACCTTATGGTGATACATTGCACCAAGTATTCCCTTAGGGTTGCTTAAGGAAAGGAGTTAACATAAAGAAGAAGGTAATGTATTGTATGCATTGAATGTGCCTAAAATGTTATAAGTTGCTCTATGTGCTATTATGAATGGTTTCCCTGTGTATGATGATGTATGTGGATTTATGTTATTCCTATGGAACTAAATGTTCTTGAAGTTTCTCTAAAAAGCATGATGCATGGTTTCCAACTAAATGTCCTTTTAAAAGCATGTTTTGCATGGTTATCATACTTAGTGCATTCATGTACTAACACCATTCTTCTTCATCTTTTTACACCAAGTGTAGGTGGTGGTGGCTAAAGGGATTTTCCTAGGAAGTGAATGAGCTTGGCTTACTATTCCCAAGTTCGGATGTGTCCTTAAAGATTCAAGGACCTTCATGTTAAAGAGTTTCCTTAAGTTTAATGTACTAGATAGTAGTTTCTTTGTATTGTAAGGGTTGTGTCCCAATTGTGTTGTAGTCGTGTTTTAAGATGACTACCTTGAGACGTAGTATTCCAATTTTGTATTAAAGGTTTTAATGAGGTGACTTTTAAGTCTTGTGTTATATTATGAAAGTTTTAAATTTTCCGTTATTTTTCTATGAGAAATGCTATGAAGAATGCTAAGGGCTTGTATAAGACCTCTGAGAGGTCGAATACGCTAGTAACGACTAGGGGAGCTCTCGGGTCGTTACATATTACTTATGTAAAGGTCGTGTCCCTAAGAGTGTATTAAAGAGTCGTTATTCTAATTTTATTGATGGTTTCAGACATTGTGTCATAGAAACTCTCTTTTTATAAAGTCTTCGATTGTAAAGAAAGGTTTTAAATTTTCTACTATTTTTTATATGCTTTAATGTTCATGATATGTTAAGTGCTTGTATAAGACCCCTTCAGGGTCAACTACGCCGTTTACGACTAGGGGGTGCTCTCGAGTCGAAACAAACTTGGTATCAAAGCATTAGTTTTTGGGATGGTTTTAGGATGTCTCAAACCACGTCTAATAGAGTCATGTTCTTAGGCCTGAGTCACGACACATATATGAGCGAGAGGCTATAGGACGTTAGGAAAGTTCACTTCTTCATTCTCTAAGTCATGCCATTGATCTATAACTTCTCTCCCTTATCCCTTATCTGATGGTCTTTAGGAGGCGACTATTAGGAAGATTTGTGTTACAAGGAGTGAGGGACAAAGGTTGGTCGAGATGCAATTATGTCTTTGTGACTTGATAGATTTGACGTGAAGGAATGTGATGACGTTTTTAGAGTGGAAGATGCTTCATTTTTGCCTTTATGATATAAGAGAGGTTTGAAGGAATTGAGTAGGTCTAATCCTAAAGGGGGGATAATATTCCTACCTAGTAAGGTGATTGTGAGGTATGTTAAGTCATTGAGAGAACCCGACTTAGGCATGATAAGTTTCGAGGTATGTTGATAAATGGGTGGAATTGTGGTGCTTGAGTGGTACATAGAGATGTTGAGTGAGTAGACTCTTTAGGAAGGGATTGAAGAGTAATCCTCTATGGTTTAGAATCATATTGTGAGATAAGTGGGATGGTTTAAGTTAGGACTTGCTCTGACCTTAGAATTAAGGGGAGTGATGATGTAAAAGGTTTGTATAGGCTTACCCCATGTGGGGAATACTGTGCTTAGATGGTAAGGTCATTGAGTGTCCTTAAAGTTTATGAATTAGGCTTGCTTGATAATCTCACCACAAGAGGTGTAGTGAGTTTGAGGAGTTTAGTCTCGGTTTGGTAGGCATATGAGATCTTGAGTGGTGTGTTAAGGTTTCTTGTAAGAAAAAGTGCTTAAATGAGAACAAGAAAAAGTGCTTAAATGAGAACCTCTCTAAGTTAGAAGTACCAATTGGGATGCATTGTAGATAGACTTCTAGTTATTTTGACCTAACTTGTCCATTATAAGGTTGAGATGGGTTGGAAGAATTGATGCATAAGGGTGTATAGCTGATGCTTAGAGAGTATGGAGGGTGGTATTTTATTAAGGGTTTTAATTGAAGGTGCTATTTGGGAGGCCAAGGGCCAAAGAGATGGCCCAATATCCTTATGTTCCCTTTTTACTCCTCCTCTAGCTCAAGATGTTAAGCTCTCCTTGAATCATTTTATGATTTTTGGAGTCTTGGATGTTATGTGTGTCCTATGATTCCCTTGTCCCTTAGAGTTACTCTTGTTTACTTTGGTAGGGTTTGGATGCATGATCATTAGACCTCTATGGTTTTAGAGCCCGGTAAGGTTATAATGAGTCTTGGTAATGCTTTGGGTTGTTGAAAGAAGTAGTGGTTGAGGTTTTAATAAAGGGGATTTCCTCCTAAGGGGGAGATCATGTACTTAGCTAGCAAAATTGATTGAGACAACCGATATCCTCATCCCTTCCTTCTATTTCTATTCAAGCTTGAGACCAAGAGTTACTTTTTGGACTTGTTCCATGTGTAGGAGTCATGAGTATTTTAGAAGATTTCCATGATATCCTTATGATAAGCATGCTTTTGAAAGATACTTATTTCATATAAATTTAGTTTTTTATGACTCACATGTTCTCATGTTGGTGTGCATTTTTTTTGGTGATGGCATATTTAACTTCATGAGATGAGGTAATGAACATGTTTTGTTATCCTTTTGATGAAATGGCACATTGGCTCCATATTGTTGTGTTGAGCTTGCTTTTGAATGGAAAAGTGTAGTCCCTCCTGTGATTATGTGGTTGAAGATGTTTAAAGAGGTTGGTGTAGGCTCACTCCCAAGGGGAAAAGGTGTGCCTAGATAACCTCGTTGTTATGTGTTTAGGTGTTGCCATTGCTTTCTTATATAATGCATTCTCATCAAAACTAGTCAGTTGCAAGAAAAATGAGTTTATGTTGATTATTTCCCTATTGTTGTACTGCATTAAGTAGGAGTTGGGAATTCCTCCTTGAATGAAATGCTACTTGTAAGGTATTTGCATATGAGCTCCATGAAAGGATGTTGAACATGTGAGGACTAGGAAAAGGTAGTTCCTCCTATGAACATGAGAAATGTTGATATTTTGGTGCATGTTGAAGTTAGTAGATGTAGTTCCTACTTTCTTTGTATTGCATGAAGTTTGATTGAGCTTATTTGTAACAACCCTCAAAATGAAGTAGGATAAAGTAGACCCTCACATGGGTTTTATGCATTAATAATGTGTTAAAATAATGAAGAATAGCCTTTTTAGTAAGCTTGAAAGAGTTTGGAAGTCAAATGTCAAGGGACGACCAAGACGTTCAGAAACTAGTCTTTTACGTGTTGGTGTGTTCTAGTATGTTGTCCATCCTTTTATGTGTTGTGTGGAGTCTAAAATCAGTGGAGGTGACCCTAGTGTCTTAATAAATGTTTTTAGGGTCAAAACGTCCGGGTAAGACTCCACGGGACCACCCTAAGGGTTCCCGAGGAGGACCCCAACCTTTGGCCAAACAAGCTGCCAAGGCAGCTTGAAGTTGTTCATGGATGGAGTGGCTTCGCGTCGCGAACCTGCTCCATCAATGGCCAAAAAGTGGCTCCGCATCGCGGAAACACCGCGGATTCTACTGTCTCGAAATTTAATTTCCAAAAACTTGAGGGAACACCCCCACGTCGCAGACTTGTTTCCCGACGAAATCTGCGAAAATAAAACTCAAGTTTGACTTGTTTAAAAGGTCCAACTAAGTGAGGGGTAGTTTGGGTACTTTGGGAAATTATTATAAACGGTTATTCTACCTATTTAGGGTATTTAAGTTGTTTAAAACCCCAAAACCTAGAATTAGATCTCATTATCCAAATTGAACCTTCCCTCTTAACATTCCCTTTCAAATAAACTTTCTCTCTAGAACAGCATGGAAGACATCTTTGAAGCTTCAAGCTAGGGGATGGGTTCCTACTTATTTCTCCTTCAATTCCCAAGGAAATTTATCACAATGGTATGGGGATTTTATCTTTGATTCTCCTTTCAATCAAAGAGCCAAATCAAAGTGATTTCAATGTTTTTCAAAAACACTAAAAACCCCAATTTCAATTATAAGTTTGGGTTCTTGCATGAAAGTATTTCAAATGATGATTTATGTTAATATTGATGGTTTTAAGGTCAAAAACTCCATGAACCCTTGCATATCTTGAAATCCTAATTTTTGGGTCTAAAGTGAGTCTATTAATTATGAGATAATAATGTGATATTAATGTGTAGATTATTATGGGCTATTGATTTATGTATTGTTCTATATTGAATTATGAGGAATTGATGGTCAATTGTGTTATATTGGATGTTGGCCTTGAATGGGCAATTGTGACCTAAGGTTTATATGATGATGATGAAGTTGTGAATAGATTATTGATTCTAGTATTTTATATATATATATATATATGTTTGCAGATGCTAGAATTGTGAGGTTTGATCCCTTTGAAAGTGGGGAGGTGTTTACTTTTATTAGCATGTTGTGATCATAGCCTTGTAGGCAAAAGTTGGATGATTGTTGTTTTGAGTAATGTTGATTATGTGAAGGTAATGTGATATGATGTGAATTTGTGTGTGGTCTAATAGCTTGAAAGGTGACCTTGTGTAGAGACTTTATGTGTTATGCTTGGTCATTGTCTTCTTTGAATGACTTGTAATGAAGGTGAGGTTAGGATAGACTATGTTTACCTACTCTCACACCTAGTGAAGAATGAATGAAAGAATGTGTGAATGAATGAAAAGAATGGGAGTTAATGCTAATGAATGAAAGTTGGGTCTATTGTAAGGATAGTCTCATAAATACTCCTTTAATGAATGGGGTTCCTAGATAAAAGGTTTTCTCATCTTTGAATCCAAGATCTTCCTAAATGAATGTTGGGCTAGGATGGGTACCCCTTCGTGAGTTGAGATGAGAGTACTTAGTAGCAATCCTTATCCCTAAATGAATGAATGTTGGGCTAGGATGGGTACTCCTTCGTGAGTTGAGATGAGAGTACTTAGTAACTATCCTTACCCCTAAATGAATGAATGAAATGAATGTCCCAACTCCTTGGGGGAGTAATGTCTAGCACTGAGAGGATATGAAGATGGGTAGATACTCCTTCGTTAGTCGAGATGTGAGTATTTAGTAGCAACCCTTAAGATGGGTGCCCCTTCGTTAGTTGAGATGTGGGTACTTAGAAGCAATCCTTCTATCCCTTAACTATGTGCCCACGTAGGACTAGCTAGTGGTCTCTACCACGTAAAGGCTAAAAGAATGACCCTACCTTAGGCAAGTGGGGATCTCTCATCCGGTAAGGGTTAATACCAAGATTCCATGTCAAGCTTCATGGTCTATGTCGGTTAAGGCTTTTCCCCCATATTAATGAATGAATGAATTAGGGTCTCTTAAGGGTGTACTACTTAGGATAGGTGGTGGAATGGTACATCATCTAGACATTGCACAACTAGACATTTAAGGGAGATCTTGGTGTGTCTTAGTAATGATAATGAATGAATGAGTATTGGGCTAATTAATGTAAGTGTTGGTCTTTGAGCATGCTAATGTGAAAGTGAGTCATAATGAATTGAATGTAAGTGCTTAGGTTGAACTGAAGGTATGTGATGATCTTATCTCATTAGTGAATGAAGTTGTCTAAATGCATTAAGTTGAAAGAACGATTTATGTTGAGATGTGAATGGAGCTTGTCTTGTGTAGCCTTAAAGATCACTTGGGTATGGTATGGAGAGGTAGTATGGGCTGCCTCACCATGTCCTACTTAGGTGAGTCTTGGGATGACATTTGATGAGTGTTCTAGTTCATGAAGTGACTTGTCGGCTTATGTGATTATATGTCTTATGTGATTATTTCGTGAAGGTTGAGGTATGCATGGTAAGTGCACTTTGTGTGACCTTAAGGTGGTGCCTTAGTATGGGTGATTGTATGGGACATTGCCAATATATTGCACAAATGTATTGCTTAAGGGTTACTTAAGGTGGAGGTCCAAGGCAAGAAGGTAAAGGTAAATGAGTTATGTATGTGTATGATGTATTGCGAAGCATATGACTTTGTATTGCTGGTTGTGACTTGCAAGGTGCCTATTATGTTGATGTTCATGAGATTTTATCAAAATGGCATGAAAGCATAACTTCCAAACAAATATCTTTTTTAGCATGTTTTGCATATCCTCAAACTTAGTACGTGTGTTGTACGAACCCCTTTCTTCTATTTTACTACAAGTGTAGTTTGTGGTAATTAGGAGGAGATTGTGCTTTGGAGTTTCTTGGATTGCTTCACTCTTCCAAGTCTTTTGTATGTCCTCAAGATTCGAGGACTATGTTTAGAAGTTTCTTAGTCATTCTAACAGACACTTAAGTTTCATTTCATTTGTAAAGGGCTGTGTTCCTTAGTACGTTTTAAGTTCTTGTCTAAGATTGGCTAAAGAGACTTAGTAGTTCCGCTTGCGTATTGATGTTTTCAAATATTGATGACTCTTGAAGTCTTATGGTTTTATTGAATAAAAGTTTTAAATTCGTAGTGATTTTTATGATCTATGCGATGAATGAATGCTAAGGCTTGTATGAGACCTCCTAGAGGTCGAATATGTATGTAACGGCTAGGGGTGCTCTCGGGTCGTTACATTATTGATGTGGAGTTGATGCTTCCTCCTATGTTATTGCATTGTTAATGATGTTGCATGATTATTGGGCTGCTAGTCATGAGTCGTTTCCCTTAGTGTATTTTAAAGCGTCATTCGAGGACGAATGTTCCTAATTTGAGGACAACGTAACGACTCAGAAAATGATAGGTTAAACTAGAGCCTAAGTGTGGGGGTTAACGTCTAGAGTTAAGGGCAAGGGCTAAGGGTTTTGGGTGTAGACCATGGTTTGGGAACCTAGGCTACCTAAAACTTAGAATAGCCACTGCCTCCCTAGACCACGAGGGTCTTCATGACCCGTGGTAGTCATCACGAGCTGTGGTGCCACCCGTGAAGGCTAGGTAGTAGGCCCTAGTTTGGTGCCAAGTCAAGGCTTGCCTTCACGAGCCACTTCACGACTCGTGGTCATGGACATGGGCCGTGGGAAGGCTCATGGGGTTGCCTTAGCTTGGTGGAGAATGTTGCAAAGTTGAGGAGCCACTAGTCAAGGGACCACGGGCGCCACCACGGGCCGATTTGCCCTTGATGGGTTATGAATTGAGACATGGAGTTGACTTGGTGTCAAGATTCCAAGACCTTGCTTCCATAAGGCTAAGTCTAGACCACGAACTCTAACCGACTCATGGTGTAGACAACGGAACGTAGGAGGCTCCCTGGTTATGTGTTGGCCATGTGGAGGTTTATAGAGGTCGAAGGAGCAACTACCTAGGGACCACGGGTACCACCACGGTCCGTGGTACCCCTCACGACCCGTACAAGTGGGTGTGGTCCCTGGCAGGGCTGCCCAAAAATGGGGCAATTTAAGTAATTTGGTTTTAATTGATTATTAAGTGGGGTTGATTTTAAATGGTTTAAATCATAAATATAAATAGTGTCAAGTCCTAAAACACTTCATTTACTCCACTATTTTCAAATAGCTAAATCAAAACCCAATTCCCTCTCTCTCAAATATTTCTCTCTCTAAGATGAAGACCCCCATTGATGAACAAAGGAAGAACTCAAGGAAATATTGAAGAAGGGATCTTTCAATAGGAAACTAGTGGGATTCTAAGGCTAAGGTATGGGTGTTCTTCATCCTTGGGAATATATCACCCAAGGAGCCCTTTCAAAATCTTTTAACTCAATTCTAGAAAACCCAATTAGCTAGGGTTTCAACTCAACTCAATGGATTCCGTTCAAAGTCACTTTTAAAGATTGAATTATGTTTGTTTATAAAGATAAGACTGATTTTATATGATTTTAACCTAAATCCTTTAAGAATCCATGAGACCCACAACCCTAGCTATAGTTCTTCTTTACATTATGTGATGGATTTTCAAGTTGGTCCAATTGATTGGGTATGAGTTAAATATGATATAAACCTTGGATTCTTAATTTGAATTGACATGATTTAGGATTATATCATGAAAGAGGCAATGTAAGGGGTTAGATTTAATCATCTAGGATTGATGAACTTCTTGGTAAATTGCCTTATATTAGATCACCTGGACATGAATTGATTATGATGAACTTGTAGACCTAAACTAACTTGATTATGATCATATTGGTTATATTGTTGGTTTATGATGTTCTTCTATCTAAAGTGCCAGACCTATGATGATAGACTTGATCTTGACTCTTGGCTTTGAAGGGCAATCTATGAAGGTATGATATGATGAAGTTATGTTATATGAATTGTTGACCCACTTATGATGGAGGTGTTTACTTATTATGTATTCCTTGTATGTATGGATTGATCCACTTATGGTGGAGGTGCTATTTGTCAACGTGTTTGTGGTGTTGAGATAAGGTCCCTCTTCCCTATAACCCTAAATATGACTAAGCATGATATGAATATGAATGTTATGTTATAATCATGATGGTGATTCTATGATGAATGTATCCATGTCAGTTGTAATGAATATTAGATATGTTGACATACATGGTCTAAGATCCTTAAATGTAATATATGTGAATTGTGCATGAATTGGGATGTTATGTACATGTTGCGACCCCCTTGAGAAGGGAGGTGTCTAGGATGTTAATATTGTTGTTGTTGTACCATTGTGAGTACAGTCATGCGCGCACACACACTCCATGTATAAACATGAATATGAGGTGTCTATGGTGTCAATTGAAAGGCTAATTCTCATATGCACCTTTACATACTATTATGCATAAAATGTACATAACTATGAATATATGACTATGTACGATATGACATGATTATGTACGATATGCTATGATTACACATGATAAGTTAAGATTATGGTAGTAATGTTATGTTGAATGAAAGGTTAATCTCATGAACACACTATAAATATAATGTGAAAGGTTTAGTCACATGTTGTTGATTCTAAGGTTGAAAGTACATTCTCACCTTTAATGAATCAATGAGCTATTATGATGAATTGTATTGAACGAAGGTTAGAATACCCCTTCACACATGTAAATACAATTTGAGACTAATTATGTATAATTTGGGGAATAATTCTTAGCAGCGAGTGGATATGGACAATAAGGTAAAGGCCCTTCCGCTAATGCAATAAGTTGGGTCATTTAAGTGAACTCATGAGATAGAAGCCCCTCCGCTAATGCAATATGGTGGGTTTTTAGAAGCAATCTCCCATCCCGTAACTATGTGCCATCATAGGACCTTAGCTAGTGCATCCACCTTATAGCTATATAGTTAGTTCTACCTTAGGCAAGTAGGACGCCTTCTTTCGGTGTGGGGTTATACAACACCGGATTCCACGTAGCTCACATGGTCTATGTCAGTGATGGCAATATTTCCCTATTTAATAAAGATAATGAATCAGACATGGACTATATTATGACTTCTTGGTGAGTTTGCTTAGTAGGAGTGATGGTATGGGACTTCACTATTACATTGCATAAGTAGGACTTAGTAGGATGTCATAGGATGGTTCGTTTGCATTATAATGAGATCTAAATGCATGCATGTACATTGAATGGGTGGTTGTTATGAATGACTTTCCTCGTATTCAAGTAATGTTCTTGAGTACTTCCTTAATTGTGACTATTGATTATAATGAGGTCTAAAGATGAAGTGCATGACTAAGGTAGCTTCAAGGGGGTACTTATTAGGGTTGGCATGATGGGATACTAACCACACATTGCACAAGTGTTCCTTAGGGGCTACTAAGGTAATGGCTTTACTATAAAATGAGTATAAATGTGATATTGGCTTGTGTTGTACATTGTAAATGCATGTTAAGTTATCATACATTGCACAAGTGGACTTTAAGAGGGGTTATGGTTAGGTCCTCTTATGTTATGAAGACTTATGAATTATCAATGTATGATATGCATGAATGTTAAGGTTGACTTTACTTGTTATAAGTTATGATTATGAATGTCTCCTAACTTATTAATGTTGGCAATGAATAAATCAAAAGTAATATGTATATGTTGTTGGTAATCTAAAGGTAATACTTAGCATTTGGTAGGGTTATGGGACTTTACCTTTGCATTGCACTAGTATGGCTTTAGGTTGCTTATATGTTGGTATGAACTTATGTTATGTATTTTGTTCGTGGCCTAAATCTAATACTCAGTATGGATAGGGTTATGGAGTCCTATCTATGCATTGCACAAGTATAGCATAGGGTTGCTCATGTGGTAGTTCTATTATGATAAGAAGAATTTGGTATGTGACTATGTGTATGAATTATGGCTTTGAAGATTGGGATATGTACTAAGCTTTTGTTGGAGACTATGTTGTCATATGATGATATTTCTTATGCTATGATGAATTGTATGTGAGTTGCTTCATGAGTTGCATTCTCCAACTATTTCAAAGAATGATGTTCAAAATGGCATATCTCATGGTTTCAAATGAAATGTCCTTTTTATGCATATTTTAAATAGTTTTTATTGCATGGCTTCCATACTTAGTATTTTTTGTGCTTACCACTTCTTTCTACATTTTCTATAAGTGTAGGGTTTGGAGATGTGATGTTCAATACATGAAGATTAGGTTTCAAAGGAGCTTGGAAATGAAGACTTGGTGAGTCCTCATAGTTTCGAGGACAAAATACACTATGTTCCCTTAATGCCCTTTTTTTATGTTTTAGTTTTATGTAAGTGCCGTGTCCCTAAGAGTGTATTAAAGAGTCGTTATTCTAATGTTATAGATGCTTTGAGACGTAGTTTCATAGAAACTCACTTTTTACAAAGTCTTCGATTGTAAAGAAAAGTTTTAAATTTTCCGTTATTTTTCATATGCTTTAATGTTCATGATATGCTAAGGGCTTGTATAAGACCCCTTCGGGGTTAAGTACGTCGTGTTACGACTAGGTGGTGCTCTCGGGTCGTTACAAATTTGGTATCACAACATAAGTTTGTGGGATGGTTTTAGGATGTCTCAAACCACGTCTAGTAGAGTCTTGTTCATCGGTGTGAGTCACGACACATCTATGAGCGAGAGGCTATAGGACATTAGGAAACTTCACTTCTTCATTCTCTAAGTCGTGCCGTAGATCAATAAGTTCTCTCTCTTATCCCTTATCCGATGGTCTTTAGGAGGTGACTACTAGGAGGATTTATGCTACAAGGAGTGAGGGAGAAAGGTTGGTCGAAATGAAAATTAAGGCATTGTGCCTTGATAGATTTGAGGTGAAGGAATGTGATGATGTTTTTAGAGTGGAAGAAGCTTCATTTTTGCCTTTATGATATAAGAGAGGTTTGAAGGAATTGAGTAGGCCTACTCCTAAGGGAGAGATAGTGTGCCTACCTAGTAAGGTGATTTTGAGGTATGTTTAGTTGTTAAGAGAACCCGGTTTAGGCATTATGAGTTTCGAGGTATGTTTATAAATGGGTGAAATAGTGGTGCTTGAGTTGTACCTAGAGATGTTGAGTTAGTAGACTCTTTAGGAGGGGATAGAAGACTAATCTTCCATGGTTTAGAATCATCTTGTGAGACTTGCTCCTACCTTAGAATTGAGGGGAGTGGTGATGTAAAAGGTTTGTATAGGCTTACCCCAAGTGGAGAATAATGTGCTTATATAGTAAGGTCATTGAGTGTCCTTAATGTTTATGATTTAGGGTTGCTTGATAATATCACCACAAGAGGTGTAGTGAGTTTGAGGAATTTAGTCTCGGTTTGGTAGGCTTATGAAACCTCGAGTGGTGTGGTAAGGTTGCTTGTAAGCAAAAATGCTTAAATGGGAGCCTCTCTAAGTTAGAAGTACCAATTGGCACTACGAGAAAATCTACTTTTAGCGACCATTTCTAAACGAGGGGACCTAACACTGGTCGTTATAGCAGCAAAAAAAAAGCTCAGGCCGTCAAAAAAAAAAATTGTTCACCTATAAAGTTAGTCCAAAAACATCATCGTCCAAATGACAAATTCAAAGGGCCTATAAAACTTTTCTTTATAAAATTCAACACAAGAAAACCCACGAAACTACCCAACAAAAGATCATTCAACTTGTTTACTCGATTTCTCTCCAAGATTTTTCTTGAAACCCACGGAGAAGACAAAGCTTCTTCACTTAATTTCTCTGAAGTCAGATTTGGATTATCGTGGATCTGGTTACTTCACTCAATTTTTCCAAAGATTTAATTTTCTTCAGTCGACGTCACAAAAAAATAGAGGAAAGTTTGATGGTTTTGTTAATTTCTCTGGGAACAAATCTAGGGATTATTTAGGTCAGTGCTCGATCTCTCCATTTATGATAATAATTTTTATTTAGATTTTGAATTTCTCTTTAGTAGAAGTTGGAGTGATTGAATGGATTCTTCAATTGGACTTTTTATTTTAATTTCTTAGATTGTTGTATGTATCTGTATCAGATTATTTGTGTATTTAGCATTAGAGATTTTGTTCAATTACGTTTGAAATATATTTTAAGCATCAGTTGTGATTGTAGTTTGTAGCATTTTATATGAAATTATAAGTATTGTAGCGTTTGTCTTTTATGATTTACATATCAAAACTTATGGTACTAATTTCGCTTCAAATTGGCCATTCTCTGTTTTCGGACTATATGAATCTATGACCCGTTATTTTGTTTCTGATTGATCTATAAACTATTTTGTTAACTCATCTTGACCCAAGTAATGTGTGACCAAGTTAAACGATGACTAGTTTACCAATTTGACTCATTTATTGACCTGCTCAAATATAATCGAAGATGCCTATTTTGTCACCTTTAAGCATTAGGTATCAAATGATTGACAAGATGAAGACTGAAGGCTTGGTAGATTTTGTATCTGACAATACTATTATTCGAGCAGTCTGAAAGACAGACCGCCATGAAGGCATACATTCTCTTTGAGGAGATACAACAAAAAGGAATTGTCCTGATGTTGTAACTTTTACAATTATTAGAAGTTTCTCTAAAAGAAGGCAATTCTGTTGTTGCCAAGACACTTTTTGATAAGATGATCAGCATGGGCCTTTTTTCTGATCATGTATTGTACACTTCTATTATGGATATCATGCGCAAGACAGATAAAATAAGGGTGGCTTAGAGCATTTTCCATGATATGATGGAATAGGGTGTTGCTTATGATGGTATCTCGTATAATGCACTAATCAACAGATTTTGTAAGGCTTCTAGAGTAACTGAAGCACTCAGTCTTTATGAAGATATGCAAGCTAGAGTTTAATCGTGATGAAATCACCTTCTAATTTATTAATGGTGGCCACATATAGTGGCTTATGCAATTTGGGATTAGATGATGAAGAAGGGTTTTACTCTTGACAGAGACTTATCTCAGACTCTTATTAATGCAATCAACTCATATGTTGCACAATATACGGAAGGTTTGTATCTCTGAACACCCACGAAGTTATATTTTTTGCGTGTTTCAGATGGAACACTTATGTAGTTACATCTTTTGTATGTTTATGATATTTATTTGAATATCAGCTAGTTGATTATTAGTCAAATATCGCCCATACTTGTTCCTAGTTTAATATCTATAATTTTTTTCAAAATTTCCTTTCTTGCGATTTATGTTACCTGAGTTGGGGTGCTTTCGGAAACAACCTCTCTATTGTAAGGTACGGGTAAGGTTTGCATACACCCTCCCCTCTCAAGACCCCACCTTGTGAGACTACATTGGGTATGTTTTGTTGTTGTTGTTGTTGCGTGTGTGTTCTGCTTAAATGATTTATTCAGTTTATACAATTTGATTAGTGAATTTGTTGACTGGGTTTCATGTTTTGATATCATATGATATATATAGTTTTGTTTATTTGAACTTAGAGAGCACATTCTTGGTCTATATTAGGTGTATTGTGTATGTCCTATTCTAAGTCATCGTTTAACTCGCCTGGCTTTTTTTTTCAAAATAGAAAAGGACGGATGCTATTGTAGGACAAATGTTTCATTAAAAAAAATTGAATCCATTAATTAGTTGCAAAAAGTAGGAGTCGTAAGTTCTTTACTACAAACATGATCCTGAGGTCCTATTTTACAGTTTGTTTGTTTGTCTAATACTTCGAGATCTTACTTAAAGGAACAGTAATCTTGTTGAAGTATAGTAATAGCAACTATTTTGCTGATATTATATGAAAAACTATACTCTACCTGTAACATGAAAGGGTATTAGATTCAATAACTTACCTACTTGTATGCAAGATATAGGTAGCGATGAATTATTATTTAATTCCTTTTGTGATTATGTTGAAAATATAAGATTATACATATTGTTAAATATAATTAAAGGGTTATCAGGAACAAAATTGTAAATACATTTTGACAATTATATTAAAATTGTTACAATCATATATGTTGAAAATGGTAGGTAGTATTCCAAATTATTGAACATTTGATAAAGAGTTAGTACTTTGAGAGGTCATTTAATTGTTATATGTAATGACTTAGGAACCCTTGTTCATTTGATGTATCTCTTTACTTCACTTGGTTATTTTCTTCGGCTTTAGTACTTCTACTGCTTAGACTTTCTCACAGTAAGGTAATACAACAAAGCCTTTGAGAAGCAACCTATGTGTAGAAGGAAACCACCTCTTACGCAAATTTTGAGAGATGTCTCACACGTTTTGCTTAATTTAAATTGAACCTTAATTATAGAATTTCTATGTTCGTAGATCTTATGGAGTAAACATTGGAAACTAAGTTAATATAGGTTCCCCAGCACACCAAAAAATTTATTGGTGGACTCCATTGTCTATGTCCATTTTGTGCTTGATTTCAGTGGTGCTTCACTTCTTCCATTTTCACAGAAACTTGAAGCACCACTGCAGTGTTTGTGAGAAAGAAAGTAAAAGTGAGAAACACTTTAGCGTTTGTTGATGTTTTTATACAAGTCTTTTATTCCCCATGAGTTCCCTGTCATCACTCTATTGTGATGTAATATTCATCTTCAAACTAGTTACAGAAAGCTGAAACAACTTGATGAACTATCAATAATTGATTATTTATGATAAAACCTAACATATGTTTCTCATATAGTTAGAACATAATTTATACAGTGAATATATGATAACTCACCTCCATTTCCAATAACGAGTTAAGAAGTCTACCTTTAGAAATGTAACCTTCTTTTCTCTCCTTCAGTAAGAGAAAAATTGATCAAATTTGTGAGATTGGAAGATTGTACTATAGGAACTCTAATTCAGGATAAGTCTATTGTGTTGCATCAGTTAGTTGATACTCAATTTGCACGAACAGTCATGTCAAGACCAACATGTTTGTTTTCCCCCGATTCAGGTGTGGACTCTACAACATGTTTGTTTCCACCCAATTCAGGTTTGGACTCTTCGGCATGTTTGTTTCCACCTGACTCTTATGACCTTGTTGCTTCCGCTTATTTCCCGAGTGGTTGTGTTGTACTTAGAAAGAGAAATAGCTTCTTCACTGGATTGTGACACATGAAATTTTTTATTACATTGACTAACTCTCTTCAGCATCTCAACAGAAACAACATCAGCAAAAATTGAATCAAAGCTCTTGTTCTCTTATAACTCTAATTTATTGGTTGTAGAATCAGGGTCAGACTTCTCCTCAAAATTCTTGGAGAACAATTCATCTGTTGCCTCTTCTTTAGGGGTACCGAGTATCCTTACTTAAGCGCAATGACAATGAATCTTTAGGTGAGAATCATTTACCAAAACCTTCTTCTTTCTTAATTTTTCTCTAGTTTTCACGTGGGTTTTTCTTGGGTCTTAATCATAAAGCAATAGAGAAATTCAAAAGGTGGAGCTGTTCGTTGACTTACACCAAGTACTACGCATACACAACTAACCAAAAACAAACAAAAAAAAAACAACTAAAACAAAACCATTAGTTTTCGTACTAATAATCAAGAATCTGAATTTACTAGTTCCACCTTTGGATTCAACTAAATAGAGTGAAGTCAGCCATTGGATTTGACTAACAGGGGAAAGGGGCCATTGAAATTGGTAAAACTTTTTTTTTTCTATTTTTCTATAAGTCTTTAGGTTAGCTTTACTCCCTTAAATCTTTTACCAACAAATTCATCAATGTATTCATGGAATATTTGGTAAAATTAAATTGGAGCCAAACATTACTCAAATCTTTGAATAAATGAATTCTTTTATGCTTTAAATATGTTTTATGTAAAAGATGCAGGCATACTTTAATAGTTTACAGGTCATCCAAGAAATCTGATTATTATTTATCAGTTATTTCTCTTACAGTGAGGATTTTTTGTTTGAGATGCAACTATGTTTGTGATTTAGATGTTGTTGTTCTTGTTTTTGTGTGTCATAATCTTATATCAATTGTCATGTATTACTTTTGATCTTAATTTTATGTTTCTACTGTATTTTTGTGTTGGGTGCAAAGCTATAGTCGTAGTGTATTATATATGTTTTCAAGTGGTAATTTTTGTTGGTGCAGGTGACAGATTTACTGCAGGTTATAAGATGAAGTGAAATTTTAATATTGTCATATAAAGTGATGCCTTCTATTTGATACTTGATTGCTTTTGAAGATGAAGATAAGCGTCCCATTTCAATGCTTGATTGCTTTGTCAATGATGCTTTTTCGGATTAAACTTTCTCTAGGCTAGATTTAATTGTATTACTAGTGTGTACTAATGTATATTTATACTAGTGTGAAGTTTTGTTAAGTAAATGATGGTGTAATTCTTCTGTAATCTACTCTTTCGATTTATTTGTGTAAATGTACCAAGAAATTACTTCTCTATAGTTATGATTATTCGTGTCATTTAAGTGATGACTTTTGTATACTTCTGACTATTAATGCGACTCCAAATATCTTATTTTTAATAAAACTTTTATATATAAGCTTCTAAACTGATTTGTAGAATACAACATTGGAGCAAATGTCTACTAGGGGGAGCCATTAGCGAAGGGAATACATTGTTGGTAAAGGAGTTCTAACAACCGAATATGCAACATTCTATAAATATTTTTAACGACCGGAATCAAAATCAACGAAGGGGAAATTTTGTCGCTAAAAGAGATATAACAACCAGATTTTTTCCAGTCGCTAAAGGTATTTTAACGACCAGACTCTCAATCCGGACATTAACTTTTAATGGCAGAGCTTATAACAACCGGTAACGACCGGATTTTTTCCGATAGCAATTAATTAATAACGACCAAAATAAGACCTTTAGCGACTGGATTTCCCGCCGCTAAAGGTCCTTTTTCTTGTAGTGTGGGATACATTGTTGATAGACTTCTAGTTATTTTGACCCAACTTGTCCATTATAAGGTTGAGATGGGTTGGAGGATTTGATGCATAAGGGTGTATAAGTGATGCTTAGAGAGTATGGAGAGTGGTATTTTATTAAGGGTTTTAATTGAAGGTGCTATTTGGGAGGCCAAGGGCCAAAGAGATGTCCCAATATCCTTATGTTCCCTTTTTACTCCTCCTCTAGCTCAAGATGTTAAGCTCTCCTTGACTCATTTTATGATTTTTGGAGTCTTGGATGTTATGTGTGTCTTATGATTCCCTTGTCCCTTAGAGTTACTCTTGTTTACTTTGGTAGGGTTTGGATGCATGATCATTAGACCTCATGCTTTTGAAAGATACTTATTTCATATAAATTTAGTTTTTTATGACTCACATGTTCGTCATGTTGGTGTGCAATTTTTTTTGGTGATTGCATATTTGACTTCATGAGATTAGGTAATGAACATGTTTTGTTATCCTTTTGATGAAATGGCTTATTGGCTCCATATTGTTTTGTTCAGCTTGCTTTTGAATGGGAAAGTGTAGTGCCGCCTATGATTATGTGATTGAAGATTTTTAAAGAGATTGATGTAGGCTCACTCCCAAGGGGAAAATGGGTGCTTAGCTAACCTTGTTGTTATGTATTTAGGTGTTGCAATTGCTTTCTTATATAATGCATTCTCATGAAAACTAGGTTAGTTGCAAGAAAAATGAGTTTATGTGGATTCTTTCCTTGTTGTTGTAGTGCATTGAGTAGGAGTTAGGAATTCCTCCTTGAATGAAATGCTACTTCTGAAGTCTTTGCATATGAGCTCCATGAAAGGATGTTGAAAATGTGAGGACTAGGAGAAGATAGTTCCTTCTATGAACATGAGAAATGTAGATATTTTGGTGCATGTTGAGGTTAGTAGATGTAGTTCCTACTTTCTTTGTATTGCATGAAGTTTGATTGAGCTTATTGATGTGGAGTTGATGTTTCCTCCTGTGTTTATGCATTTTTAATGATGTTGCATGATTGTTGGGCTGCTAGTCTTGAGTTGTTTTCCTTAATGTGTTTTAAAGTGCCATTCGAGGAAGAATGTTCCTAAGTGGGGATAATGTAACGACTCAGAAAATGATAGGTTAAACTAGAGCCTAAGCGTGGGGTTTAATGATGAGTCCGCAATTTAGACTCATTTAGGGCAATATTTTGATAGAATTAGTGTACACAGGTGCATGTTTTGTCTAGATATCTGATGAAAACCCATAAGTTACAAGTATTAGATGTTTGAGGGATAACATGGATACTATCGAGCAAAAAGGGGCAAAAGAAATCAAAAGAACGAAAAAGTGACAGCCTGAGGATCGCCGAACCCAATCGGCGAATCGCCTACAGGCTCATCCTCGCCTTTTGTTCAAGAGTGCTAAGCCATGAAGTAAGGATCAACTCGGCGAAGAAAGAAGTAGTTGGCGTGTCGCCGAACAGCTCCACGAAGCGGTTTTCTATCGCCAAACGATCCAAAAATATGACGATTCAAGAAGTCAAGTCTGCGATGAAAAGAGGAAGTTGGTGAATCACCAAGCACATTAGCGAAGCGGATCCATCTCGCCCAATGCTCCAGAACGCTCAATGCTGAGGACAAAAACAAAAGGACGGTGAACTAAGCCAAACCACGGATAGTCAAATGCTTCAGCGATCACGACTAATGTTGCCGAACAACCTGACGCAACACAACTTTTTGAAAACTATAAATACTCTTTGAGAGTTAGCTTTTTCGGATGAGATTTTAGCTTTGAACAATTATTTTTAGTTTTCTTAGTTTTTCTCTAAGTGTTAGGGAAAGGGTTTTGAAGAAAAAGAGGGTTTCATCTTCAAGGTTTTTGAAGTGGGTCTCTTGGATTCTTCATTCTTTGCTCAAATGAAGACTTATTACTCTATACCCATTTGATTTCAACATCATTGAAGGTATAAATTTCTATTCAATCATGTGTGGCTAAAAACCCGTATTCTTGGGGTGTGATTTAGCAAATATGGATTAATATTGTTATTGGGTCTTTCTTTCTAATAGATTAAATGTAGTTTAATGGTGATTTCGTCTTCTAGTTGTGGTTTAATCTAATGGATTTTTAGTTGAAACTACAAGTTCACCCATGTCTTTTCAGCTTGCTCGAGAGAGAGGACGCGAAACCAAGACCACTAGATTGATGGCCTAAGGAGTGGGTCGACATGAGGTTCCGCCCGGGAGGGTGAGCCCTAGTCCCATATCCTAACACTCAACTTGAGAGAGTGAGTAGGGTAAGGCGTAAGCTGGTATTCATGCGGCAAATGGGTGTCCGAGAGTAACGCACTTGAGATGGGGTAAGTTGCTCGAGAGAGAACTTATGCCACTTAAAGCTTAGCTTAGTTACTATTTGTAGCGACCCTTCCGAAATAATATAAGCCAATAGCTCACGAGATTTTTATGCATATATTGTCCTCACACTATTAAAAATGATATAAAAAGAATATTACCAACTTCCGAGTACCCAAACTAGCTGGTTCATGCTTCACACAATCATTAAAAATTAGTGGTAAATTTAATATATTACAAGACTTGGGCTTACGCACCCCCAAAAGAACAAAACATATAGCCATACTTCTATTACAAACCATGGTGACATGATCAGATTAGCCCTCAAAATTTCATGTAAATATACAACACATAGATCATGTATAAGTCCCAAGGTTTATACAAAATATAGATGCCTATATGCAAATGTGATCTTCCTTAAAGCTCTCAAAATCTCCATCTCCAATGGCCCGCTTCATGCCTCCTCTCGATCATTCCCTACGATAGAAATAACTATCGCTAAGCATATAACTTAGTGGTGTGAAAACTATAGGTTCGGAGCCCTGAGATTCACCAAGTTAACTTTCTCAAGTCATGAGCAGCACAATTGAAACATAATAAATAAATCAAGTAACAATATATAAAGAGTATCAAGTTCAATATTTACATATCCAAATGTCAAGAACGCTCATAACACCATTTTCCAAGAGATTCAATAACAAGGCTCGCCCAATATATATATCATGTCATCACACCAAGCATAAGAAGGTATCAAGAAAGGCCGACACCCTGTATCAAGAAAGATCAAAGCCCAATAATCAAGAGAACCAAGAACCATATTAAAAATGGCTTTCTAGTTGGTACTTAAAATGGACAACTTCCATTTTTAAGACATACTAAAAATCCATAATCAAGATGGCAAATGATCTGAATCAAGAGGCATGCCAATAGTGACAAAGTCACAGCCACAAGAAGGACAAGGTCCCAACAAGAGTGCCAGGTGATCAAACAATCAATACAAGTGGGCTAGTTACACAAGTGTCTTTAATATCTTAAAGCATACCAACGCGACAATGCATAGTGACAAGAGGTAACCAAGGTACCAAGATAAGTTTTCAGATATACCAGCAGGTAAAAAGATTACAAGTACAAGTTTATACACAAACCTCAATACATTAGCATAGAAATAGTCCAACACAACTTCGCGAGTTCAAACCGTAAATCATCCAACGTATCAAGGTCCTCAACTTGTTCACAAGTATATACAACCTTAAAAATACAATTAAATAACTTATTTAGTTCCTAGTATCTCAATAATGTCGAAGTAAAATAGGATTATCATCACAAGGAAGCTTAGCCTGTACAAATACGAGTATGCTCCCAAAACAATGATTTTGGCCAGCCTAGTACCTCATGTCGCAACTTAGATTTAAAAAGGAAAACGGCAAAACTAGACTTTATAACCTCATGAAAGATGTAGGCACATCTCTTAAGGTTGCAAAAAAACAATAATCACCGCAAAATATATTTTGTACAAAAAGATATATTCAAAACACTAACAGTTGTTCATACAGGATTTCTAATTTCGAAATCTTGACAGAACTTGTTCTTCCTAATGATAGATTGGGTGACGCCATCCTTAAGGCACGGTGTCACGATGAAATTACACAGGGGAAGTCTGAGTACACGATAGTGTGTCATTTTACTGAATTATGTACGTGTTGTGATTCTCAGGTACTATGGCACCCAGAAGAAAGAATGTAACCAATTCTGCCCCCTAACTTCTTCTCAATCAGAAGGTCACAATGACTCCGAGTCCAGTAGTTCTGAGGTGCAAATAAATGTCACACCTGGAGATCACTCACCTCGGGCTACTAGAACATAGACAAAGAGAGAAATTCTCTAGGACACTCCTCCCCAGTCGAAGAGGGCGGTAGTCATTCTGGTAGCAGTAAAGAATCGGGTAGTGCATTTGATGCTGGTTTAGGTAGCCAGTCTGATAATTTGGGGGCCAATGCAGAGTCTGAAAGCGGCTCTCAGGAAGATGCAAACACCTCTCCACCTGCGGTAAATACATAAACTGAAACTGGAGTACAAGAGGAGGCAGCTACTATAGATGAGGATGTGCAGATCACCGATGATGATACCATGGTAATGATTGTGAACATCCATGAACCTGATCCTACAGTGAGACCACAGTTGATTGCCTGTTACCGCTCCATGTGGATTGTGAATATGTTCGAAGAATTCTTCAACAAGGGTATTGTGACCAAGAATGGCATTTTCAAAAAGTGTGCAATTATGCCTGAGACTAGGGTGGTGGTAGTGATATCAAGGCATTCCCCGATTCTCACGACCCGGGGGTACCACCTAGATGTGACACGGCATACTCGACCCCAAAGGGATCTTATACAAGTCTCATAGCATTCATAACATAAGATACTTCGAAATAGTACAGAATAAAAACTTTTCCTTAAATCCACAATTGAAAACATTCATTAAAACACTTGAAATAGCGGAAGTCTATCGTCTTACATGGACATCTAAGCAATATCTTGAAATAAAGAAGGGACCCGGCCCTTTACAATCGAAAAGACTACTAATGTCTATTACATGAAAGAAACAAAACATAAGAGTTCTTATTCTTGAATCCATCAGGACATACCACTTGATCATGGAGAAACTTAGTCCAAGCCTTGAACTAGAGAAAAGTAAGTCAAATGCTGGAACCTACACTTGTATTAAACATGAAAGAAATATGGGTTACCACAATTAAGTACTAAGTATGATAGCCATGAAAAACATGCTTAAAGAAGGACATTTTATTGGAAAGTCATGCTTTTATCCCATTTTGATAAAACTTCATGAACATAAGTAAAAGAGGCATAATATACAAGCACAACCAACATATAAGTCACATTTTCATATTTGAACATAATAAACATCTAACCCATTACCTTCACATTAAAGCCTTCACCTCAAGTAACCTTCAAACTATACTTTGTGCAATGTATGGATAGCGTCCCATACCACCATCCACAGTAAAATACCACCTTAAGGTCATCAAAAGTGAACTTACCATTCTTCTTTTTTGCCTTTAGACCATACTCATGCATAATTAACATATAACTTTAATAAATCAAAACAACACATTTGGACCAACATCTACGACAACTCTAAGTCATACTTGTGCAATGCATGATTAGCATCCCATACAACTACTCACACTAAGTACTCCTTTGAAGCCATCATAAACAAGGATCTTCATATACAATAAGTCATGACAAGGAAGTAACTCATAATACAATCCAAGTATAGCATGCATCATCACATATAAGCGTTTAAGTCAACCTTCTTCATTAACTTTCTTTTGAGCACACTCATTCATTAGCATTTAGAGATTAGAGAATGAAACCATAGCCTCTCAAAGCCTACTTGTGCAATGTATGGATAGCATTCCATACTACTACCCACACGTTATAGAACCTCTCAAGTAACTAAGGTATGTATCTTACATGATGGGAATAAGCGTTTAACTGACATAGACCATGATAGCTTGTCATAGAATCCGGTGTCATAAGTCCTCATACCGTTAAGAGGTGGTCTTAGTTGCCTAAGGTAGGACCGGTACATATAGCTTAGGTGGATCCACTAGCTAGACCTATGCGGGCGAATAGTTTATGGGATATGGTAGATGATCATTGAAACCCGGCCTAAACATCGGGAGAGTCTCCATCTAACCAAATCCACTCGGTGCTTAGACTACATTCCCATAAAGTAGTTCATTACTTTAATATTATTGTACATGAGAGGGTGCCATTGGCCTGCCGACCCAAGGTACAGTAATTAAAACATGAAAGGGTACCATTGTAACAACCCGAGAGCACCCCCTAGTCATTACCAGCCTATTCGACCTCTCAGAGGTCTTATACAAGCCCTTAACATTCTTCATAGCATTTCTCATAGAAAAATAGCAGAAAATTTAAAACTTTCATAATATAACACAAGACTTAAAAGTCACCTCATTAAAACCTTTAATACAAAATCGGAATACTACGTCTCAAGGTAGCCATCTTAAAACACGACTACAACACAATAGGGACAAATCCCTTACAATACAAAGAAACTACTATCTAGTACATTAAACTCAAGGAAACTCTTTAACATGAAGGTCCTTGAATCTTTAAGGACACACCCGAACTTGGGAATAGTAAGCCAAGCTCATCACTTCTAGAAAAAGCCCTTTAGCCATCACCACATACACTTGGTGTAAAAAGATGAAAAAAAATGGTGTTAGTACAAGAATGCACTAAGTATGATAACCATGCAAAAACATGCCTTTAAAAGGACATTTAGTTGAAAACCATGCATCATGCCTTTTTAGAGAAACTTCAAGAACATTTAGTTCCATAGGAACAACATAAAATCCACATACATCATCATACACATGGAAACCATTCATAATAGCACATAGAACCACTTATAACATTTTAGGCACATTCAATGCATACAATACATTACCTGTTTCTTTATCTTAACTCATTTCCTCAAGCAACCCTTAGAGAATACTTGGTGCAATGTATCACCTTAAGGTTACCAAAGGTGAACTTACATATAGCCTTCATCAACCCTAACATTTTTGGCACATTCAATGCATACAATACATTACCTTCCTCTTTATCTTAACTCCTTTCCTCAAGTAACCCTTAGGGAATACTTGGTGCAATGTATCACCTTAAGGTTACCAAGGGTGAACTTACATATAGCCTTCATCAATCCAACCACATATATTCATAGAGTCATAACATCTTCATTTAACATTAGACGTAAGACCAACATACTTCATAACATCATATAAGGACTCATTCCTTTACTACATCATTAGTCATAACCCATTTAGTTCATATCATAGGTAAACCACCCTCACAACCCCTTGTGTTCACAACCCCTTCACAAGTTCACTTGTGCAATGTACACATGGAGTCCCATACCCCACTATATACTAAGCAAACCCATTAAGACGTCATAATTGTAATTCACATGCATAATCACACTTCATGTCTTGACATACGTAAAGTCAACCTTAACATGCTTTCATAGTAACATACATAGACCATAGTCTTCATTAGACAAAGAGCCTAATCATAACCTCCCTTAGAGTCCACTTGTGCAATGCATAAGTAGGGTCCATAGTCCTACCTACACTAAGTAACTCTTCCAGAAATCATGACTAGAGTTCATATTCTTATCTTAGTTCATTTCTTAACTTTCGGGAGACATTGCCATAACCGACAGAGACCATGTGAGCTACATGGAATCCGGTGTTCTACTCCCACACCGAAAAGAGATGGTATGACTTGCCAAGGTAGGACCTACATACATAATAGCTATCTAGTGGATCCACTAAGCTAAGACCTACGGGGGCACGTAGTTATGGAACAAGGAGATTGCTACTAGAAAACCTTGACTTGCTAGGCGTGGAGGTTTCCATCTCATGAGACAACATCTATGTTGGGAACCCGGACTTGCTAAACGTGAAGGTCCTCTTGTGGGAAGCCGAACTTACTAAACGTGAAGCCCCCACTCTCATTTTTCATGTTCACTCGGTGCTAAGCTCCATACTCCCTTTTAAGCATCTTTAAGCCTTTATTAACATTAGTTCAATAAATAGGCTTTAGGGACTTAATCCCTCATATCATATAGGTCAAAGGTTTCTAAGATGAGAATGACTTTTGATCATAGAACCTACATTATGTGAGAATGACCTTCACATATTCATACCATATTCATAACATAGTCTAGTTTAGAGTACAATTGAGAAAACCTTTCAAGAGACTCACTTTCAGAAGATTATCATAAACCTTATTCATTCATTCACATAGTCATACCATATTCATAACATAGTCTAGTTTAGAGTACAATTGAGGAAACCTTTCAAGAGACTCACTTTCACTAGATTATCATAAACCTTATTCATTCATTCATGTGTGTGTGTACATATGTGAGAAAAGCCTTTCACATAAACACCTTCATACAACACATGTTCATACCTTGCTAATCACACACTTTGCATGCATAGTAAGATGTAAGGGTGCATATAAGAATTAACCTTTCAATAGACACAATAACACATCATATTCATAGATATACATGTAGAGTGTGTGTACATATGTGAGAAAAGCCCTTTCACATAAACACCTTTACGCAACACATATTCATACCTTGCTAATAATACACTTTGCATGCATAATAAGATGTAAGGGTGCATATAAGAGTTAACCTTCCAATAGACACCATAACACATCATATTCTTAGCTATACATGTAGAGTGTGTGTGTACATATTGGTCCTCATAGTGACAAATTAGCAACAACATTGATATTGAGTGCACTTCCCTTCAAGGAATCACAACATATTCACAATGTCCCTAAATCATGAGAAATTCACATATAAAGCCCTTAGGGATTCTAGACCACACACCCACACTTCATCATAGGAGACAAGAACACATTCAACATTGAATAGGTAGTCCTAACATGTATATGATCACACATTCATATAGGGGTCATATAGGTAGGGGACATTCCACAATAGTACTTAAC
The DNA here is from genome assembly GCF_000226075.1 of Solanum tuberosum. Lineage (NCBI taxonomy): Eukaryota > Viridiplantae > Streptophyta > Magnoliopsida > Solanales > Solanaceae > Solanum > Solanum tuberosum. The sequence continues at coordinate 153,569 of NW_006239082.1, read as the reverse complement.
ATAATCAATCATGTAGACCATACCTTATCCCTAACATTATCATTCACACTATACTCCTCATCATCAACACACTTTAAACATGATGCTAGCATTGAGGATTTCATACATAACCTTCATAGCATTAGTTCACAAACATATGCATCATAATCATCAATTCACTTCACATCTATTGCCTTCAAGGCCATGATCTCAACATGCATAGATAGACAAGAAGTAAACACCACCACCATAAGTGGGTCAAACAACACAATATCAATTCCCATACAATATAATAGAAGTTAGGTTAACTTACCAATTCTCCAAGCCATGATAACCATGGATCAATCCTCAACAATTCATAATCAATTGAGATAGATAGAAATAGGAATCAACAATGTAATTCAATAACATAAACATAATCTAAGTACAATTCCATAAACAAAGGAATCAACCCATAACTTTGCCCATAAGGCCATAATTCTCAACTCATCAATATACCAACAATTCAACATGAATAAGTATATATAATAATAGGAAACATCAATATAATCTAATCTAAACATAATTTCACCAATAGAAATCTTATTCATAAAGACCCATATCATAGGCCAATTTTGAGAATTTGGGGATCATGGGTTCTTCAAGAATTCCTTTGAAATCTATCTTAAAAACCTTAATTACATATAAATTCATCAATAGAATGATTTAGAAAATCGTTTGACAAAGAACCCATGGTTAGATTGAAAATTGGGAATTTTGGTCTTTGAATCACCTTTGAAAATCTTTGATAGAACTTCTTGAATGAGAGGTTATCAAGAATCAAGAGTTACCATACCTTAATTATTAAAGACCCATGAAATTGAAGAAGAACTCTATTTTTGAGAGCGAATGGTCAATTTGAAGAATGGGGTCTAATTCTAGGTTTTGGGGTTTTAACCAACTTAAAATACCCTAAAATAGGTAGAATAACTGTTTATAATAATTCCCCAAAGTACCCAAATTACCCTTCACTTAGTTGGACCTTTTAAACAAGTCAAACTTGAGTTCTATTTTCGCAAATTTCATCGGGAAACAAGTTTGTGACGCGGAGGTGTTCCCACAAGTTTCTAGAAATTAAATTTCGAGACAGTAGAGTCCCCGACGTGTCCGCGACGCGGACCAAACTTTTTGGCCCTTGGTGGAGCTAGTCCACGACGCGGACATGCTCCCTCTAAGTACAACTTCAAGCTGCCTTGGCAGCTTGCTTGGCCAAGGTTGGGGTCCTCCTCGGGGACCCTTCTGGTGGCCCCTGGGGAATTGTATCCGAACGTTTTGACCCTAAAAATATTTATTAAGACACTAGGTTCACCTCCACTGATTTTGACTCCAAACAACACACAAAAACATGAACAACATACTAGAACACACCAACATGTAAAAGACTAGTTTCCGAACGTCTTGGTCGTCCCTTGATGTTTGACTTCCAAACTCTTTAAAACCGACTAAGAAGGCTATTATTCATTATTTTAACAAGTTATTAATGCATAAAACCCATGTGAGGCTCTACTTTATCCTACTTCATTTTGAAGGGTGTTACAACCATGAACCTACCGATTCAAGGTACATTTTATTTACACATAAAAGGGCCCGATGAGCCTACCGATTCAAGGTACATTTTAGGAAAGCTCATTAACTCCTCTTGAAAGGGTGCTACAAGCCTACCGATTCAAGTTTCATCATTAACCTTTATGGAAGGGTGCCATAAGCCTACCGATCCCAAAGTTCATTTACATCATATATGGAAGGGTTCGATAATCCTACAGATCCCAAGATACATTACTTCATTTATGGAAGGGTGCCATAAGCCTGTCGATCCCAAGGTTCATTATTAACATGAATGGAAGGGTTCCATTAGCCTACCAATCCAAGGATTCAACAATCAACAATAATCTCATTTATACAAGAAAAGGATGCATAAGCCCACCAATTCAAGATATACAATACATTGAAGAACCCTTCACATTCCTTCATCAACAGTCATAAGTGTCAAATTGAGAAATAGCCTTTCAATAATAACATATTCACTTTCAAGACATGATAACATTAACTTCATTGGATTCACATTCATATATACAATTTCATGATAATACTTCAATTCCCATACTATGTCTCCAAGGCCATGAAATCTCAAATCACCAACACACCAAAAATTTACTATAATAAGGCATGGATAATGATACAATTCAACATATAGAGCAATTTAGAAAAATTCCATTCACGTGCTTTCATAATCAACAAACCCACTTCATAAAGGCACAATTAAGGAATTTAGGGAATTCATGGGTTCATAGAGTATTTTCATCATAAATCATCAATTAAACACAAATAAAATCATAATGTATCATTAATAACTATTTGAAAACGTTTGATGAAGGAACCCATGAGATTGAGTAAAACCCATGGTTTTTGAGAAACTTGAAAACTTGAAAACTTGAAATCACCTTTGAATCGGCTCCTTGAATGAAAAGTTAAACAAGGATGAAGACTACCATACCTTTCTATTGAATCCCCACTTGAGGAATAAACACCTTTAATCTTCAAGCCCTAGCCTCCCCTCCTTCTTCTTCTTCAATGGAGGAATTCTAATGAGAGAAATATTTGAGAAGAGATGGGTCTTCTTTTAATTCTATTTGGATTGACTTAATTGAAGGAATTCAAATCTAAAAAGGTTTTATAGTTGCTAGGAAAGGAATAAAATATGTGGACTCAACTTTGGAAAAGAACTAAGGACCCACAAGGTTTTAACTTAAAATTCTACACCTTTCACGTCATGGCTCGCCCTTTGGACCCTTAGGCTTGCCAAGGGTACTAGGCGACTCGCCAAGTGCTCCCTTGGCTCGCCCAATTTTGTAGTCAGCTCACTAAATAGGCATATCACTAGGAGATCTAGAGGACCAATGGGCGATTTGCCAACCTGCTTGGCGAGCTACGACTTAGCTCGCCCTTTGTTCCAGAACCTAGGCCAAGGGGACAGCCCACTAGGCGATCACAAAGGCACAAGGGCGACTCGCCCAACCCTTTGGGCGATCAAGTAGTCCCATCGCCAAAAGGTCCATAAAAGAACAAGGTTTCTTCCACTCTAACTTGCTAGCTTAGGCCCTTTCTTGCACCCTAGGCTTCTTTCTTGCTCAATTAAGTTCTAAAACAGCCTAGACATGAAGTTAAGGTTAAACTAACCCACACGATGCGGCTCTAGTTCAACCTATCATTTTGCGAGTCATTACATTATCCCTCACTTGGGAACATCCGTCCTAGAATGACACTTTAAACACTTTAGGGAAAAACAACTCAAGACTAGCAGCCCATCAATCATGACACATCAATATAATGCATAAGCCATAGGAGGAAACATCACCTCCACATCAATAAGCTCAATGCAACACAAGAAGTAGGAACTACATCTACAAACTCATTATGCATGAAAACTCCAACATTTCTCATTTTGTTGTAGGAATTTTCCTTCTCCAACGCATATCATGCTCATTATAACATCATTAAGCACATTATGCAATTACTCTCAATACCACATTTAGGCATGTTCAACATTTCACCTCATGAAGCATATAGACAACTCATACCAAATGCATTCAACATGAGGAACATAAATCATGAAAACTCTTTTTCTCAGTAAAACATAAATTTATCAAGAACATGCATAACATAAGGAGACCATGGAAACTCATAATCACACATGACTCCAAAACATGAAACAAGCTACAAGGAACTCTTGGTCTCAAGCTTGAATAGGAATAGAAGGAAAGAGATAAGGATATCGGAATTCTCAACAACCTTACTATTCAACATACTATCCCCCACTTGTGAACAAACCCTACAAAGGCTTACCATGAAAATAACATAGGAACCTCAAGAAGACATTCACAATTATAAGGAACTATCAACTTACTAGTGCCTTTATTCGGATGAGCTCATTTGTCCACTTTGGCTTGAAGTGCATAGAAACGGTTCTTCTTTGGAGCATTAGGATCCGGGCCATCATAAGAGGCTTGCTTGTCCTCTCTTCCTTTTGCCGCAAGAGTAGGTCAATATCTCACTTGGTCATCATTCTTCCCACAACCATAGTACCCATTAGTATCAGCTAGACACTTCCCATAGTGCCTCTTCCCACAAGTAGTGCAAGTAGGTTTAGTAAAAGGATGTCCACCACCTTTCTCTTGGTTAAACTTAGGAGCACTTGAAGAATCTTTGTTTGGAGTTGTCTTCTTGAACCGAGGTTGACCTTGGTCATTGGATCTATCCCTCTTCAAATCCCTATTTTTCCTCTTAAGTTTGGACTCATCAATAGATTGAGCATACCCCATAAGTCTAGAAATGTTCATCTCATTATGGAGCATTGTCGTATGGTACTCTTCCTTAACTAGGTCGGATAAGCCCGTAACAAATCTACTCATCTCATACCTAGGGTTAGACACCAAAGATGGGCATACTTAGACAATTGGGTAAATTTCAAGGAGTACTCCTGGACATTCATATTAGCTTGCCTAAGATTTATAAACTCTTCCACCTTAACCTCCCTCTTCTCATGGGGAAAGTACCTACCAAGGAATGCTTCCTTGAACACCTCCCAATCAATGGGACCCGCTCCTATAGGCCTATTGCTCTTCCATTGAGTAAACCATATTTGGGCAACATCCTTCAATTGGTAAGCGGCTAGTTCCACTTATTCTACATAAGTTACCCCCATAGCATTTACTATTTTATACACCTCATCCAAAATATTCTTAGGGATCCTCTCTCACCTTGGAACCTAGAACCCATAGTACTCACATTGGGGTTCACATGAGCCTCAACACCCCTAGTATCTTGATCTGTCATTGATTGAGCTTGAGTAGTTACGGCTTGAGCCATCATCAAAATAGCCAACCTAACTTCTTCATTGGTCATAGCCGGGGCCTCAACCAGAACTTCATTGCCTTGAGGAACTTGGCCACCTTGAGGACCTTGGGGAAGAACTGCCTCATTGACAATGTCCTATTCCTCTCTTCATGAGAGTGTCCTTATTGTATTCATATCCTATAAACATAAGAGAAGGATTAGGAAAAGGACACTTATAGAGCTAAACTCTATGGCATGACTTCAAGAGTAATGAAGAAAATGTAGCTTCCTAATGTCCTATAGCCTCTCACTCATAGATGTGTCGCGACTCACATTGATGAACAAGTCTCTACTAGACGTAGCTTGTGAGACATCAATCCTACAAAATGTAACAACCCATAAAAATTTGTAGGTTGAACTAGAGCCTAAACGCAAGGTCAAATGATATGAAATGAATTTCCCCTAATTTAGTAGACCATATAAGTGTGTTATGGGGGTGTAGAAGTCAAGGCCAATGGGAGGAGTGCCAAGCAAAAGGGTCAAGCCAAGGCCATAGGCCAAGCTTGTCCCAAACTTGGAGCCACTGCCCCAGGCTCCACGGCCACCACCATGGCTCGTGGTCATGACCATGAATAGTGGGAGGCTTCTTGGAGTTGCCTTGGCAAAAGAAGAGTAGCCTCCAAGTGTCCTAGACAATACCTCAACCTCCACGAGAGGGACCATGAGTCGTGGTCCACTCCACGGCTCGTGAAGGTGAGCGTGATGCTCCCTTGGTCTCGTGAGGTTTGGGGGCAAGTTGGGGGAGCTACTGTCTAAGGCACCACGGCCGCCACCACGGTCTGTAGTGCACTTGACGAGGGAGAGGGGAGATCATAAAGGGGGGCATGAACATGCCTTGCCATGTGGAGGAAATGCATGGGAAGCCTTGCCATGGCCTCAAGACCATGACCTCTACCATGACTTGTGGTCATCACCACGGATCGTGGGAGGCCCCGTGGTAGTGCCTTGGCCTCGTGGGGTGGTTGGCACATTTGAGGGGGCTACTGCCTAAACTACACGGACAAGACCACGGTTCATGGTCATCACCACAGTCCGTGGAGTGAGGCGTGAGGGATGGACGGGGTTATTAAAATGAGGGACCCCAAGGTCATTTCCTTTTTAAACCAAATTAAGTGTGGGTGTTTTGGGTATTTTATGGGTAAAATATATATTGGTTTTAAGTCTAAATTCACAAGTTTTGGTCATTATTCTCAAATACCCAAATGAAATCAAAAACCTCTCACTTCTCTCTAAAAACCACTCTCTAAACTCAAGAAGAAGAATAATACATTGGAGCTAGGATTTCAAGGCTCTTCCCCAAATTTCTTGGAGCTTCTTAGTTAAGGTATGGTTTCTATTCATCCTTGGGTAGCTATCACCCAAGGATCCCTTTCAAATATGTTTTCAAGAAATCAAATCCCCCAATTTCTAGGGTTTTTACTCTTCAACAGTGGTCTTCTTCCAAAACGAATTTTACTAATTTATTATGGTTGGTTATGGTGGATTGTGTGTAGAATGATGGAAATTTGTTGTTGTTCACTCGAAATTCTCTTTGGACCCATGTCTTCCCCAATTTGGTAAATCATGGATTGATGTTATGGGTTGGGTGAGATTATGAATATGTCAATTGATTATGTTTATGTTAATTATGCTATTATATCATGAATTCCTCCTATATTATGTAGTAATTGCATATAGTTAGGTTGATTGTGATTCCAAGACCCTTGAAGGGGAAAGGTATGAAAGTTATGTCTGTTTATGGGGATTATATATGATAATATGAATTACTTATATAGTGATGATTCTATATCAATTGTGTTATTGTGGTGTTGATGACATGACCATTCTTACCTATACCCTATACACTTGATTATGTATAAAGTATGTATGTATGTTATGGTATATTTTTGTATGGATTGAAAGGATGTTCTCATGATCACAATACGACTTCAATGTGAAAGGTATACTCACATGTTAGTCTTTCTAAAGTGAAAGGAGCATTCTCACTTAGGGACCCTATGATCTATTGTGATGATATGTTGGCATGAGTGCCTAATGAATGTTGCTATAAACCTAAGTAAAGGCTAATTATGAATTTTCAAGGGAATTGTGCATAGCACCGAGCAAATAGGAGTGTGAGATGGGTTCCTTCACACTAGTAGTAGGGTTCACATTACGCTGTCTCATGAGATGGAAACCCGCACGTTAGTAGTATAAGGTTTCTTGAAGCAATCTCCCTATTCCTTTACTATGTACCCACATAGGTCTTAGCTAGTGGATCCACCAAAATAGCTAGAATGTACATTCTACCTTAGGCAAGTAGAACATCTCTTTTTGATGTGGGGTTAGAACACCAAATTCCATGTAACTCACATGGTCTATGTCGGTTATTCCAAGTCTTTCCTAAATAATATTAATATGAACTATGGTAAGGACATGGACTTTAACTAGGACATCTTAAGGGGAACTAATTAGTGTGAGTGGAGGTATGGAACTTCACTTTTACATTGCACAAGTAGACTCTAAGATGCGTTTTGGTAAGGTTCTCTTATGATTATGTTGACTTATGGATTATATAAGAAATGGTATGTATGAAAGTTATGAATAGGAATGTCTTCACAATTTATGTATGTTGGTTATGAAATATGATAAGATGAAGTATGTATGTTATTGGTAGCTTAAAAGTGATACTTGGCATTTGGTAGGGTTATGGGACCTTACCTTTGCATTGAACTAGTGTGGCTTTGGATTTCTTGTATGTTGGATTGGCTTGTGTTTCTTCATAAATGTGCATATTGGTTTCAAAACTTGATAAAGGCATGATTTCAACTAAATGTCCCCTTTTATGCATGTTTTAAGGATTTTGTGCATGGCATCCATAATTAGTACAATTAATTGTGCTAACCAATATTTTCTCTTTTTTACTATGAGTGTAGGTTCGGGCCATTGATACTACTCTCTTCACGGTGAAGCTTTGGTTGACTATTCCCTCGGCTTGGTGAGTCCTCAAGCTTGAGGACAAGTTTCTGTTGATTCTAGTTTCTAGTTCATTTCCTATGTTTGGAACTATATTGTATTTCCTATATTTGGAGACTTTATTGATGTAAGGGCTTAGACCCTATTTGTACTCATATGTCTAGATGGTGATTGAGAAAAGTTTGGTGCTATTTTCCTTATACGAAAAGTTGACTTCGATTGTAAAAGTTTTTAATTTTTCCGTATTTTCTATGTGTCTTTATGTGATGATGAATGCTAAGGGCTTGTATGCAATTACGCCGTGTTACTTCTAGGGGGTAGCCCGGGTCGTGACAAAATTGGCATCAGAGCATAAGGTTATAGAATGATTCTAGGATGATGTTTTATGAACCACATCTAATAGAGTCTTGTTCATGGGTGTGAAGCGCACCACACTTATGAATGAGAGGCTATAAGATGCTTAGGAACTTTTCACTTCTTTGATCACTCATTAGTCGTGCTATGGAGTTTTTACTCTATATGTTCCTTTTTCTTAACCCTTTTCTTGTGCATATAGGAAGATGAATACAAGAAGAGTGGCCGCAAGAAGAGTGGAAGAGGAGGTTGCTAATGATGAGGAAGTTCCTCCCCAAAATCCCATAGTGCCTCAAGATCCTCAAGCTCCTATTGATGAGAGGGCTATGACTAATGTGGAGATAAGGATGGCCCTCCAAACCTTGACTCATGCTCTAATGGCTCAAGTCACTAGAGATGCTAAGGTCCAAGTAAACCCCAATGCAAGTACTACCGCTTCAAAGATTAGGGTTTTCACAAGGATGAATCCCCCTACATTCTATGGTTCCAAAGTTGATCAAGACCCGCAGGGTTCATTGAAGATGTGTTTAAGGTACTTGAAGCTATGGGTCTGTCTCCAAGAGAGAAGGCGGAACTGCCACCTACCAACTAAAGGATGTGGCTCAACTGTGGCATGAGCAATGGAAGGAGGAGAGGTCCATTAGAGAGGGCCCGATTGATTGGGGAGTGTTCAAGACGGCTTTCTCGATATGTTTTTCCCCTTAGAGCTAAGGGAGAGAAAGATGCAAGAATTCATACCTCCGCCAAGGAGGCATGAGTGTGAAAGAATATAGCCTCAAGTTCACCTAATTGTCCAAATACTCCCCAACCTTGGTGGCGGACTCTAGGGTAAAACTAAACAAATTTGTTATGGGGATATTCAATCTTGTGGTGAATGAATGAAGGTCGGCAATGCTTATCCCAACCATGAACATCTCACGTCTCATGGTTTATACCGAACAAATTGAGGAACTAAAGCTCAAGCAAATGGGAAGGGAAGTGAAAAAGGGCAAGAGTTGATGAGGTTAATTCTTCTAAAAATAGATTTGAGATTCAAGGTAAACCAAGGTTTAAGAAGAGGTTTTCTAATCAAGGCACTTTTAGCACCCCTCAGGTCAACAAAAAGAGGGTTACTATTCCAAGGCCACAAGGTGGTAGTGGAGGTGGTTCTTATGTGGATGGACCTACTTGTGCAAAATGTGGCAAAAAGCATGATGGCAGATGTCTTGTTGGCATAGATGGCTGTTTTAATTATGGTAAAAGTGTCCACATGAAGAGGGATTGTCCTATGCTAAGGGTTCAAGGAAGAGAGGGCAAGCAAGTCCCTCAAAGTAGCTCAAATTCCGATGCTCCCAAAAAGAATCGCTTATATGCTCTCCAATCTAGAAGTGATCAAGAGGGTTCTCCGAACGTTGTCACCGGTATGTTGAAAGTATTTTCCATTAATGTTTATGCATTATTAGACCCCGGTGCCACTTTATCTTTTGTTACCCCTTTAGTGGCTATGAAATTTGATGTAATCCCCTTAAAGTTAGAGGAACCTTTTGCGGTTTCTACTCTCATAGGTGACTCAATTATTGCAAGAAAGGTTTATAAGGATTGTCCTACTTCCTTGTCTCATAGAGTCACTTTGGTTGATTTGGTAGAATTAGATATGTTGGACTTTGATGTCATTTTGTGGATGGATTGGTTGCATGCTTGTTTTGCTTCCATTGATTGTAGAACAAGGGTTGTAAAGTTTCAATTTCCAAATGAGGCCGTTTTTGAAAGGAAGGGGGGAAAATCTATTCCTAGAGGTCGCTTTGTCTCATACCTAAAAGCTAGGAAAATAATTTCTAAGGGGTATATCTATCATATTATGAGCGTTAAGGACCTTGAGTCTGAGACTCCTCCTTTAGAGTCGGTCCCCGTAGTAAGGGAATTTTGGGAAGTATTTCCTAATGAGTTACCCGGAATTCCTCTCGAACGGGAAATAGATTTTGGCATTGATTTTTTGTCGGATACACCACCCATATCAATTCCTCCTTACTGGATGGCTCCGGCCGAATTGAAGGAACAACTCAAGGATTTGCTAGATAAAGGTTTTATTCAACCAAGCATATCTCCATGGGGTACCTTGGTATTGTTTGTGAAGAAGAAAGATGGTTCACTTTGGATGTGTATAGATTACCGCCAATTGAACAAAGTCACTATAAAGAGTAAGTATCCACTCCCTAGAATTCAGGATTTGTTTGACCAACTCCAAGGGACAGGTTACTTTTCAAAGATTGACTTAAGGTCGGGTTATCACCAACTTAGGGTGAGAGGGGTTGACATTCATAAAATGGACTTCCGTACAAGATATGTTCACTATGAATTCCTACTTATGTCATTTGGTCTAACAAATGCCCCGGCAACATTCATGGATCTTATGAATAGGGTATTTAGGCAATACCTTGATTTATTAGTGATCGTCTTTATTGACGATATCTTGATCTATTCGAAGAGTGTGATGATCATATGAAGCATTTGAGGCTAGTGTTGCAAGTCCTCAAGGACAACCAACTTTATGCAAAATTTAGCAAATGCAAGTTTTGGCTAAGGTCGGTTGCCTTCCTAGGTCACATTGTGTCGATTGTGGGTATAGAGGTTGATCCAAAGAAAATGGATGCGGTAAAAAGTTATCCTAGACCCCTAAATCCCACCGATATTCGAAGCTTTTTGGGTTTGGCTAGATATTATCGGAGATTTGTAGAGGGCTTCTCGTATATTGCATCTCCATTAACGGCCTTGACCCAAAAGAAGTCCAAATTTGAGTGGTCGGAGGCCTGTGAAAAGAGCTTCCAAGAATTGAAGGATAGGCTCACTTCTGCTCCGGTATTTACCTTGCCAGAAGGTACTGATGGATTCATAGTTTATTGTGATGCTTCAAAAATAGGGTTTGGGTGTGTTCTCATGCAACATGGCAAGGTAATTGCCTATGCTTCAAGTCAACTCAAGACACATGAAAAGAATTACCGAACCCATGACCTCGAAGTACAAACGGTGGTTTTTGCCTTGAAAATATGGAGGCACTATCTCTATGGGGTGCACGTAGATGTGTTTACTGACCACAAGAGCCTTCAATATGTGTTTACCAAAAAAAATTTGAATCTTCGACAAAGAAGATGGTTAGAACTTTTGAAGGATTACAATATGACTGTCCTTTACCACCCCGGCAAGGCTAATGTAGTTACGGATGCCTTGAGTAGATTGTCCATGGGTAGTGTGGCTCATGTAGAAGATGAGCAGAAGGAATTGGTTTGTGATGTGCATAGGTTGGCCCGGTTAGGTGTTCAATTAGTGGATTCCACCAAGGGTGGGTTCATGGTTTGTCATAGCTCCAAATCGTCCTTGGTTGTTGATATGAAGTCTAAACAACACCTAGATCCTCTCTTGATGGAATTAAAAGAATCGGTTCTTAAAAAGTCCGTTGAGTCTTTCTCCCAAAGGGAGGTTGGAGTGCTTAGGTACCAGGGTAGATTATGTGTTCCGGATGTTAATGGTCTAACAGGGTAAATTCTAGAAGAGGCTCATGGTTCGCGATATTCCATTCATCCGGGAGACACCAAGATGTACCGTGATCTACAAGACGTTTATTGGTGGAATGGGTTGAAGAAGGATATAGCGGGTTTTATAGTCAAATGTACGAATTGTCAACAAGTCAAGGCCGAACACTAAAAACCCGAAGGTTTGTTCCAATACATAGACATTCCCACTTGCAAATGGGAGAATGCCAATATGGACTTTGTGGTGGGGTTGCCTCGTACTCGAATGCAATATGAATCTATTTGGGTCATTGTTGATAGGTTGACAAAGTCGGCCCACTTTATGCCGGTTAAGACTTCATTTTCAGTGAAAGACTACACCAAGTTGTACATCAATGAAATTGTGAAGTTGCATGGGGTCCCCTTATCTATCATATCGGATAGAGGTATCAATTTACTTCACACTTTTGGAATGCATTCCAAAAGGGCCTTGGTACCAATATTAAGCTTAGCACTGCATTCCACCCTCAAATGGATGGTCAAGTGAAAAGGACTATTCCAACTTTGGAGGATATGTTGAGAGCATGTGCGATTGATTTCAACGGTAGTTGGGATGACTATCTTACTTTGATAGAATTTGCCTACAACAATAGTCACCACTCAAGCATTGCCATGGCACCGTTTGAAGCACTATATGGTAGAAGGTATAGATCACTGGTGGGTTGGTTTGAATTAGGTCAGTTTGCTCTAATAGGCCCCGAACTAATTTATGATGCCATTGAAAAAGTTTGGCTTATTAGGGAAAGGTTGGAAACGGCTCAGAGTCGGCAAAAATCTTATGTCGATTGTCACGACCCAGGGGTACCCCCAAGACGTTAACATGGCGTAGTCGAACTAGAAGGAAAATAGTAGGAATCTAGACTCTTCATCTCACATACACCATCTAAACATAGGAATACAATAGAAAATCTCAAATAGGGTCCATAGCCCTTTAGACATAATAGTCTCATAGAAAGAAGTACAACAAAAGTCTATTACAATAAGAAAGAACATAAAGTGGCATCAAATGCTTGTCCTTGGATCATGAGGACCTGCTACAAGTCTTGGAGAAGTATAGTCCAAGTCTTCTTCAAAGTAGGGAGTAGAGATCACTTAGCCGTAACCTACAGTCATAAGATGTAGAAGGGAAAAAAGGGTTAGCAAATATGCATAAAAACCTTAAAACATGCAAAAAGGACATTTTATTGAAAGAAATGCATTTATGAGGTTTTGAAACCGATTTGCATCATCAATATAAGATACAATCAAACATCACAATTATATTCTCAAAATAGTAAAGGTATGACCTTAGCAACCCCTAAGGTCCACTTGTGCAATGTATGGTTCGCATCCCATAATACCAACCTTACTAAACATTCCTTAGGAAATACCTCAACCACACATGTTACCCTTAGGCTTCATCATATTCAATAATTGAAATAGAAAATTAGTCATGTATAACATTTGAACTCAAGGACAGGTCAATCATAGAAACTATCCATTCAATATACATGCATGTATTCATGTCTCAACATAATAACAAGAACCATCTATATCATCCTACTAAGTTTACTAGTGCAATGTACAAGTGAAGACCAATACCCCCACTCCTACCAAGCAACCTTACTAGGAAGTTATAGAGTAGTTCATGATTCATTTAATATTTCATTATCTAGGGAAAATCAACCATAACCGACATAGACCATGAGAGTTACATGGAATCCGGTGTAGTATAACCCCACACCGAAAGAAGGTTCTCTACTTACCAAGGTAGAATACATATATAGCTATATAGGTGGATCCACTAGCTAAGTCCTATGTTGGCACATATTTAAGGGATAGGGAGATTGCTTCTAGAAACCCTACCTCTTGCATTACCGGAGGAGTTCCCATCTCTAAGTTCACTAAGATGACCCTACCTCTTGCATTAACAAAGGGGTCTTTACCTCATTATCCATATCCACTCGGTGCTAAGTATAATTACTAAATTAGTATAATTAGTCTTTCAATTGTATCTACATGTGTGGAGGAATATTCAAGCCATCATTTAATATAATTCAATTAGTAGCTCATAGATTCATTAAGGTGAGAATGCACTTTCAACCTAGAATCAATACTAATATGTAAGTAGAACTTTCACGTTATCATTCATCGTGTCTTCATGAGAATTATATTTTCAATCAACACAACCACTACCTTCATTCTAGACAATTCATACAACATCAATATAAGAGATAAGTGAAGAAAGACCATTCACCAATACCTCAACTTGCACCATTCCATAGAACCTTTACCTTTCAAGGAATCCCAAATTCATATACCACATTCCTAAATGTGTACATAACCCTAGAAATTTACCCCTTTCAAGGTCATGAATCAAGTACCACAATAACACCTAAAGATACTACAATAGGCATGGATCAAACAAGATTCAATAACTAAATAATCATAGATACAATTCATAGTAATCATCTTGCATCTATACAGTCATCCACATTCATGAAATTGGGTCCGGGGGTGCACATGGGTTCAATGGGATTTTTACAATATAAATCACCAACTAACACCAATTCATCCATAATATAAGTCAATTAGCATAATGAAAACATTTTTAGGACGAAACCATGGCTAGAATAGAAACCCTAGTTTTTAGTCAAGATATCAATTTCAATTTAAGAGTTTTGAAGGAATTCATGAAGAAACTATTCCGTGAATCAAGATCCCAATACCTTAATTTATGTTTTCCCACAAATTTGGAGTGAAAAGCTTGAAGCTTGAACCCTAATCTTGAGCTTCTTCCTTGTTCTTAAATGGTGTTTTGAGAGAGAATGTTTCGAGTGGGGGAAGAGGGTTTGATTTGAGTTGTGAGGGGTGTGGGTTATAAGACTTGTTTTAATACTTAAAAATAGTTTAATATACTTAATATAACTAAAAATAACCGTTTTAACCCTTAATAGACCAATAAATAATGTACCAAACCACCCCTACCTTGGCGGAGCCAAGGCAGTTCACCCAGGCCCCATCCAGAAGTCACCGTGCACATGGTCCTAGGGTGGTCATGCCTTGACGTTTAGGAACTAGAACCCTAGTACTAGGTTAGGAAGATTAGTTTAGGGCCTTAACCTTACATTTAGACTTCATTAGGCTACTAAACTATACGATAGGCTCTAGCTTAGGTCATTAGACATACGGGATGTTACATTATCACCCCTTTGGGAACATTCGTCCCCGAATGTCGACCAAGAAATCAAACTAAGTTAGAAACTTCAACTAACAGCCCACATTGCAAGAACATCAAAAATGTGTGAAACTTACAAATGCATAATTCACAACTTGCACTATTCGAAAAAGAGGAAACTTCAACTCTAATTCACAACATAGGCAAAACAATATAAGAAGTAGGAATCACACCTACTAAATCCATATGCATAAAATTCATCAATATACATAAGCATGGGAGGAACTAATTTCTCCAACATCAACTAAGATCATCATCAAAATATAGAGCAAGGAGTGCCATCTCAACAACACATCATTTATGCACATTCATCAATTTATCTCATGGAGTCAAAAAATGCAATTCAACATGAGGAACATAGCATCATGAAAACTCAATGCACATCAACATGAATCTCACAAGAACATGCATAATATAGGGAAATCATGAAAATTAAGTAGCACACATGACTCCCAAAATACTGGACTTAAGAGGAACTATTTACCTATAGCTTGAGTAGGAGTAGATGGAAAGAGATGAGGGTAGCGGGACATCATGTCGGCCTCAGCCTCCCATGTAGCACCATCAACAAGGTGATTCATCCATAGCACCTTAACGGAGACTACTTCCTTATTTCTCAACTTTTTCACTTGTCAGTCCAAAATCTCAACCGAGACCTCTTCGTAAGAAAGGTTCTCATCAACTCCTAAACCTTCTAAAGGAGGGATGGACACTGGATCACCAATACACTTTTTGAGCATTGAAACAAGAAACACTGGGTAAACCGGGGCAAAATCATTTCGCAAGTCCACCTCGTAAGCAACTTTCCCAATACGCTTCAAGACTTGATATGGGCGTACATACCGGGGACTAAGTTTCCCCTTCATGCCAAACCTCATCACACCTTTCATAGGTGAGATTTTTTAGTAAACCTAATCACCAATCGCGTATTCAAGATCCCTCCTTCTATTGTTGGCGTAAAACTTTTGTCGACTTTGGGTCGTCTTCAACCTTTCTCTAATTAGTCGAACTTTCTCAATGGCATCATAGAATAGTTTGGGACCAATTAGAGCAAACTCACCTACTTCAAACCACCCAACCGGAGATCTACGCCTTCTACCATATAGTAATTCAAATAGAGCAATGACAATGCTTGAGTGGTAACAATTGTTGTAGGCAAATTCGATCAAAGGAAGATCATCATACCAATTACCCTTGAAATCAATCACACATGCTCTCAATATGTCCTCTAAGGTTTGAATGGTGCGCTCGCTTGAGCATCCGTTTGAGGATGAAAAGCTGAACTACGTTTTACATTGGTACCAAGCCCTTGTTGGAATGCTTTCCAAAAATGTGAGGTGAATTGAGCACCTTTATCCCATATGATAGACAAAGGGACCCATGCAACTTCACCACCTCTTTAATGTACAACTTAGCATAGTCTTCCACTGGAAAGGTAGTCTTGACGGGAATGAAAGGGGCTGATTTGGTCATCCTATCAACAATGACCCAAACGAAATCATGTTGCCTTCTACTACGAGGCAACCCCACAACAAAATCCATATTCAATTTCTCCCACTTCCAAGTAGGAATATTTATATCTTGAAGTAAACCTCCCGGTTTCATGTGTTCGTCCTTTGCTTGTTGACAATTAGCACATTTGTCTACAAAACCCGCTATATCCTTCTTCAAACCATTCCACCAATAGACTTCACGTAGGTCACAGTACATCTTGGTGGCTCCCAGATGAATAGAATACCATGAACCATAACACTCTTCTAATACTTTCTCCCTCAAACCATCAACATCCGGAACGCACAACCTACCTTGGTACCTAAGCACCCGATATCCCCCTTGGGAGAAAACCTCAATAGACTTGTTGAGAACCGATTCTTTCAATTCCATCAAAATAGGATCAAGGTGTTGCTTAGACTTCACATCGACAACAAAGGATTATTCGGAACTATG
The DNA here is from genome assembly GCF_000226075.1 of Solanum tuberosum. Lineage (NCBI taxonomy): Eukaryota > Viridiplantae > Streptophyta > Magnoliopsida > Solanales > Solanaceae > Solanum > Solanum tuberosum. Next base: position 136,640 of record NW_006239082.1, on the reverse strand, counting down.
ATGACCCATGAACCCATCCTTGGTGGAATCCACTAGTTCGACACCTAACCGGGCCAGTCTATCCACATCCCGAACCAATTCCTTCTTCTCTTCTTCTACATAAGCATCACTACCCATAGACAATCTACTCAAGGCATCTGCAACCACATTAGCTTTCCCGGGGTGGTATAGGATACTCATATCGTAGTCTTTCAAAAGTTTTAACCATCAGAGGTTTAAATCTTTTTGGCTAAAGACATATTGGAGAATCTTGTGGTTGGTAAACACATCTATGTTTACCCCATAGAGATAGTGTCTCCAAATTTTTAAAGCAAAAACCCCCGCCGCTAGTTCGAGGTAATGAGTCGGGTAATTCTTTATATGAATCTTGAGTATCCTTGACGCATAGGCGATTACCTTGCCATGTTGCATTAGAACACACCCCAACCCTACTCTCGAAGCATCACAATATACTACAAATCTGTCAGTACCTTCCAGTAGGATTAACATTGGAGCAGAGGTGAGTTTATCCTTCCACTCCTGAAAACACCTCTCACAAGACTTTGACCATTCAAACTTGGACTTTTTTTGGGTCAAGGCCGTTAATGGAGATGCAATAAATTAAAAGCCATCTACAAATATCCTATAGTACCCGGCCAAACCCAAAAAGCTTCAAATATTGGTGGGACTAAGGGGTCTAGGCCAACTTTTAACTACATCCATTTTCTTTGGATCAACTTCTATACCCTCACTAGAAACAATGTGACTAAGGAAAGCAACTGATCTTAGCCAAAACTCACACTTGCTAAACTTAGCAAACAACTATTGGTCCTTGAGGACTTGCAACACCATTCTAAAATGTTTCATGTGTTCTCCCTCACTCTTGGAGTATATCAAGATGTCATCAATAAAATTGATCACGAATTGTAACACCACGACTTTTCAAAACGTCTATGTAACACCCCGACTTTTCAAAACGTCTAAATTAACTCGTATATTCGTGGAAAGACAAGGAGGGTGAGTAATAAATTAAAAATGATGTGTTATGTGATACTTTAAGTGTTCAAGTATTGTATCTCAAGTTTTGAAGTTAGGTAAGTGGCAAAATAAAAGTTGGCGAAGGTTACCGTAAATTCCTTTTTAAAGATTTGTCTGAACTTTGAGTCAAATGCCTCGGACGTTTTCTCCCAATATATTAAGATTTTGTGGTCCCTGCAAGCTATGAAATTGAAGGTCTACGAGTCTAGTTTCCAACGCATCAAACCGTTCGTTCATACGACTTCAGAATAGAGAGATATTCGTATTTTCGTGGGACTGCGCAAGCAGGCACGTGAGGTGGGGCCCTAAGTCGGTGGAATGTTACATATATCTTCTCCTTCGACATTTTTCTTCATTTTAAAGCTAAAAACCAGAGAAACTAGAGAAACCCATTTCTAGGATCAAGTGAAGTATAGATTTTCTCGACTTAAGTCCTTGACGAAAGTTGTTCTACGCGTTGGGCTCATCATCGTGGTATAATTTGTTTTATCGATTGCGTAGCATATCACACTTTAGTGTTGGGACAGCAGGGGTTTAAATATACTTGAAGGTTTTGAGGTGAATTACGAACCTAAGATCGAGGTAAGACCCTTCTTTCATCGACTTTAGCTTTTATAAGCAGCAAACATCAATTTGTGATGGAAATACATATCTTTTATCATATTGTCATGGTATCTTTTATTTTTGTGTGTTAATTATGGTCCTACCTTGTTGTAGTATCGAGGGAGTTATGAGTTAAAGTCGTTAGGCCACGTGAATTTAGCAAAAAAGGTATGGTAAGGCTAGTCTCCTCCTATGGAATGTTTCCTTAAAGCTTAGGAGCAATGTAATTGAGTTGTTATTGTTGTTATACTTGTAGCCATTATTGTTGATTGTTGGCTGCTCCTTTTAGCGATTGGATTGTTATTGTTGCCCTTGGGGCTATTGTGGTTAGCTGCAGGAATGTGATATATGCCTAGCAGGATTATGTTCTGCCTACAGGGATATATGGATGCCTAAAAGGGCTATGAGTTGCCTACAGGGATATATATTGATGCCTAAGAATGCTATGTGTTTCCTACAGGGCCATGTTGTTGCCTAAGAGGGCTATGTGACTGCCTGCGGGGCTAGGGGACTACCGATAGGGGTATACAGTCTGATTGGCACTTCCGGGTTTATGGGGGCCTAAGTAGGTGGTCTTGTGTGCTATTTGTACCTGCCGAGCTTATGGGGGCTTGGCTAGGTTGTTGTTTTATTATTTTTGATAAATTTTAGATTTAGAAGCAGGTCAGTATAGTTATCTTATCCTTAATTTATTTATCAGATTATTCCAGTATATCAGGATACCTCATCATAGTCTATTGTCTTTCATACTCTGTACATTCTTTTGTACTGACGCCCCATTGCCTTGGGGGCACTGCATTCATGTATGTAGGTCCTGATAGATGACCGAGTAGACCTCCTTATCAGTAGGATTGACTTTTACCCGGTTGGTCAACCCCTTTCCTCCGGAGCTGCCAAAGTTGGGAGGTTTGTTACCTTTTGTTGTATATATTCTCATGGGTAGGCTGGGGCCTTGTCCCACCAATCTTTACTACTCTTAGAGGCTTGTAGACTAGTGTGTAGGGTTTATAGCTACGTTATGGCCATGCTAGCCTATGTTGTTGGTTTGCTGAAGCTTGTGAGCTGTTTGATATATTGTACTGATATTTACCTGCTTTTAGTTTTGGTAAAGATATCATGGTGGCCTCGACGGCCCAATCAGGACTTCTGTGCTAGTTGGCTATTTATTTATATGATTTCCTGGGAGTAGCTGTTTCCTTTATAGATCAGTTGACAGGGGCCTTGCCGGCCGAGGTCTTAATTTTAAGCCGAGATATACTTATTTGTTTTCTTGACTGTTTGTGGCTGCCATGCGGTACTAGCAAATGGTTCAGCAGGGTCAGCTCGAGCCTGAGTTCTGGCATTAGGAGCTAGTTGCACCCTTGAATCTAAGGCGTGACAAGCTTGGTATCAGAGCAACGTCGTATCCTAGGGAGTCTGCAAGCCATGTCTAGTAGAGTCTTGTTTATAAATGTGTTGTGGACCACATTCGATAAGCAAGAAGCTACCGAGCATGTTAAAATGACTATCCTTTTTTTGCTCACCTCGTGCTATAGAGCGGTGTCTTAAGGGTTGAGGTTTCCGGTTTATAATTGATACTTGTATGCAGATAGAGATGACTGACACTAGACAGACCACAACTATCCAGGGGCTAGATACAACTGCAAGCCAGGGTACCACAGGTGGAGGTAGCCCATTGTGAGACCCAGGGGGAGACATCTTCTCAGCCCCCTATAGCTTCTCCACAGCTTCAGGAGCCTCCGAGGGCTACAGGACTTCCAGATCCACCAGTAGTACCACTTCTAGTTCCTCCTATTCTATCTGATCAGTATTTCAAGAGTGCAGTATATATGTTAGCACAGTTAGTAGCTGCACAGTGCCAACCAGTTGCTCCAGATATTGCCGGACCTTCTGAAGGGGCCGGAAGTTCGAGAGTTCGTGAATTTCTTGCTTTGAATCCTCCACAGTTTACAGGGACAAATCGCAGAGAAGACCCTTAGCACTTTGTTGCTCAACTTCATAGGATCTTCAGAGTCATGCATGCCTCAGCGACTGAGTCAGTTGAGTTCGCAGCATTTCGATTGCGTGATGTTGCAGTATTGTGGTATGAAAGTTGGGAGAGATCTAGGGAAAAAAGATACATCTCTACCCACTTGGAATAGCTTTACAGAAGCTTCCATAGATCACTATTTGCGTCGAGAGATTAGGGATGGCCGGGTGAACCAGTTTATGAACCTTCGACAGGGTGGCATGAGTGTTCGACAGTACGGGCTGAGATTTGATTCATTGGCTAGATATGCACCAGCATTTGTTGATACGATGCATGACAGGGTGCGTAGATTTGTGGGAGGGCGTGACTCAAACTATATCGAGGCTTGTTCTACCGGTGAACTAAATGATAATATGGATATCTCGCGGATTCAGGCCTTCGCACAGGACATAGAAGATCGCCGACATCTACAGTATACGAGTGAGAGGGTCGAGAGAAAGAGACAGAAGAGGGCTACGCCCGCTGGTTCGCAGGGAGATTTTCAAGGTGGTCCCAGACCTCGATATTTTATTAGGCCACCTAGACCTCCACCACAGCAGTTCCAGGGTAGTAGATTTGATCGTCAGGAACAGTTAGGCTTAGGTGAGGGTTCATGAGCATCAGGCTTGCAACAGTAGAGGGGTTCAGGACAGGCTAGGACATCCCCGCTGCATTGCATTACTTGTGGTAGGATGCATTTCGGGAGGTGTAGACAGGATTCCACAAGTTGTTATTCTTGTGGACAGGAGGGGCATATGTGGAGAAACTGCCCTACCATAGGTCAGGGTAGTACAGGTCAGTCGACCAGGTCAGCAGTAGGTTCCTCCTCATCAGCATAGTCTACAGGGCGTGGACCCCATACTTCAGCACATAGGGGTAGAGGCGGAGGCAGAGAGGGAGCATCTAGGTTTGGTAGTGGACAGAACTATACATATTCATTGACCGGCCGACAAGACTCAGAGTCATCACCAGATGTTGTGACAGGTACATTAATTGTTTGCTCCCATTGTGTTTATGCTTTGATAGATCCTGGATCTACTGTCTTATGTTACTCCATTTATTGCGGGGAGGTTATGTATAGTAGCAGAGTCATTAGATCGACCCTTTATTGTATCTACACCAGTTGGTGAGTCTACTACTGCCAGGAGAGTCTATCGAGGTTGCACGGTAGAAATTATCGACCGTCAGACCTCTGTAGACCTGGTAGAATTAGAGATGGTTGATTTTGACGTCATTATAGGTATGGACTAGTTAGCATCTTGTTATGCTAATGTTGAGTGTCGGACAAAGATTGTTAGATTCCACTTTCCAGGAGAGGTAGTTCTGGAATGGAAAGGCGATACAGCAACGCCAAAAGGTAGGTTTTTTTCCTATCTTAAGGCGAGAAGGATGATTACCAAGGGTTGTATTTATCATCTTGTTCGTGTTCATAATATAGATGCAGAACCAACGACTCTTCAGTCTATTCCAGTAGTTAATGAGTTTCTAGATGTATTTCCAGACGAACTCCCTGGTATCCCCTCTAAGAATGAGAAATTGATTTTGCTATCGATATGCTACCGGGTACACAACCCATATCTATCCCTCCTTATAGAATGGCTCCTGCTGAGCTAAAGGAGTTGAAGGATCAACTGAAAGATTTGCTTGATAAAGGCTTTATCAGGCCTAGTGCTTCACCATGGGGTGCACCAATATTATTTGTGAGAAAGAAAGATGGCTCACTAAGGATGTGTATCGATTACCGACAGTTGAATAAGGCAACTATAAAGAATAGGTATCCCCTTCCGAGGATAGATGACTTGTTTGATCAATTACAAGGTGCTAAGTGTTTTTCAAAGATTGATTTAAGATCATGGTACCACTAGATACGAGTTCGGGAGAAAGATGTTCCAAAGACAGCTTTTAGAACTAGATATGGACACTTTGAGTTCTTGGTAATGTCTTTTGGATTAACTAATGCCCCAGCAGTGTTCATGGACCTGATGAATAGTATATTCAGGCTGTATCTAGACTTGTTTGTGATTGTATTTATTGATGATATTTTGGTGTATTCACGTTCAAAAGATGAGCATGAAAATCATCTGCGAGCAGTCCTTCAGGTTCTTTGAGACCGGGAACTTTATGCAAAGTTTTCTAAGTGTGAGTTCTGGTTAGACTATGTAGCTTTCTTAGGCCATATTGTATCAGATGCAGGCATTGCGGTTGATACACAAAAGATTGAGGCCGTAAAGACTTGGCCCAGTCCTATGACTCCGACTGAGGTTCGTAGTTTCTTAGGGTTAGCTGGGTACTACAGAAGGTTTGTTGAGGGATTTTCTTCAATTTCAGGCCCATTAACGAAGCTGACTCAAAAAGCAGCTAAGTTTCAGTGGACTGAGGCTTGCGAGCACAGTTTCCAGGAGCTGAAGGACAGTTTGACATCAGCACCAGTTCTTGCATTGCCAGACGGTTCAGAAGGCTATGCGGTGTATTGTGATGCTTCTGGTGTTAGGTTAGGATGTGTTCTAATGCAACATGGTAAGGTTATCGCATATGCTTCAAGGCAGTTGAGAAAACATATGAAGAACTATTCAACCCACGACTTAGAGTTGGCTACAGTTATGCATGCACTAAAGATCTAGAGACACTATTTGTATGGCGTTCATTGTTTGACATTTTTCACAGATCATAAAAGCCTTCAATACATGTTTAGACAAAAGGAGTTAAATCTGCGACAATGTCGATGTCTTGAGTTACTGAAAGACTACGACGTGGATATTTTATATCATCCAGAAAAGGCGAATGTGGTAGCTGATGCCCTCAGTCGAAGATCTATGGGTAGTTTATCATATTTAGATGTTGAGAAGCGTGAGCTAGTGCGGGAGCTGCATCAGTTATCTAGCTTGGGAGTCAGATTGTTAGAGGCAGAAGATAGTGGGGTAACAATTCAGGACACAGCCGTATCATCTCTAGTTGTAGAAGTAAAGTCATGGCAACAAGAGGATCCTAGCTTAGAGCAGCTTAGAGCCAAGTCTCCGTATCCACAGTCTGTAGCATTTGATATAACATAAGATGGAATCCTCAGATATAGCGGTCGATTATGTGTTCCAAATGTTGCAGGGCTTGACATTGAATTATGAAAGAGGCACATCATTCCCGTTATTCTAGTCACCCTGGTTCAACGAAGATGTACCATGATATTAAGGAGATCTATTGGTGGCACATGATGAAGAAGGACGTTGTCGAGTTTGTGGCACAGTGTCCTAACTGCCAACAGGTGAAAATTGAGCACCAAAAGCCCGCTGGGCTAATTCAGGAGATAGCCATTCCTTTGTGGAAGTGGGAAGCAATTAATATGGATTTTATTACAGGGTTACCTCGATCGCGTCGCAAGTTTGACTCTATTTGGGTAATTGTTGATAGACTAACAAAATCAGCCCACTTCTTACCAGTCAGGGCTACTTTTACAGCCAAAAGACTATGCATGGCTCTATATTAGGGAGATTGTTAGGCTACACGGTGTCCCAGTATCTATTATCTCCGATAGAGGAGCACAATTCACTGCTAACTTTTGGAAGTCCTTCCAGAAAGGACTCGGGACACAGGTTAATCTTAGTACTGCCTTTCACCCTCAGACAGATGGCCAGGCTGAGCGCACAATTTTGACACTCGAGGATATGCTACGGGCGTGTACGCTAGACTTCAA
>NW_006239082.1:128295-128919 GCF_000226075.1 Solanum tuberosum | reverse complement strand
GAGTTGTCCTACGAGGAGACTCCAGTTGCTATATTAGATCGGCAGGTTCGTAAATTGAGGACCAAAGAGGTGGATTCGGTTAAATTATTGTAACGGAATAAAAATAGAGAAGAGGTGACCTGGGAGGCTGAGGATGGCATGAGGTCCAAATATCCTCACTTGTTTCATACCCCAGGGTGATCTCATATCAGTTTATATTAGGGCAGTAAGGTAAGATACATATATATATAATATTGCTTATTATTATTGTGGTTGTCATTGTATGTCTGCTCGCACTGTTATGGTGGAGCTATAACGCTTAGCTATTTATGTTGTCATGTGAGACACCTAGGTTAGAAATTTTGAATTTCATGTTCCTGGATAGTGACATTTACAAAGGATACACTGCCTAAATTCTGGCAACTCCTAAGGACTGAACAATGTGCCTCAGATTTTTCATTCGACGACGAATGTTTCTAAGAGGGGAGGAATGTAACACCCCGACTTTTCAAAATGTCTAAATTAACTCGTATCTTCGTGGAAAGACAAGGAAGGTGAGTAATAAATTAAAAATGATGTGTTATCTGATATTTTAAGTGTTCAAATGTGGTATCTCAAGTTTTGAAGTTAGGTAAGTGGCAAAAT
>NW_006239082.1:92161-127707 GCF_000226075.1 Solanum tuberosum | reverse complement strand
TCTTTTATTTTTGTGTGTTGATTATGGTCCTACCTTGTTGTAGTATCGAGGGAGTTATGAGTTAAAGTCGTTAGGCCACGTGAATTTAGCGAAAAAGGTATGTTAAGGCTATTCTCTTCCTATGGCATGTTTCCTTAAAGCTTAGGAGCAATGTAATTGAGTTGTTATTGTTGTTATACTTGTAGCCATTATTGTTGATTGTTGGCTGCTCGAGTTGATATAATCCTCCCTTGTCGGGATTCTTATTCAGTTAGTAGCGTCCCTATGTTGGACATGACTTAGAGGCTATTTGTATAGGTTGCTTATAACTAAATTGCTCACTTTTAGCTGTTGGATTGTTATTTTTGCCTTTGGAGTATTGTGGTTAGCTGCAGGAATGTGATATATGCCTAGCAGGATTATGTTCTGCCTACAGGGATATATGGATGCCTAAAAGGGCTATGAGTTGCCTACAGGGATATATATTGATGCCTAAGAATGCTATGTGTTTCCTACAGGGCCATGTTGTTGCCTAAGAGGGCTATGAGTTGTCTATAAGCTATGTTGATGCCTAAGAGGCTATGTGACTGCCTGCGGGGCTAGGGGACTACCGATAGGGGTATACAGTCTGATTGGCACCTTCCGGGTTTATGGGGGTCCTAAGGTAGGTGGTCTTGTGTGCTGTTTATACCTGCCGAGCTTATGAGGCTTGGTTAGGTTGTGTTTTATTATTTTTGATAAATTTAGATTTAGAAGCAGGTCAGTTACAGTTATCTTATCCTTAATTTATTTATCAGATTATTCCAGTTTATCAGGATACTTCATCATAGTCTATTGCTTTTCATACTCTGTACATTATTATTACTAATGCCCCATTGCCTTAGGGGCGCTGCATTTATGTATGTAGGTCCTGACAGATGACCGAGTAGACCTCCTTATCAGCAGGATTGACTTTTATCCGGTTGGTCAGCCCCTTTCCTCCGGAGCTGCCAAAGTTGGGAGGTTTGTTACCTTTTGTTGTATATATTCTCATGGGTAGGTTGGGGGCCTGTCCCACCAATCTTTACTACTCTAAGAGGCTTGCAGACTAGTGTGTGGGGTTTATAGCTACGTTGTGGCCATGCTGGCCTATGTTATTGGTTTGCTGAAGCTTGTGAGCTGTTTGATGTATTGTACTGATATTTACCTGCTTTTAGTTTTGGTATAGATATCATGGTGGCCTCGACGGCCCAATCAGGACTTCTGTGCTAGTTGGCTATTTATTTATATGATTTCCTGGGAGTATTTGTTTTCTTTATAGATCAGTTGACAGGGGGCTTGCTGGCCGAGGGCTTAATTTTAAGCTGAGATATACTTATTTGTTTTCTTGACTGTTTGTGGCTGCCATGAGCTACTAGCAAATGGTTCAGCAGGGTCGACTCGAGCCTGAGTTCTGGCAATAGGCGCCAGTTGCGCCCTTGAATCTGGGGCATGACACGAATGGACCAAGATAATGCCTAAACACCCTATTCATAAGGTCCATGAATGCCACCGGGGCATTTGTGAGACCAAAAGACATTACTAGGAATTCAAACTGATCATATCTAGTTTGGAAGGCTGTTTTAGGAACATCAACTCCTCTCACCGTGAGTTGATGATAACCCGACCTTAAGTCAATCTTCGAAAGTAACTCGCCCCTGGAAGTTGGTAAAATAAGTAATCAATCCTAGGAAGCGGATATTTATTCTTTATAGTGACCTTGTTCAATTGTCGGTAATCAATACACATCCGAAGGGACCCATCTTTCTTCTTCACAAACAAAATCAGTGCACCCCATGGAGATATGCTTGGTTGAATAAAAGCCTTATCTAGCAAGTCTTTAAGTTGGGCCGCCAAGGCCATCCGGTAAGGAGGAATGGATATGGGATGTGTATTCGGCAAAAGATCAATGTCGAAGTCCGTTTCCCATTAAGAGGGATTTCGGGTAAGTCATCGGGAAAGACTTCCGGAAATTCCCTTACTACGGGGACTGACTCTAAAGGAGGAGTCTCAGACACAAGGTCCTTAACTCTTACAATTTGATAGATACACCCCTTAAAAATCAGTTTACAAGCTTTTAGACATGAAATGATTCGACCTCTAGGGATTAAGTTTCCTCCATTCCATTTAAAACGGGTTCATTAGGAAATTGAAACTTCACAACTTAGGTTCTACATTCTATGGAAGTAAAACAAGCATGCAACCAATCCATCCCCAATATGACATCAAAGTTCAACATATCTGGTTCTACCAAATCACACAAAGTGACTCTATGAGACAAGGAGATTGGACAATCCCTATACACCCTTTTTGCTATAATCAAATCACCAACCGGGGTAGACACGAAGAAAGGTTCTTTTAGGGTTTCGGGGAGCACATTAAATTTCATAGCAAATAAAGGAGTAAAAAAAGACAAAGTGGCACCGGGGTCTAATAATTCATAAACATCAAATGAAAATACTTGTAACATACCGGTAACGACGTCCGGAGAACCTTCCTGATCACTCCTACATTAGAGAGCATAGAAGCACTTCTTCTTGGGAGCATTGGAGTTGGATCCACTTGGAGGATAGAAGCACTTTCTTGCACCCTAGGCTACTTTGTTGCTCAATTAACTTCTAAAATAGCCTAGACATCAACTTAAGGTTACACTAACCCACGCGATGAGGCTCTAGTTCAAACTATCATTTTGCGAGTCGTTACATCGATATTCATCAGACATTTCAATTCCATCAGTTCGACTGGATGGACAATGCAGGTGGAGAATACTCCAGCCACCTGGCCAGAGAGTTTTATTCATCTTATGCGACTACACTACTGAACTTTGCTGCGGAAATAGAGACTATAAATCGTGGACAGAGAGACATTTCCATTACCAGGGTTCCACTCAACTCAATTATAGTTTGGGGTAAATCAATAGATATTTCTGAGGCTACTATTAACAGGATGTTGCATGCCCCGGAGTACTCTGCACCAGCTTCAGTTAGCCTTTTTGAAGGGAAACATCATGAAGTCACCAGTGATACTACTATGGAGATTAAGAGTTCTCGAGAAAAGGTTTTATGCTGGATACTACTATAGATAGGGAGAATGCATTTTAGGTCACAATGATGCCAACACTTATTACCAAAGATTCACTATATTTTCCAGCCAAGGTTTGGTGGGTTGTTGTCCGTACGCAATTGAGACTGACAACTAATGACAACACATTGTCTTCTTCACTAGCTTCTTTGGTAGCATGCCTCATGGCTGGTTACTCGATAAATGTGGGACGGATCATAGCAACCGAGCTGTGAGACAGGGCACTGAATGAGAGGGTCGTATTGCCATTTCCCTCTATAATAGGGAAATTATGTCGACAAGTGAACATTCCACCAAACAAACTAGTTGACGAATGGGGTGAAGCATTCAGACTCACCCAAGTTTCTGAAATCAAGGATTTCGCGAACCATTTTTGGGTGCGAAGTCTGGAGCGGTGGGTACTTTGGCTATCATTCCTCATGTCCCACTTGATATTCCACATGCAGATAGAGGGCCAAAGCAGATGGTAGTCATCCCAGCCATCTACAGTGGCACCACCACCATATGCTTCTACCTCACAGGCTCCACGTACCTATGTCACTATTCCTATGATTTTTCTTGAGAAATTGGTTGCAGATCAGCGCCAAACTAGGACCTTGGTCGACCAGATTGTAATCTTGATGCCTCAGCTAATAGAGAAAGATGTGTTAGCTGCGAAGAAATAAATTAAAGATGAGATGCAGAAGGAGCTGGTTGTCTTAAAAGAAAGAATTGATGTGTTAGAGAACCTTAACCAAGATCGATTCCAGACCGCCGGTTCAGTAAACACTAAAGAGTTCAAATCACAATTGGTCAAGATGCGAACTCAGGTTGCTAAATTGGCCGCACAGCCAGTATAGGTACCCACTCCAGTTATGAAGGATTCTTTGATGCAATTACTAAATCAGGAACCCTCCACTCAATCACTTGACGATATCTGGGGAGAACTACCCAAGAGTAAGTTCGGCAAAAGGAAACACAGAGCCAAAGAATGTGATGAGGAAATACATGTTGACCTATCCAAAGAGGAAAGAAGGCAAGAAAAGAAAGCCCACAAGGCATCAAGAAAGGTTGCGAGAGAAAAAGAAGCTCGTGAGCAACAATAAAGAGACGCAGCGTTAGCTGGAGCTTCTAGTAGTGGAGCACCTCGCGGAAAGTGGTGGCCAACCTAATCATGTGCTGAGTTCTGAGAGTGCACCCATTTATTAGGGTGTCACTGCTGAGCAGACTACCATCGCCTAGAGTGTTGTAGGTATGACCCCTCCTCACAGCCCTGTTTTACTTTCTCTATTGACTTTGAGGAAAAAGTCCTTTTTATTTGGGGAGGGGTTGGTGAGCAACCTACCATTCTAAGCTGTTAAAATGAATGGAGGTTGACTTTGCATTTACTGTAAAATTGGTTTTGTGTTTTTGTTTGTGTATTGACAAGTGCAGCAGCGAGTCTGTTAAAAATGACGACCTGGATCTGAAATTTGGCTGTGAGGATCTTTAGATGATATCTTAAATACTTACGTGTTGAGAATTGTTAGTCTGATCAATAAATTGGTGAACCAAGAAACTAGATAATGTAGTCATGTGTGTGTGTGAGTGTTGTTTGAAATCTAACACCATGAGAAGAAACTAGAACTTGCCTAAGTAGTCTTGCTTAAGTCTGAGAACAACCGGATAGGAAAGGATCAATAGGCCATTTTTGTAAGCCAGTAAAAAGCCAAAAATAGAACTACCAAATCAAAAGCTTACCACTTGAACCCAATTTGAGCCTAAAAATCAGTTTTTGTTATTACCTAGTAATATCATATTCTTTGGTTTTCGAAGATACGATGTCACAACTCAGGCCAAAAGCCTAAGCTAAGGGTGATTGCAATCCGAGTGAAAAGAAGAAGTGAAAAAGTAGGTTCAACCAGTGAGATAAGTGCATATGAAAAAAGAAGTGTGAAGAAAAGAAAAGAAAAAGGAAAAGAAAATAATGGCTGCTGAGATGTGCTGAAATGAAGTAAAAGAGAGAATCGTTCAAAAAAGAGTTGTGTGCAAACGAAACTTTGGAAAACCAAGGGACTAGTCACTCACAAACCCAAATATCGATTTCCTTTCCTGAAAACATGTTACAAGACAATAAAGTCCTACAGTGATCCTCTTCCGGGTGTTTGAAAGATAGAGTATAGTAAGCAAGGGCAAGCCTGTGGTAGTTTGTTGTTAGTCTTAGAAGTTCTTTGAGAGTGTGATTGTAGTACATAGTCCCAATTATCATAAGTGAGGGACTTATTTGGTGTGAGGACGCATTGATTGCATTTGAGAGTAGGTTGTGTTAGCTGATAGTTCACAAGCATAATTAGCATTATTGAATGTAAGTAATGAGATGTCATAGATTGATCATTGCATGTTAGATTCATGGTTTTGGATACAAATTGTGTTTGAGATGGCTGCTACGTAGTTTCAAAAATGTTTGAATAATTTGAGGGCTGAATGTAGTGATTTTCACATCACTTGAGGACAAGTAATGGTTCTAAGTTGAGGGTGTTGATGTGCTGCGAAATCTTGGCACATTTGATGCTCAAAAACTAAGGATTAATACTAGAATCTAGTGTATTTATGTGTATATAACTTGTTTGGTAGTTTTGTACAACTGAAACAAATGGAAGTGAAAGAAGATAGCAAAGATGAAAATTCAGTGAAATTGGAAGTGAAGACCACAGACGACTTCACGAGCCGTGATCCTCACAACGGCCCATGGTGCATGTCTTGGTATTGAGATAGTGAAAGAGCTTTTGAAAGTTGAAAAGAGAAGTTACCAAGTGAAAACCACAGACGACTTCACGAGCCGTGATCCTCACAACATCCCGTGGTGCATGTCGTGGTAATGAACCAACGAAGGGGCAAAGAAAATTTACAAATTGATCGTGGCCAAGTTAAGACCACGGGCACCTATATGGGCCATGGTCATCGTCACGATCCATGGTGTTGATCGTGAAGTTGATCCAGTGTTTAAGTGGTGAGAAGTTGAAATGCAGTTCTGACCAAGTGAAGATCACGGAAGGCCTAATGGACCGTGGTCCTCATTACGGTCCGTCATGGTGATCGTGAAGAATTTCCAGTGTCAAGTGTTGAAGACCCACTTTTGGGAAATTTCAAGGGAAGACCACGGAGGGCTTCACGGACCGTGAAGCCCTTGACTGGTCGTGGAAGTGGGCATGAAAGAGCCCGACAGTTCAGTCCTACTTCGAGTAGGACTCTTTTTAAAACACTTATTTGAATTAAATAGGTTGGTTTTTTATGTTTTATCTTTGCTTTCATTGAACGACGAACAAGTTTCCGAAATTCATAGCTTTTGGATTTCGATTTTGGATATTGAATTAAGTTTGAAGTTCGGTTTTTTCGGTTCTTCAAATATCAAAGTGGTGGTTGATTTTCTTATTCTCATAAGTATTTTCTAACATGTTTTCATTATATGTTTCTGAACATTTACGTGAAATAATGAGTAGCTAAACACTACAACTGAGGTTGTGCGATCCATGACGAAATTCTAATTGTGATTTCGTAAAACTAGTGAAAGGCAATTTGTGGTTACAAACTAGCTTAGTTTTTGTTATTCATGTATTCTGATGAGTGCACGCATTAGGATGAGCATGTATCTGGCATTTATTCGAGAGAAAAATGATAGTTTGGAAAAAGCTAAACTAATCTAACTAAGTGGAGTCAAAGTTCGAGTTCGAGAGAAAAGAATCTTAACACCATTTTAGGCGAGGGTAAATCGTGTAACACTCTGGGACCGACAGGACTCTGAGTAGACTGAGAAGTGTTAGATATAGTTAACTCGCATGAAATGTGCAGACATAAATTGCTTGAAACTCAATTACGGAAGACTTACATGCAACGTTATGGGGAACACAATCCTAGTTTTAGTTAATTATTGAAACAACTTCAAAACTGATATCTTGTTCATTGTTGAAATAGAGTTACTTTACCATTTTGGCTACTAAAGCGATAACGCTAAAACCAATTTTACTTTCAGTAATTGTTTATTTAGGAAATAATAACGACCATTTGAGTAAAACGCGACAGTGAAATCATTTTTGTAAAGAAATTCTCTATGGGATTGACCTCAACTCACGTTGAGTTCTATAAATTGACTTCGACCGTTTATACCTCTTCGGGTGTGGGGGAAACCCACAATATAGTCCATATTTATATCTTCCCACTTCCAAGTAGGGTTACCTATATCTTGGAATAAGCCTCCTGGTCTTTGATGCTAAACCTTAACTTGTTGACAATTAGGACATCTAGCCACAAACTCCGTGATATATTTCTTCATCCCATTCCACCAATAGATTTGCTGCAAGTTACAGTAAATCTTGGTTGCTCCCGGGTGAATAGAATACTGAGAACTATGAGCTTCCGACAAGATTAGCTCTCTCAAGTCATCAACAATAGGAACACAAAAATGGCCTTGGTATCTAAGTACACCATCTCCCCCTTGGGTGAAAGCCTCAACAGAATTTGTAAGTACTACCTCTTTCAATTCAACCAAAATAGGATCAAGACATCGCTTAGATTTCACATTCGCCACAAAAGACGATTCGGATCCATTACGAACGATGATACCACCCTTGGTGGAATCCACTACATGAACACCTAATCGGGACAACGTATGAACATCCCAAACAACTTTTTTTTTATCATCATATACATGAGCAACACTTCCCATAGACAACCTACTAATAGCATCCGCTACCACATTTGCCTTAGCGGGGTGATAAAGAACACGCATGACATAATCTTTCAATAATTCAAGCCACCTTCCTTGGCAAAGATTCAAATCCTTTTGACTAAACACATATTGTAAACTCTTATGATCGATAAACACATCAATATGAACCCCATATAGATAATGCCGCCATATCTTTAAGGCAAAAACAACCGCCGCTAACTCAAGGTCATAGGTAGGATAATTCTTCTCATGGACTTTAAGTTGCCTTGAAGCATTAGCAATCATCTTACCACATTGCATAAGTACACATCCCAACCCAACTCTAGAGGCATCACAATACACCACAAACCATTTGTACCTTACGGTAAGGTCAAGACCGGAGCAGAAGTAAGTCTATCCTTCAACTCTTGAAAAAATTCTCACAAGCTTCCGACCAAATGAACTTTTCCTTCTTTTGAGTCAAAGTCATCATCATATAGGCAATGGAAGAAAAACCCTCAACAAATCTTCTATAATAACCGGCCAAACCCAAAAAGCTTCTAATGTCTGAAGGAGTTAAAGGTCTTGGCCAACTCTTGACCGCATTCGTCTTCTTAGGATCCACCTTAATACCCCTACTTGATACAATGTGACCAAGGAAAGCCATAGATCTTAACCAAAATTCACACTTACTAAACTTTGCAAAAAGTTGATGGTCCTTAAGAACTTGCAACACAATCCTCAAATGCTCCACATGCTCATTCTCATTCCTTCAATAGATCAAATTATCATCAATGAGCACAATCACAAACATATAAAGCTATTGTCTAAACACCCTATTCATAAAATCCATAAACGCCACCGGAGCATTAGTCAACCCAAACGACATAACCAAAAACTCATAATGACCATACCGAGTTCTAAAAGCCGTGTTTAGAATATCGTCACCTCTCACCTTTAATTGGTTATAACCCGACCTAAGGTCAATTGTTAAAAAGTAACTTGCCCCTTGTAATTGATCAAACAAATCATCTTTCCTTGGAAGAGGATACTTGTTCTTAATGGTCAGTTTGTTCAACTGACAATAATTGATGCATATGCAAAGAGACCCATCTTTCTTTCTAAGAAACAACACGGGAGCACCCCATGGAGAGATATTCAGTCGGATGAAGCCCTTATCCAACAAGTCCTTCAATTGTTCTTTCAACTCTTTTAACTCAGCCAGGGCTATTCTATAAGGAGGAATTGAGATAGGTTGCATGTCTGGGAGAAGGTCAATACCGAAGTGTATTTCCAGCTCGGGAGGAATACCTGGTAGATCATCTGGGAACACTTCTGAGAACTCATTTAAATCAGGGACCGACTCAAGAGTAGGGGTTTCGGAATCTACATCCCTCACCCTATCAAGATGATAAATGCAACCCTTGGAGATTATCTTTCTATCCTTCAAACATGAGACAAACTGACCCTTAGGCATGGAATCCCCCCCCCCTTCAACTCAAGGACATACTCATTCGGGAACTGAAACTTGACTACCCAAGTTCTACAATCAATGGATGCTTAACAAGAGTGCAGCCAATCCATACAAAGTATAACATCAAAAACTAGCATGTCAAGCTCTACCAAATCAAAAAGAGTAACTCTATGGGATAGGGAAATGGGGCATCTTCTATAAACCCTCTTAGCCACCACAAAATCACCAACAGGAGTAGAGACAGAAAAAGGTTCTAACAACACATTAGGGAGTATATCAAATCGTATTGCCACATATGGCGTCACAAAATACAAAGTAGCACTGGGGTCAAACAAATCATACACATCTATATGGAAAAAATTCAACATATCGGTGACCATGTCTGGAGAATTCTCTTGTTCACCTCAGTTTTGGATGGCATAAAAGCGGTTTTGCTTGGGAGCATTGGAGTTTGAACCTCTAGGAAGAGCTTTCATGACCTATCTTTCTTGAACCTTAAGCATTGTACAATCTCTCATCTTATGACCACTTTTTCCACATCTAAAGCAACCATCAATGCCGACTAGGCACTTACCAGCATGCTTCCTCTCACACTTAGCCCAAGAAGACCTAGCCACATAAGATCCACTACTATTACCTACTTGAGGTTTAGGGTTGGACACCCTATTCTTGTTGACCCTTGGAGGATCTCTAGAGGAACCTTGGTTGGAAAAACTTTGTTTAAACCCTGACCCTATCCATCGGATCTAGTATTGGAGAAGTTCCCATCACCGGTCCTGCATCTTCACCTCCCTATTCTTTTCTTTAAGTTTCTCTTCCTCCATTTATTGGGCATGGACCATGAGACGTGAAATATCCATATCTTGCACAAGCATTATCGTTCGGCATTGTTTGACTACCATGTCAGACACTCCCATCACAAACTTATTCATCTTAGCCCTCGAATCCTCCAATATAGTTGGAGCATACTTGGATAGTTTGGTGAACTTTAGAGCATATTCCTTCACGCTCATACTCCATTAGCGAAAGTTAATGAACTCTTGAATCTTAGACTCTCTCAAATGAAGGGGAAAAAACGTATCAAGAAACACTAATTTAAACACCTCACATTCAACGGGACCCACTCCTATTGGCCTTTCTTCCTTTCATTGATCATACCACACTTGAGAAACATCTTTTAATTGGTAAGCAGCTAACTCTGCCTTTTCTATCGAAGTCACCCCCATAATAGCAAGTACCTTATAGACCTCGTCAATAAACCCTTAAGGATCCTCCTCCACTTTAGAGCCATAAAATTCCATAGGGTTCATCCTAGCAAAGTCTATCACTCTTGAAGACGCGCAATTCGCATTAGGGTTCATAGGAGTAATCACCTCCCTATTGGATAGAGCCATCACGGCTTGAGCCAAAACATGAAAAGTCACCCTAAACTCCACATTAGTAACATCCTCGGCTAAAAGATCAACCGGAGCTTGAGGATATTAAATAGGAGCTCCTTGATTCACATTGTCTTCTTCATTCCTTCTAGTGAAAACCTTTTGAGTAGTCATATCCTATAAACCATCGATTAAGGATTATAAGAAAGACCTTATAGAATTAAACTCTATCGCCCGACTTAAGAGTAATGAAGGAAGTGGAATTTTCTAAACATCTTGTAGCTTCTTTGTAACAACCTGTAAAATGAATAGGTGAAATTCGAGCCTAACTAGGTAGTCTTTGAGTTGATGTGAGCTTTGAGGTGGTAAAATGTTGTCCTGAGCTATGGTTGAGGGGTTTAGGGAATAAACGTCAAGGTACGACTCCCCAAAGACCACCCTAGGGGTTCTTGAAGAGGACCCTAAAGCCTAACCTCCAAAAGCCCGAGAAGACAAAATTGCCCAAAATGTTATGACCTACGGAAGGGGACCTACGCCCCGTAGGTCCATCCACGCCCCGCGGATGGCCTCCGTAGGTCAAGCCCCATAATTGAAAGTTGCGGCCATTGACCACGAGATGACACCACAGTCCGTGACCCCACCCATGGTCCGTGGGTAGGGGTTTCGTGGGTGGCACCTTCTTGCTGTCTAAAGTCGGCCAAGTGAGGGGTTAGTTTGGTAACTTTTTAAATTTGTAAGTTGAGTTAATGGATGGTTATTATTGGTTTAATAAGATATTTTAAGGGTTTTTAAAGTATTAAAACACATTTACAACTCATTGTTTCAAAACCCAAAATACAAACCTCCTCTCCCCTCCAAAAGTTCTCTCTAGAAACCTCCATTGAAGGTGAAGGATTCAAGCTCGCAATGTCAAATCTTCATCATTTTCAAGGGATTTTCGTGGAATTCTTCCATAAAAAGTATGGTAGTCTTCATCCTTGACTTAGTTTCTTTCAAGGAGCCAATTTCAAAAGTGATTTCAAGTCTCCAAAGTTCCCCAAAAACCCTAGTTTTCAATCTATGCATGGGTTCAATTCCAAAACGATTTCAAAAGTTTTTATATGTTGAATTATGAATAGACTGTTGAATTATTGATGAATTAAGATTATTTCTCCCCTGAACCCATGTTTCCTCCAAATTCTTAAGTTGTGAATTATGATTGGGAATTGATTGATCATGGGAGTATGTTCAATTGCTTATGTTTATATTGAATCATGTAAATTTCCTTATCTATTGTAGTATATTATATTTATGGATTCCTATTGGTTCATAGCCTTGGAAGGCAAGTTCATGAAGGATCTATTTATGATTATGATGTGAAGTATATATGTGTGATGTCAATGAATGAAATATGATCTTGTTTAGAATGTAATTGTGTTATGATTGAATGTTACTTCTCAATTAACCCTTATGAATGATGATGATATATCTGAAAGGCTATTCTCACATACACACACTCATGAATGACTACTGAATGAAGTTTTCTATGATTATGTTAATGATGCAGTATATATTAAAAGGCTATTCTCAATTGTACTCCAATGAATGATAATCACATGTTGTGAAGGACTTTCTCACAATATTTATTGGTGAAGGTTATTCTCATCTTTAAATCTATGAGCTATACCATGAATGAATGAATGTTGGGTTTGGGATGGATATTCATTCATGAGTTGAGACGAAGTATCTACTAACAATATCTTATCCCATAATAATGAACTAATGTAATGAATGTAAAGTATTCCATGGGGAATAATTCTAAGCACCGAGTGGATATGGCTTGAGATGGATGCTCATCCGTAAGTTGAGGCGCGGGGTGTCTAGTAGCAATCTCTTGAGATTGGTGCTCATCCGTGAGTTGAGGCGGGGTATCTAGTAGCAATCTCCCTAACCCTTAAACTATGTACCCACATAGGTCTAGCTAGTGGATCCACCTAAGCTAAAAAAAATGATCCTACCTAAGGCAAGTAGGAATCCCTTATCCGGTGATGGTGACATCGGGATTCCATGAATTTCTCACATGGTCTATGTCGGTTAGGAATAAATTATGGCTTTTCAAGAATGCACTACTTAGTGTGGGTGGTGGTATGGGGCGCTATCCATGCATTGCACAAGTAGGCTTTGAGAGGGGTCGTGGTGTGTTCCTTTATAATGTTAAATGAAATGAATATGCTCTTATGATGAGGTTAATGAGAATGATGATCTAATATCTAATGAATGAAGGTGCTCTTAATGTAATGAAGCTAATGACTAATGTTGACGTATATGCTTAAATGAGATGATGCATGCTATACTTGGATTGTCTTATGAGTTACTTTCTTGTTATAACTTATTGAGTATGAATGTGCCTTGTCTATGGTGGCTTAAAAGTATTACTTAGTATGAGTAGTAGTATGGGATGCTACTCATACATTGCACAAGTATGACTTAGAGTTGCCCTAGATGATGGTCATAATGTGTTGATATGATGTATGAAAGGATTATGTCTCTTATGTATGTGTATTGTGTAAAAATGGGAAGGTTGAATGGTAAATTCACTTTGGGTGACCTTGATGTGGTACATAGTGTGGATGGTGGAATGGGACGCTATTCATACATTGCACAAAGTATAGCTTAAGGGTTAATTGAGGTGAAGGCTTAATGTGATGAAGTGGTTTACATGTTGATTATGTCCTAATGTGAAGAAAGGACTTGTATGTGGGTTATGGTTGTATATTATTCCTCTTATTCTTATGTTCATGAAGGTTTTCTCAATTTGGCATATATCATGACTTTAAAATAAAATGTCCATTTTTAGAATGGCTATCCTACATAGTACCTAATTATGCTAACTTATATTTCTCATTTTTACCAAAGTGTAGGTTCCAGCATTTGAGTGATTCTCTCTAGTTAAAACTTAGATTTGAGATTCTCCATGACTAAGTGGTAAGTCCTCATAGATCGAGGACAACTACTTAATGTTTCCATTTCTTTCATGTAATAGACATTTGTTAGTCTTTCGATTGTAAAGGGTCGTGACCCTATTTCGTTTCAAGATATTGTTTATATGACCATGTGAGACAATAGACTTCCGCTTGTTCTTAATGTTTTCAATTGTTGGATTTATAAAAGAAAAGTTTTAAATTCCGCACTATTACTAAGTATCTTATGCAATGAATATGCTATGGGGCTTGTATGAGACCACTTTCGGGGTTAACTACGTCGTGTCGCATCTAGGGTGTAGACTCGGGGCATGACAAACATGGTATTAGAGCACAAGGTTTTGGGAATGGTCTTTAGGATTGATGTCTCACAATCTACGTCTAGTAGAGTCTTGTTCATCTGTGTGATTTATGAGACATCTATGAGCAAGAGGCTATAGGACATTAGGAAGTTACACTTCTTTTATAATTCTTAAAGTTGTGCCATAGAGTCTAGCTCTATAAATATCCATTTCCTAATCCTTCTCTTGTGTTTATAGGATATGAATACAAGAAGGACTACCGCAAGCAAAGTGGAAGAGGAGATTGTGAATTAGGGAGTTCCTCTCTAAGATCCTCAAGGTGACCAAGTTCCTCAAGGCAATGAAGTTCTAGATAATGCTCCAGCCATGCCTAATGAAGAGATAAGGTTGGCTATTCTAACCTTATCCCGAGCCTTAATGGCCCAAGTTAATCAGGATGTAAGGCCTACAATGAATGCTAATAAGAATACTATGTCTTCTAGGTTGAGAGACTTTGTGAGGATGAATCCTCCGGTTCTTCTTGGTTCCAAGGCGGGAGAGGAACCCCAAGAGTTTTTGGATGAGGTGTATGAGATAGCCAATGCTATGGGGGTGACTTCTAGAGACAAAGCGGAACTAGCTTCTTATCAATTGAAGGATGTTGCCCAAGTTTGGTTTACTCAATGGAAAAGCAATAGGCCGGTGGGAGCGGGTCTTATTGAATGGGAAGAGTTTAAGAAGGCATTCCTTGGTAAGTACTTTCCCCGTGAAAAGAGGGAGGTTAAGGTGGAGGAATTTATCAACCTTAGGAAAGGTAGCATGAGTGTGGAGGAGTATTCCTTGAAATTTACCCTATTGCCTAAGTATGCTTCATCCTTGGTCCCTGGGGATGAGATGAGTAGATTTGTGACTGGTGTATCCAACCTAGTTAAGGAAGAGTGTCGTACGGCAATTCTCCATGATGACATGAACATTTCTAGGCTTGTTGTGTATGCTCAATCAATTGAGGAGTCCAAACTTGAGAGAAAGAATACGGAGATAAAGAGGTCTAGGTTCGATGAACAAAGTAAACCAAGGTCCAAAAAGAGGTTCTACAACCAAGATTCTCCAATGGTCAACAGTGATGGGGTGTCTAACCCTAATTCCCAAGGAGGTAAAGGAAGTGGTTCTTCTTTTGAGAGATCTATATGTGCCAAGTGTGGAAAGCAACATTTGGGTAACTGCCTTGCCGGAACGAATGGATGTTTTGGGTGTGGAATGAAGGGTCATAAGATGAGAGATTTCCCAACACTCTCAGCCAAAGGGAGGGAGTCCAAAAAAGCTTCTATTGATTGCCCGGATCTTAATGCTCCAAAGAGAAATCGTTTCTATGTGCTCCAAGCTAACAAGGACAAAGGAGCTAATCCAGATGAAGGCACTGGTATGTGACAGTTCCTTATAGGTTGTGAATGTTGTATTGAGGTTCCTATGTTGTTTTCATGTTAGCCTTACTTGGGTTTACTCCCAAGTGGTGGATAGTATGTTGAATAGTAAGGTTGTTGAGAGTTCCTATATCCTTATCTCTTTCCTTCTATTCCTATTCAAGCTTGAGACTAAGAGTTCCTCGTAGTTTGTTTCATATTTTGGAGTCATGTGTGAATGTGTGTTTCCATTGTCTCCTTATATTATGCATGTTCTTGATGAGTTTTTTTTATATGAGAAAATGAGTTTTTATGAATTATGTTCCTCATGTTAATGTGCATTTAGTATGAGTTGTCTATATGCTTCATGAGGAGGATTGTTGAACATGCCTAAATGTACTTTTATGAAGAAATTGCATAATACGTCTAATGATGTTATCATGAGCACGATTTGAGTCGGAGAAGGTGATTCCTCCAATGAAATGAGAAATGTTGAAGTTTTCATGCATATAAGAGTTTGTAGATATAAATCCTACTTTCTTGAGTTGCATGGAGTATGTTTGAGATGGAGTTGATGTTTCCTCCTAGTTTTGTGCATTTTTTATGATGTTACATACATGATGGGCTGCTATTCTTGAGTCGTTAATCCTTTATGTGTTTGAAGTGTCATTCGAGGAGGAATTCTACCAAGTGGGGGATAATGTAACGACCCATAAAACGAATAGGTGAAACTAGAGCCTAACTAGGGTGTCTTTGAGTTGATGTGAGGTTTGAGGTGGTAAAATGTTTTCCCGAGCTAAGTTTGAGGTGTTTAGGATTTAAACATCAAGGTATGACTCCCCAAGGACCATCCTAGGGGTCTTTGAGGAGGACCCTAAAGCCTAACCACCAAGACCCCAAGAAACCAAAACTGCCCAAAAATGTTATGACCTACGGAAGGGGACCTACGCCCCGTAGGTCCATCCACGCCCCTCGGATGGCCTCCGTAGGTCAAGCCCCCAAAATGTGAGTTGCATCCATGAACCACGAGATAACAGCATGGTCTGTGACCCCACCCACGGTCCATGGGTAGGGGTTTCATAGGTGGCACCTGCTTGCTGTCCAAAGTCGGCCAAGTTAGGGATTAGTTAGGTAAATTGTTTAATTAGTTAGTTGAGTTAATGGACGCTTATTAGTGGTTTATTAAGATATTTTAAGGGTCTTTAAAGTATTAAAACACATTTACAACTAATTATTTCAAAACCCAAAATACAAACCTCCCCTCCCCTCCAAAAGTTCTCTCTATAGAAACCTCCATTGAAGGTGAAGGCTTCAAGCTCTCAAGGTCAAATCTTCATCTTTTTCAAGGGATTTTCGTGGATTTCCTCCATAAAATGTATGCTATTCTTCATCCTTGACTTAGTTTCTTTGAAGGAGCCAATTTCAAAAGTGATTTCAAGTCTCTAAAGTTCCCCAAAAACCCTAGTTTTCAATCTATGCATGGGTTCAATTCCAAAACGATTTCAAAAGCTTTTATATGTTGAATTATGAATACAATGTTTAATTATTGATAAATTAAGATTATTTCTCCCTTGAACCCATGTTTACCCTAAATTCTTAAGTTGTGAATTGTGATTGGGAATCGATTGATCATGGGAGTATGTTGAATTGCTTATGTTTATATTGAATTGGATGTTGAATCATATCAATTTCCTTATCTACTGTAGTATCTTAGATTTATCGATTTATGTTGGTTCATAGCCTTGGAAGGCAAGTTCATGAAGGATCTATGTATGATTATGATGTGAAGTATATGTGTGTGATCTCAATGAAAGGGTTGTGATCTTGTTTAGAATGTAATTGTATTATGATTGAATGTTATTTCTCAATTAACCCTTATGAATGATGATGATATATGTGAAAGGCTATTCTCACATACACACACTCATGAATGGAGTTTTCAATGATTATGTTAATGATGGAGTACCTATTGAAAGGCTATTCTCAATTGCACTCAAATGAATGATAATGACATGTTGTGAAAGGAATTTCTCACAATATGGGGATTCTTAAGTGAAAGGATATTCTCGTCTTTGAATCTATGAGCTATCCAATGAATGAATGAATGTTGGGTTTGTGATGGATACTCATTCATGAGTTGAGGCAGAGTATCTAGTAAAAATTTCTTATCCCATAATAATGAACTAATGTCATGAATATAAAGTATTCCATGGGGAATAATTCTAAGCACCGAGTGCATATGGCTTGAGATGGATTCTCATCCGTGAGTTGAGGCGGGGTATCTAGTAGCAATCTCTTGAGATGGGTGCTCATCTGTGAGTTGAGGCGGGGTATCTAGTAGCAATCTCCCTGTACCTTAAACTATGTGCCCACATAGGTCTTGCTAGTGGATCCACCTAAGCTAAAAACAATGGTCCTACCTTAGGCAAGTAGGAATCCCTTATCCTGTGAGGGTTACACTGGGATTCCATGAATTTCTCACATGGTCTATGTCGGTTAAGGATGAATTATGGCTTCTCAAAAATGCACTACTTAGTGTGGGTGATGGTACGGGACACTATACATGCATTGCATAAGTAGGCTTTTAGAGGGGACGTGGTGTGTTCCTTTATAATGTTAAATGAAAGGAATGTGCTCTTATGATGAGGTTAATGAGAATGATGATCTAATGTCTAATGAATGAAGGTGCTCCTAATGTAAGTGTGAGGGTCTTTACTTAGGAGCACCTTCATTCATTAGACATTAGACATTAGACATTAGGAGCACCTATATAAACTTATAGGACCCTAAACTAATCCATTAATTCACCACAAGTCAAGACCCCAAATCAAAACATAATTTCCCTTTCCCTCCCAAATTCTTCTCTACAAGAACACCATTGAAGACCAATGAAGAAAGCAACCTAGGGGCTTGAAGATGGAGGCTTTCACTTAGGATTTTCATGGGTTTCTACACCTAAGGTATGGTGGTTTTCATCCATGGGTAGCTATCACCCATGGTGCCCTCTCAAAAGCTTTCAATTCAAATTCTAGAAATCTTCAAAGGCTAGGGTTTCAACTCAACCCCATGGATTCCTTTAAAAGTTGTTCTAAAAGATTGATTTACGTTTTTTATGGATTATATTACTGATTTAAGATTATTTTAACTTCAAATCTAAAGAATCCATGAGTTTTCCCCCAACCCTAGCTATGGCTTTCTCTTCACAAACAATGTGGTTAGAAGTTGATTCAATTGATTGAATTAGAGTTGTTTATGATGTAATTACATGATCTAAGTATAATTATACATGTATTCTTGATTAACCTATGAATCTAAGATGAAATTGACATGATCTAGGGTTATATCATGAAAGAGGCAGGGGGTTAGATGTGATCTTCTAGGATTGATTGAACTTTACTTGGTAAATTGCCTTAGATTAGATCACCTAGACATGAATTGATCATGATGAATCTTGTAGAGCTAGACTAACTTGATTATGATCATATTGGTTATATTGTTGGTTTATGATGTTCTTCTACCTAAAGTGCCAAATCTAAGAGGATAGACTTGATCTTGACTCGTGGCTTTGAAAGAAAATCTATGAAGGTATGTTATGATGAAGTTATATTATATGAGTTGTTGACCCACTTGTAGTGGAGGAGTTTACTTATCATGTATCTCTTGTATGAATGGATTGATCCACTTATGGTGGAGGTGCTTACTTGTCAATATGTATTTTAGTGTTGAGATAAGGTCCCTCTTCCCTAGAACCCTAGATATGAATAGGTATGATACGTTATGAATACGAATGATATGTATGATCATTATAGTGTTATGTATGTTGAATTGTATGTGGTGCTATTGTGGAAGGACCCTACCACATATCCCTCTAATATGAATATATGATTCTCTACATACCATGAATGATCTACTTGAACGATGAATGGATCCATGTCTATTGTATTAATGTTAGATGTGTGATTTACTTGGTATAAGATCCTTAAATGCAATATATGTGAATTGTGCATGAGTTAGGATATGATGTACATGTTGTGACCCCATTTAGAAGGGAAGTGTCTATTATGATAATGTCGTAGTTGTTGTGCCATTGTGATGACAATCATGCACACACACACTCTCCATGCATAAAAATGAATATGATGTGTCTATGCTGTCAATTGAAAGGCTAATTCTCATATGCACCTTTACATACTATTATGCATGAAAGGTACATAACCATGAAGATATGACTATGTACGATATGATATGATTATATACGATATGCTATGACTACACATGATAAGTTAAGATTATGGTAGTAATGTTGTGTTATATGAAAGGTTATTCTCATGAACACACTACGAATATAATGTTAAATGTTTACTCACATGTTAATGATTCTAAGGTTAAAAGGACATTCTCACCCTAATGAATCTTGAGCTATTATGATGTATGTTGGTTTGAGTGCCTACGACATTCTTGTATAAACCTAAACTTAAGTAAAGACTTAATGTAACTTTTAAAGGGAATTTTTCTTAGCACCGAGCGGATATGAAAGTGAGATGGGAGGCTTTTACGTTTAGCGAGTCCGGCTTCCCAATGTATGTTGTCTCATGGGATGGAAACCTTCTACGTTTAGCAAGTCCGGGTTTCTAGTAGATATCCCCACATCCCACAACTATGTGCCTACATAGGTTTTAGCTAGTGGATCCACCTAAAAGCTAATATGTACGTTCTACCTTAGGCAAGTAGGACACTCTCTTTTCAATGTGGAAGTAGAACACCAGATTCTATGTAGCTCACATGTTCAATGTCGGTTAAGGTTATATTTCCCTAAATGATACGAATACGAGCTATGATAAGAACATGGACTCTAAGTATGACTTGTTAAGAGGTACTACTTAGTATGAGTGAGGGTATGGGACTTCACCCATACATTGCACAAGTGGACCTTAAGAGGGGTTATGGTTAGGTCATCTTATGTAATGAAGACTTATGAATTATGTATGTATGATATGAATGAATGTTAAGGTTGACTTTACTTATTACAAGTTATGATTATGAATGTCTCCTTACTTATGTATGTTGGCAATGAATGAATCAAAAGTAAGATATGTATGTTGTTGGTGATCTAAATGTGATACTTAGCATTTGGTAGGGTTATGGGATCATACCTTTGCATTGCACTAGTATGACTCTGGGTTGCTTTTATGTTAGTATGAACTTATGTTAAATATGATCATGGTGGCCTAGAAGTGATACTTCGTATAGGTAGGACTATGGACCCTATCTATACATTGCACAAGTAGAACTTAGGGTTACTTATGTGGTTGTTTTATTATAATGTTATGATCTTGATATGTGACTATGCATGTGTATTATGTCTTGTAATAGATGGTATGTGCATTATGACTACGTTTGGAGACTATGCCTGTGGTAATGTTATTATCCTTGTGCTTTGATGAACTATATGTGAGTGGTTTATGACTTATGTTCTCCAACTCTTTTAAGAATGATGTTCAAAATGCATAGCATGGTTTCCACAAAAATGTCCCCTTTAAGCATGTTTTAAATGTTTTATGCATAACTACCATACTTAGTACATTTTTCTGCTAACCCATATTTCTATGTTTTATACAAATGTAGGTGTTGGTTCATGGAGACGGGATCTATTGGTTCAAGCTTGGGATAGGTGATCCTCGAAGCTAGTTGATGAGTCCTCAAGTTCAGGGACAAACATCTTACTTAGTAGATGTCGTAGTACTTTCTTTATAGTTTCATTTTAGAACTATGTAAGGGTTGTATCCCTATGTGTCTAAGTATTCTATTGTATTAGATGGACAATGAGACAATGTTTAGACTCCTTTCTATTTTATAAAAGTCACTTCGATTGTTGAAGAAAAAGTTACAAATTTTCTACTTTTATTCTATGACATATGCAATGATGTATGCTAAGGGCTTGTATGAGACCCCTTCGGGGTCAAGTACGCCATGTCATGTCTAAGGGGTAGTCTCGGGTCGTGATAGTTCTAATGTGAAGAAAGGAATGTATGTGGGTTATGGTTGTATATTATGCCTCTTATGCTTATGTTCATGAAGGTTTTCTCAGATTGGCATATATCATGACTTTCAAATAAAATGTTCGTTTCAAGCATGGTTTTTGCATGGCTATCATACTTAGTATTTAATTGTGCTAACCCATATTTCTCCTTTTTTACCAAAGTGTAGCTTCCGGCATTTAAGTGATTCTCTCTAGTTGAAGCTTGGATTTGAGATTCTCCAAGACTAAGTGGTTGTTTTTACTAAAGATGCATGATGATTCTCAAACTTGACATATAGCATGGTTTTCAATCAAAATGTCCGTTTAAGCATGATTTTTGCATGGCTATCATACTTAGTATTTAATTGTGCTAACCCATATTTCTCCTTTTTTACCAAAGTGTAGCTTCCGGCATTTAAGTGATTCTCTCTAGTTGAAGCTTGGATTTGAGATTCTCCAAGACTAAGTGGTATGTACTCATAGATCAACGACAAGTACTTGATGTTTCAATTTCTTTCATGTAATAGACATTTGTTAGTCTTTCAATTGTAAAGGGTTGTGACCCTATTTTGTTTCAAGATATTGTTTTGATGGCCTTGTCAGACAATAGACTTCCACTTGTTCTTAATGTTTTCGATTGTTGGATTTATAAAAGAAAAGTTTTAAATACCGCACTATTTCTAAGTATCTTATGCAATGAATATGCTATGAGGCTTGTATGAGACCCCTTCGGGGTCAAGTACGTCGTGTCGCATCCGGGGAGTAGACTCGGGGCGTGACATTCTTATTCATAAATGTGGAGCGCTTCACACTCATGAACAAGACTCTACTAGATATGCCTTATGAGACATACTTCTAGAATCATTCTAAACATTGTGCTCTGATTACCAAGTTTGTCACGACTTAAGGGTACCTCCTAAACGTAACATGGTGTATAGAACCCCGAAGGACTCCATACAAGCCACTTAGTCTTCATAACATAAGCAATAGAAAAATAAGAGTAAAAACACATTTCAGTGTCCAAAATTTTAATAAAAGAAAAGCGGAAGTCTAGACACTAAGTCTCAACATAGCCATCTATTACAATACTTGAATGATATAGGGCCTAGCCCATACAACATGTCCAAAAAATGAAATACATGAACGAAACTACAACATGAGAAAAAGTCATCCTCGAACCATAAGGACTCAGAAAGAAGCTCTGAAGATACTCAAGTCCTAGCTCTAGCCACTAGAATGATCACCTCGAGAACCAGACCCTACATTTGGGGAAAATGTAGGAAAAGTAGGCGTTGGTACAAAAATGCACTAAGTATGAAAGTCATGCATAAAAACATTGAAAACATGCTAAAAGGGACATTTCATTTGAAAGTACGCAATTTATCAATTTAAACATGATTTAAGAGTTGAAAGAATGTAAGTCACAAAACATAGCCAACATAGTCATCATCATCTTAAAAGCCTTTGAAAACCCATATACAAAGCTTATTAAGTAACAATAGTTCATAACTCATTTTATTGTTCTTGTTGTGGGAATAAGCCTTAACTGACATGATACCATGTGAGCTATACATGATCCCCCGATGTTACTTACATCCAAAAGAGGAGTCCTACTTGCCTATGGTAGAACCATACTTTTAGCTTAGGTGGATCCACTAGCTAAAAGTCCTATGGGGCACATAGTTTATGGGATAAAGAGATAGCTACTAGAAACCCGGACTCAACTTGCATAAAGGGTCTCCATCTCATGAGATATACTTTGGGAACCCGGACTAAACTAATGTAAAAGGTTCCCATTTGGAAGACGGATTCAACTAGTGTAAAAGCTTTCATCTCATATTCAATATTCACTCGGTTCTAAGCATTAATTCCCAGGGAGTACATATTAAATCTTAAATTAATTCATATTCGTGGAAGAATGTCTTGACACTTAATCCATGCTTAATTCATAAGATAGCTCTTAGATCATGCGTGAGAATAACCTTTCACCGTCCATGTCCACATACAAGTCTTAGATTCAATTAGGTGAGAAAGTCTTTCAACCTTAGAATCTTCATTATGTGAGAAAACCTTTCACATCATATCATATTCATGCATAGGTGTGTTTATGAGAATATCCTTTCAACAACACAACAACTACATCATAATCATAGACACTTCACTCTCAAAGTGTTCTTAGAGCATATACATAGATTTCATAAACACATGCATAATTCTCATACTTTTCCCTTTCAAGGTTCAAAGCTCACTTTCAATGAAAATATCTAAAATTCAAACATTATACATGGATATCATCATAATTCAAGTAACTCAATCACTACATGCATAATTTCATAACATTCTTCTTTCATCAACAAAGATCCAAATCACAAGATTACAATTGAGAAATATGGGGATTTCATTTTCTTGGGGATTCATCATAAAAACCATACGAAATCATCAATTCATGCTTAATATAACATAATTCAGTCATTCAAATTGATTTTGAAAGGAACCCTTTACTTTGGAATCAAACCCTAACATTTGGGGATTTCTGTCTTTGAAATTGGAATTTTGAAGGAACTTCATGGATGAAAGCTATCATACCTTAACAATAAAGCCCAATGAATTTTATGTGAATAACCTTGCTTCTTTAACCGTAGCTCCAACTTCCTTCTTCTTCTTCTTCTTCAAATTCTAGAGAGAATATTTGAGAGGATGAATTTAGGATTTTTTTGGGGTTTTGGAAATAATGTCTTGAAAATGAGAGTTTAAGGGTTAAAATAGCTTATATAGGTGTACAAATTCTAGGTAAAACTACCTTACCTAATACCCACTAAAAAGAAATTTCCCAAACTGCCCTTAATTGGGCAGCCTAGAGCCAAGCACCATAGCAGGCTCCACTAGTCGTGGTCCTTACCACTGGTCGTGGTCTTGCCCGTGGTCCTTGGTCCAGTGGCTAGGCCACCAAGTTTTGTTCTCCGAAATTTCAAGGCATTACCATGAGCCTTTCCACTGGCCGTGAAGTGGCTCGTGGTGATGAGCCAACTTTAGGCAGCACTTAGGGAGCTACTGCCCAAGAACCACTAACCACTCCATGGGTCGTTGTCCTCACCATTGGCTGTGGCGGTGGTAATGAAGATGGGTAGTGCCTTGCAAGCTTGGGGCAGCCTTGACCCTTTCCCATTTGCCTTGGCTCTTGCCCCTTTGCCTTGGCTCTTGTTGCCTTCATACTTAGCCCTAGATGGCCTACTAGACTACGGGGTGTTACAATAAGAAGTCGCATCATTGTTGATTTTGGTTCCTCCAGCCCAAGTTGCTTAAAGACTGCATAAGGCATCAAATATATACTTGCCCTCAAATCACACAGAGCCCTTGAAAATTGAAGCATGCCAATAGTGCATGGAATGGTGAATGCTCTCGGATCCTCTTTCTTTGTAATCATCTCGCTAGTCATAATGGCACTACAATTATAAGATACTTCGATTGTTTTAAAGTCCATGTTTTGCTTCTTGGTGACCAGCTCTATCTTTAATTTAGCATATCTCGGCATCTCCAATAATGCTTCCACTAAAAAAAGGTTTATAGAGAGTGTCTTAAACATAGATAGGAATTTCTAGAACTTTTCGTCCTCATTTTTCTTTTTGAGACTTTGAGGAAATGGAGGAGCAATTTTGGGAAGAGGTTGCATTATCTTTGGAGCTGAGACTGCCTTTTCATTACCTTTTTGCAACTCGTCGGCGGAGCTTTGTTTGGAACTTTCCTCCTTCTCTTCGAGCATATCAATCTCCGGTGTTTGAAAGAGATTATCTTCCTCATCGATGTCTTTATCTTCTTCATAGGTGATCCACCTATTATCTTTACCAACTGCTATCTTTCCACTTTGAGTCACAACCGCAAAATATTTCTCGTAGTTAGCTCTTAAATTTTGGACACATTCAATTTCACCCCTTCAAATACCATGGGTTCTAGTTGCGTTGAAATCTGGCTCAGTTGGTCTTCAAGTTGTTTGATTGCATCTGCTTGAGAGTTTACTTTATTGTTTAATGATGAGAAATTAGCTTTCATCTCCTTAATCATGTCATCAGATCCTTCAACCTTATCTAGTATATGCGACAATAATTCATCCACTCGTAGATTACCCGAACTACCTTTTGATCTCTGGCTGTCACTTGATTGTGTGTGACCCTCTTCATGATTTTCTTCTCCCATCCATGGGTCATGTTGCTAAGCCCATTCTTGATAGTATCGTCTCCTCTCATCTTCCTTATACGAGTTCCAACCTTGATTCCCACCCGCCTTTATGTAGCGCGGGTAAGAACCCTCCTCAAGCCTAAACACCCTCTTGAATTATTTGGGTTCACTAACATTTTCTAGTACTTGTTTTTGTAACAGTTCCATTTGGGACATAATTTTGCCAATATTCTCATCCCTCTCTTTTTCCTTGTCAAGTTGTTCTTGTGTCATTCTAAAAATGAAGGGGGAAACTTGGTCCTCTTGAGTGTACCATGCCTGATTGATCTTTGTCATTTCATCAAGAATGGATGAGGCTACCTCAAATGGTTGGAGCATTATCCCTTATCGAGCCAGTTGGTCGGCTACTCCTTTGTTCACTGAATCTAAACTCCTATAGAAGTATCAAAGTATCATATCACCCAGAAGCCCATGAGTAGGACATAGTAAGAGCAGCTTCTGATATCTCAGCCAAGTCTAATGAATTGGTTCTCCTTCCACCCGCTTGAAGTTTTGCATGTTGTCACACAATTTCACCATTTTGGAGGGTGGAAAGAATCTTGTATAGAATGTGTTGGTAAGAACTTCCCATGATAAAATAGAGTCCATTGGTAGCCTTGCTAGACACTTGGTTGCATCTCCCATTAAAGAAAATGGGAACAACCGAAGTCGAATTGATTCTTGTGTAACCTCCTTGAGTGAGAATGGGTTGCACACTTCCACGAAATTACAAATACGCTCATAGGGGTGTTCATGATCAAGTCCCCCAAATATACCCTTAGTTTGTAGGAGATGCAGCATGGTATTTGTCACATGGAATTCAGCATGATCCACCACCAGCGGTAGGTTAATAGCACCGACGCCCCCCAATAGAGCTTTATTGTTATGGAAGGAGTCAAAACCATCATCTTGTTTACCAGGCTGGTTTATAGTTCTTTCATTCGCGTTCATCTTTTCACCTGATCACAAACAGCTCACAACAAATAGTAAGTTGATTCAACTACAACACAAAGAAATCACAATTCCAATTCAATAATAGAATTCTAAACAACACCACTCTCCGGTAGCGGCGCCATTTTGACTAACGTCTCAAATACTCATCTGATTCTAAGTGTAGACTATCGTTAATTAGTATAAAACCCAACAAACAGTTGGGGTCAAACCCACGGGGAGCAGTATAAGTTTGAATTTAATTATGAAGTAGTGAATATGGCTCCATTGATTGTAGGAACAGAAATTATTAGAATCACTTAATCCAATCAAGAAGGTGATATCAATGCAGGAGGGGAAATTTGAGTTCAATCAACGATTAGAACAATGACGAATAACGAAAGAAATCAAATGATTTAGAGATACTTGGAAGAATGACCGATTAACTGACAATTACGCTAAATGGGTGGTAGTTCATTACTCAAGGTTACTAAATCTTCATAGGTAGGTTTTACCAAAGATGAGATAGCTTTCTCTCAAACAACTACCTCACTTCAAGTGAGTTCTCTCGAACTTCAACAGGCTAAACAGGAAAACCAGCCCACAGCCTCATTTCATCTACTCTCTCAAGCTAGATAGGTAAAATGGATCTTAGGATTCACTCTCTTGAGTTGAATCCACAAGAGACCTATTACTACGAATGCTAATTTTAAGCCTTAGTTTTACACCTTTCTCTCAAGCAAGCATGTCACACTCCGAAATCTAGTAGAATACCATAGAGCTTAACATGAGTGCTAAAGTGTCTTTTCATAATTGTTTAAGACTTAACTAAGCTAAGATGAAAGGGGTAAACATCTAGGAAGAAGGTAAGGACCTAAACTACCAAGAGGAAATAAAGGAAAACAATATTTCCTAGGACCACTTAGCGATGGGAAGTAGCATCACCCAAGAGCCTTGGCGATTAGCCAAATTGCCTCTCCTCGCCTAGTGGTCAGCCTCCCCTAGATGTAGCCACTATAACTTTACGCGAGCTATGTCAGGCCTCGCCAACCCACATGGCGAATCGCCCAAGTGACTGTATCCAATTAGGAGCATTCTGTAATTTTTTGCGAGCCAAGGGTCCATTAGGCGACTCACCTAGTGCACTTGGCTAGCCAAGGGGTCCATTGGGCGAGCAAAGTCGTGAAGGAGGGAAATTTTAAGTTGTAACTTAAAGGGTCCCTAGTTCTATTCCAAAATTTAAACCACATTATTCTACTATTTTCCCAATAAGTATATAACCTTTTTAGACTTGAAATTCTTTCAACTAAGTCACTTTTAAAAGAATTAAAATAAGACCCACCTCCTCTCCAATATTTCTCTCACTAGAAATCCTCCATTGAAGAAGCTCAAGAACTTGAAGATTAGGGCTCAAGAACCAACCTTTTCAACTCCAATTCAAGAGGGAATCTCCAATTAAGTTATGGGAGTCTTGATTCATGGAGATCTTTCCTCCATGAAGCCCTTCAACTCTTAATTTCAAATTGGTAGATTCTTCAAAACCTAGGGTTTTCAATCTAGACATAGGTTCTTCCTAAAAATGATTTCAATTGGTTAATTGTCCTATATTATGATTGGATTGTTGTTTAATGGTGATTTATATAGTAACCCATGACCCTAATTTCGTGAATTGTGATGGGTGTATTGATGCAAGGTGAATACTAGGAATTGTTTCTATGGTATTGTAGTTATTGAATCTTGTTTTATTCATGCCTAATGTAGTATTACGAGGTGTGATTGTGTGACATGATTCATTACACTTTAAGGGTAAGTTATGAAGGTTGGTATATGTTGATGAAAGTTGTGTATGAACTTATGATTTAATTAGAAAGTGAAGATCCTTAGACTATTGTGTAAATTGAGGTATTGTTGAAAGGTCATTCTTCCCTTACCCTTACTGTAACAACCCAGAAAATAATAGGTTAAACTTGAGCCTAAACGTGAGGGCTAAAGGTTTTGGGTGTAGGCCATGGGGAGGGGCCAACGCTGCCAAAAAACTAGGCCTAGTCACTGCCTCACATCACCATGAGGGTCTTCATGACCCGTGGTGGCCACCACGAGCCATGGTGCCACCTGTGGTGTCAAGGAAATGTGCCCTAGTTTGGTGCCAAGTCAAGGCTCCCCTTCACAAGCCACTTCATGACTCGTGGTCATGACCACGGGCCGTGGGAAGACTCGTAGGGTTGCCTTAACTTTGTGGGGATGTTGGAAAGTTGAGGAGATACGGGTCAAGGGACCACAGGCACCACAACGGGCCGTGGTGCCCTTGACGAGGCGTGAAGTTTGGCGTGAGGGTGACTTGGTGTCAAGGCTCCAAGGCCTTGCATCCATGAGTTTAAGGCTAGACCACAACCTCCACAACGACTCGTGGTGTTGACCACAGATCGTGGGAGGCTCTGTGGTCATGCCTTGTCCTCATGAAGGCTTGGCAACAAAATGGCGCTACTGCCTAGAGGACCACGGGCACCACCACGGACTGTGTTCCCCTTCACGGACCGTGGTCCCCTTCACGGACCGTCCAAGTGGGCATGTGACTGGACGGGGTTGTCAAGTAAAGGTCATTTTGGTAATTTGTGTTTAAGTTGTAATGTTGTGGGGTCATTTTAAGTAGATATATATATATTCTAAGTGTTTTAACACCTATTTTACCCCATTATTCAAAACACCCAAATCAAAACTAATGTACCGTGAGTTTACAGTATTTTTAATACATTTCACTTAAGAGTTGTGTTTGTGTATAGGGCCATTTTGTATTGGTTTTTATGTATTTTTATCATGTTTGCAGGAAATATGTTCAGATGCAGAAGCTGAGAGACACAACAGAAGGATGTGCAGAAAAGGGCATCTACGGAGGTGATCTACAGACCGTAGGTCCATTCACACTTCGTAGATGGTTGACATAGTTGGGAAGGCAAGGCATTGAAGAAGATCAGGCAATTCTTGAATAAGTCTGGAACCACGGTGGCAATCGACGGACCATAGATTGATCAACGGATCGTACTGTTGATCCGTCAAATGATTCAAATAGGGGTTCCAGTACCTGATTTTTGAAGATTCTAAGTATGGAGCTACGGAGGAGGATCCACGGACCGTAGTTGAATCCACGGTCCGTACTATGGATCTGTCGATTGGTTTAGAGAGTTCAAGATTTAGAAATTATCCTAAGTCCTGAGTAACGGAAGGGACCTACGGACCGTAGGTCAATCCACGGTCAGTAGGTCAGTGTCATAGATCGAAGACGCGTGTTGAAACATTATTTCCATATTTCATTTCTTTTTTAGTTAGGACTTGTTTTTCTATAAATAGGGTATGTAAACCTCATTTTTTTTTGGGTTAGACATTATTACTTTGGTTTTAGTTCTTGACTTTGGAGATTAACTTGCAACTATAGAAATTCTTAATTTCTTAAGTTCATTTTGAAGATTTTGGTATTGAAATTCAAGTTGAGATTCTGGGTTTCTTCTATTCATTACATAAGTTCATGATTTCTTCATCTAAAGATCTGAATTGTGTTCTTGCTACTATGGGTAACTAAATCCACAACTAAGGTTGTGGGAATCATGAGCGATTAACAAAATATGAATAGTAACTAAGCAGTTCTTGAATAGTGTATTGCATGAATTGATAATTTTTTCGTTTAGAAGTCTTTTTAGAGGTTGCAAACAATAGAACTCGCCTCGTTACTACTTGCCGGACCAAGAATGTAATTAACGAGAAAAGAATTATCAATATAGATTTAGTGTGATACTATCTAATAGTCTATTGTCGATTGGTGCCAGGGTAAAAACTAAGTCATACATCAATGTGATGTCTAATATGAGGTAACGGTAAGGGTTAATAAATTGTACACACGTAGCCGGACCAAACTGCGGGGTGAAATTCTCTAGATGCCGGACCAATGATTTAGAGATACCTAACTTAACACTTTGCATTTAATACACTAGAAAGGGTTGCTATTACTAGTATTATTGCGTTATGAGCTTATGGAGAACACATACACCCTAGTTTCTCTCTCATCTTGATAAAAACTAAAGTTTGAATCTTGCTTACTAATTGTCACATAATTTCCAGAATTTGTTTCACAAATCCCCCCCTCCCCCCTTTAATTACTTGTTTGGGAAATACTTTGACTAAACGAATATAATCGTAAGTTAAATTTAAGTCTAGACCATATTCCTCGTGGGATCGACCCCAACCTAAAGTTGGGTTCTTTACTTGATAAGGATCGCTTATGCTTCTTTAAGGAGTTGTAATTTGAGCGTATCAAATTTTGCCACCGCTGCCGAAGAATAAGGCTTTTAGATTATTTTTAACTACGTTATTGAACTTTAGTCAAATATTTCCTGATTTTACTTTTTCTTTTGTTTTTGTCTCTCTTAGGTTCCTACTCTAGTGTATTCCAAGTACACGAAGCCAATGAGAACCACTTGCTCCCTACGATTCTGAACTGAACTGAACTTTGGGAAGAATGAATAATCAAAGAGTTCCAGTTATTCCTATCGGAGGAGAATTAGGTAATGATGTTGGGCTGTAGCCTCCGAGGGTTGGTGATGAGACTAATCAGGTTCAAGCCAAGAATCTACTGAGAGATACAGAGAGGGTACAAGAACAACCAGGGCCAACATTGCATGATAATTATAGGGTCAACTTTAATGTGGCTGAATCTAACGGACCTCTCGCCCTACCTCCTCTACCTCCGGGGCATACATTTGTGGTGACTAATAGTCTGATGCAAATGCTTACAGCGAAGGGCTTATTTGCGGGTTTGGCATCGGAGGATCCACATGCTTATGTAACCAAGCTAAGAGGTGTTTGCAAAAGTTGTGTGGGACGACCCGACTTGGACATGGATGTCATCGGACTGCGAGTATTCCCTCTATCTTTGACTGGCAATGATGCTGTGTCGTTTAATGAGCTCCCTTACAACTCAATTTATACGTGGGACAAATTGATTGATGTGTTCCTAGAAAATTCTTTCTAGTGTCAAAGAAGTTGAACCATAAAGATAAACTCAACAATTTTGTCGCACTACCTGGAGAGTCTGTGAGTAGTTCGTGGGACAGGTTCACTGCTTTCATTAGAGGTATTCTAAATCACTGTATTGATGATGAGTCGTTGAAGGAATACTTCTACCGAGGTCAGGATGACAACAGTAAGGCAATGTTTGATACCATTGTTGAAGGTTCATACGGTGAGTGCACTTTTGAGTAGATTACGGAGAAATCGGAGAAGATCTCTTGAAACAATAAAGCTTGGAGCACTATAAAGTCGGACACCGGGAGAAACATGTTTGACATTCAAGCTACAAACAACCGATCTACGGATGAGATTCGTGAGGAGATGGCTTAGATGAGGACCGAATTAGGGTTGTTCTTGAAGCATGTGAGCGGAGGCGTGGAGAAGGTAAATGTTGTGAATTATTTGACTAGAAATCCACCACCGATTGAGGACTGTTACTATAAAGAGGATGCTTATGCGGTAAATGATCAGACGGGGGGTTTCCGACCAAACGCCCAAGGTTCCAATATGGATAATTGGGGCCAAGGTCAAGGAAACCAAGGTCAAAACTATGGAAACTACAACCCAGAGAGGCAATATGTCTGGGATGGGAACTACAATCGGAACAACTATGGCAACAGAAACGATCAGGTTGGACCTTATGTTCCTCCTCAAAATTAGGAATCTGGCCATAGGGAAGCTGGAATTAATATGTCACGTATTGAGGATATGATGCAGAAAATGATGAGGAGATTTGATGCAACTGATGAGAATGTGAATGAGATGAGAAATGATTTGTCTGGTATTGGTCAAAAAGTTGATGCCTACGCAATGTCAATCAAGCATCTTGAGTAGCAGATGACTCAGTTGTTAACTACAGTAAATCCACGTCAACCTGGCACTCTTCCTAGAAGCACCATCCAGAATCCAAAGAATGATGGGCATTGTATGGTAGTCACTACTCGAGGGGGTATGCAAACCATTGATCCACCTATGTCGTCTAGGGTGGAAATTGAGACTAGAAAAGATGATGATGTGGTTGAGGTAAGTGGAGAGTCCCAGAATGCGACAGAGAAAGAAGCAGAGGTAACTGAGAAAGTTGTCCCCATACCTAGACCTCCTCCTCCTTTCCCATAGAGATTAGTGAAGAAGACTGAAAAAGGAAAATACCACAGGTTTATTAGCATGTTGAAGCAGCTTTCCATCAATGTTCCATTGATATAGGCTTTGGAGCAAATACCTGGGTATGCAAAATTTATGAAAGATATGGTGACAAAGAAAAGGGCCGTGAGCTCCGAAGAAGATGATAGATTGCAACATTGTAGTGTTATTGCTACAAGGTCCCTTGTGCAAAAGGAGGATGCCGGTGCCTTCACTATTCCATGTACCATCGGGTTGTTGCATTTTCCTAAAGCATTGTGTGATCTTGGTGCTAGAATTAATCTGATGCCATTGTCTATTTACAAGAAGTTGGGTCTGGGAGATCCAAAACCGATTGCGATGCGGTTGCTAATGGCCGATAGAACTGTGAATAGGCCCATTGGTGTGCTCCATGATGTACTAGTGAAAGTGGAGTCGTTCATCTTTCCAGCGGATTTTGTGCTTCTTAACTGTGAGGTTGATTTTGAGGTTCCCATCATTATTTGGAGACCATTCCTTGCCACTGGGTGCGCCTTGGTTGATATGGAAAAAAGGGAGATGAAGTTCAGAGTGAACAATGAAAAGTCAACTTTCAATATATGTAGGTCTTTAAAGTAGAGTAGTGAGCTCCAATCGGTTTCTGCGATAACATATAGAGTCTACAGTATGTCTGAGGTGCAGATTGAAGAGAGACTGGGTGTTGAGGAACTAGCAACGGTTATGATGAACTTTGAGAGTGATGGTATCAAAGAGTACGATGAGTTGGTAGCCGCACTTGATAGGTGCGAATATCGTTCGAAACCAAAGAAGTTGGAACTAGACATGAAAAATTGTGATTCTCCACCGCAAGACCGTCGATTGAGGAGGCACCGAAATTGGAGCTTAAGGCTCTACCATCACATTTGAGGTACGTATTCTTGGGAAAAGATGATACCTTAACGGTTAACATTGCGGCATATTTGAATGGGCGACAAGTAGAGTGTTTGGTTGATGTGTTGAAGAGGTTCAAACGAGTTATTGGGTGGACAAATGCAGACATTATTGGGATCCCTCCCGATATCTGTTCTCATAAAATCCAACTCATGCCAGATCACAAGCCTACTATTGAGCACCAGAGAATATTAAATCTGCCTATGCAAAAGGTAGTTAAAAAGGAGATCATCAAGTGGTTGGATGCCGAAGTTGTTTAACCCATTGCAGATAGTAGTTAGGTGTGTCCTGTTCAGTGTGTGCCCAAGAAAGGTGGGATTACTGTGGTTCCTAATGAGAGAAATGAGCTTGTTCCGATGCGGCCTATGACTGGATGGAGAGAGCATGGACTACCGAAAGTTAAATGCTTGGACAGAAAAGGACCATGTCCCTATGCCATCAAGGATCAGATGCTGGATAGACTTGCAGGTAACGGTTGGTATTGTTTTTTTATGGTTATTCAGGCTACAATCAGATTTCTATCGCTCCGGAAGACCAAGAGAAGATCACCTTCACTTGCCCTTATGGGACTTTCGCCTTCAAACGGACGCCATTTGGGTTGTGCAATGCTCCAGCAACCTTCCAGTGTTGTATGATGTCGATATTCTATGATATGGTGGAGGACACTATTGAGGTGTTCATAGATGATTTCTCTATCGTAGGTGACTCTTTTGATCGTTGTCTGGATCATTTGGTTGAGGTGCTTAAAAGGTGTGAAGACTGCAATCTGGTGCTAAACTGGGAGAAGTGCCATTTTATGGTGAAAGAAGGGATAGTTTTGGGCCATCGTATCTCTGAGAAGGGCATTAAGGTTGATAGAGTGAAATTTGAGGTAATAGAAAAGCTTC
The DNA here is from genome assembly GCF_000226075.1 of Solanum tuberosum. NCBI lineage: Eukaryota > Viridiplantae > Streptophyta > Magnoliopsida > Solanales > Solanaceae > Solanum > Solanum tuberosum. Next base: position 93,320 of record NW_006239082.1, on the reverse strand, counting down.
CACAACCTATCTCTGTTAAAGGTGCTTGAAGTTTTCTTGGGCATGCAGGTTTCTATAGGAGGTTCATCAAGAATTTCTCCAAAATTGCACACCCATTGTGCAAATTGCTCGAAAAGGAGTAAAAATTTGATTTTGATGATACTTGTCTAAAAAGCATTTGGGGAGTTAAAGGAGAAGTTAGTTACTGCACCTATCATTATTTGACCGCATTGGGAACAACCGTTTTAGGTAATGTGTGATGCGTGTGGAGTGGTGCTTGGTGTGGTATTGGGACAGAGGCGAGAGAAGATTATTCATCCTATTTACTATGCTAGCAATTCTCTAAATGTGGCTCAAAAGAACTATATTGTGACTGAACAGGAGCTTCCTTCAGTTGTTTTCACATTCAAGAAATTTTAATCCTACTTGATTGGTACTAAGGTCATTGTGCATACTGACCATTCGTGAAATGACCCAAAAAGTTCTTAAAAATGTGCTTCGGAAGTTACCGGAAACTTGTTTAGCTATATATAAAAAAAACTGGTTCTTTTTTCGAAAATCCGACTTCATATTCTTGTTTAGGGGGTCAAATTGAGTGGGAAATGGGTCTAACCCAAATTTTAGAGCAACCGTATCAAAATCCGAAATTTTCAAGTGAAGCCTTTTTCGAGGGTCTACTTTGGAGGGTCATATCTCCTAGCACACAAATTATTGGGTGGCCAATAACATATCCATGGAAAGCCCTTTGAGTTAACTACCTAACGCACTTCGTTTCACCTCATTCGGAGTTCGGACGAAGAAGTTATGCCCATTTTCGTAAAATCTGTCCGGCAGGAAAGACAATTTCCAGTGAGCGTTTTTACATTGTTCACCCGCCTCATTATTTTTTCTAAGTGTTGGACCATTTTTCCAAAGGGCATATGTTATTTCCTATATACCATTAGTTCAATTACCATCTCTAAAACATTTCCCAAAACACCTCTCCCATACTTAGACACATTTTCTCTCAAGTTCTCTCAAGAACCCTAATCCAAAACCTTCCTCAAGATTGAAGAGACTCTTGCTCTAAGTTCCAAGCTTCCATTGAAAACACTCTCAAGACCTTCATAAAAAAAACTCATGGTATATGGTGTTGAACTCATAGGTCCTTCCACCCATAGTGTCTAGACTCTATTCTACT
>NW_006239082.1:91906-92061 GCF_000226075.1 Solanum tuberosum | reverse complement strand
TTGTCTTGAATGTAAACAGGCTAAGTCTAGAACATTGGCGCATGGTCTTTATACTCCTTTACCTATTTCTAATTGCCCTTGGATTGATATTTCTATGGATTTCATATTGGGGCTGCCAAGGACTAAGTATGGTAAGGATAGTATATTTGTGGTAG
>NW_006239082.1:89305-89480 GCF_000226075.1 Solanum tuberosum | reverse complement strand
TGGATCCCTTGTCCCCTTGAAAGATGGCATCTTCATCTTTATACTATTTATATTATCATTTTCTACTCTACCTCTTTGTCCCCTCCTATCTCTTATTTCTAGATTAAATTCAACATTAAAATCATCATTATCATATTCAGGATTTACAAAAGGGATATGGGGTACATTCCTTCTA
>NW_006239082.1:81122-87785 GCF_000226075.1 Solanum tuberosum | reverse complement strand
AAATAAATAAATAAGGTAAATCCCAACTAGGAAAAGAATCTTGACAATCTTGGAAAGTTTGACTAGTCTTCTCTCAAAACTTGGGCAGAAAGCAACTCTTGTTGTGGCTGATTCTTGGACTCTTCTTGACCTTATTTGCACGAAATTGGACCTTAAAATTCCTCATCTTGGGCTTGAATTTGGGCCACCAAATAATTGTAGCATTTGGACAATTCCTCTCCCTTGGGCTTGAGTTCTTCTTCCCCAATAAGACACATTTGGATCAGCGATTGAAGCCCATTGAGCTTATCATTGAACTCCTTGGTTTGAGATCTTGTTATGGGCCTCCTTGGAGTTTCTAAAGCTTCATCCTTGTCCTTCAATGGAGTAGAGCTTCCTTGGATGCTATCATCAGCCCACTTCCCGTAGCTAAGGGGTCAGGGGTCAAGGCCTCAGAAAGAGGCCCTATGAACCTCCACCCACGATTCACCAGCATGCCACGTGGGTCCATCGATGGACCGTGGTCATGGGGTTGTGGGTGAGGCTTGAAACTACTATTTGGAAGTTACATTTAGAGGCATTTTTGGGATTCCTGGTTTTAATTAATATTAAGTGACATCATTTTAAAATAAATTAGACTAACTAAATATGGTTTTTAAGTCACCAAATTAAGTCATCCAAGCCATTATTCTAGAAATCCTAAAAGAACTCATCCTTTCCAAAGATTCTCTCTCTAGAACTTCAAAGAAGAAGAAGGAACTGGGAGCTAGGGTTTGAAGGGGCAAGGTTTTCTAGTCAAATTATTTGGAGATTCATAGCTAAGGTATGGTAGATCTTTATCCATGGATAAAATTCATCCATGGAGTCCCTTCAAAACAGAATTTCAAAGGTAGAAATTCTCCAAAAGATGGGGTTTGACTCCAACTCATGGATTCCTTTTCAAAAATAATTCTATTGATTTAATTACTTTATATTATGATTGAATTGATGTTTTATTATGGTTAAATGTTGAAATCCCCCAAGACTCCATGATATCCCCATATTCCCAATTTATGACCTTGTGATGTGGGTGAATTGATAAAAGAAGGATATGATGGGATTATGCTTGTAATGATTGAGCTATTTGAATTATGTTATTATCCATGTCTAATGTATTAATTCTAGATTTGTCTATTAAATATGATCCTTGATCCTTGAAGTGTAAAGTATGAGAATTATGCATGATTATGAGATTTATGTATATGCTTTATGAACACCTTGAAAGTAAAGTGATTATGATAATGTTGTTGTGTTGATTGAAAGGCTATTCTCATGAATACATAATGAACATAATGTCAAAGGTTTTCTCACATAATGGAGATTCTAGGTTGAAAGGCCATTCTCACCTATTGAATCTATGAGCTATCTTATGAATTATGTTGGATTGAGTTTCAAGACATTCTTCCATGAATATGAACTTCAGTCAAGATTAAATATGTACTCCGTGGGAATTATGCTTAGCACCGAGTGGTTATTGATATGAGATGGAAGCCCCCCTGCTAGAAAGGGTAGGTTTCTAGAAAGAATATCTTGAGATGGAAGCTCCCCCGCTACAAAGGGCGGGCTTTTAATAGCAATCTCCATTATCCGATAAACTTGTGCCCCCGTAGGTTACTTAGCTAAATGGATCCACCTAAAGCTAAGAGTATGGTTCTACCTTAGGCAAGTAGGACAACCCTTATCGGTGTGGAGAACACCAGATTCCATGCTAAGCTCACATGGTCTATGTCGGTTAAGGCTTATTCCCACTATGAAAAGAATATGAATTATGAACTATGGCTACTCAAGAAGCTTTACTCAGTATGGGTGAAATTATGGGATCTTATTCATGCATTGTACAAGTATGCTTTGAGGGTAGTTATGGTATGTTTCTCATATGATATGATTATATATGTAATGACTATGTTTATGACTTATGCTTCTCTATTGTCTTCAAAATGGTGCTTTAACTTAGTAAATTACATGCATTCAACTAAAATTTCCTTTTTAGCATGTTTTCAAGGATTTTATGCATGGCTATCATACTTAGTGCATTTTTGTACTAACCTATATTTTCCTACATTCTCCCCAAGTGTAGGGTTCGGTTCTCATGGTGGTCCCCATTGTGGCTAGAGCTTGAAATTGATCATTTCTCCTAGCTTGTTGGTGAGTCTGTATGATTCGAGGACGGATGCTATCATTGTAGTTTGTTTCATTGTATTTCTATTTACAGACATGTTGCATGGGCTAGGCCCAATTTGATTCAAGTATTGTAATAGATGGCTAACTTGAAACACGGCTAGACTTCCACTTTCTTTTAGGAAAATTTTAGATTTGAAATGTATTTTTACTCTTATTGTTCTAATTCTTTATGTTATGATATGCCAAGCGTCTTACATGGGGCTGTTTCGGGGTTCTATGTGCCTTGTTATATATAGGGGCACCCCTGGATCGTGACAAACTTGGTATCAGAGCACAAGATTTAGAATGATTCTAGGATGATGTCTCATAAGCCACGTCTAGTACAATCTTGTTCATGAGTGTGAAGTGAGACACATTTATGAATGAGAGACTATAACATGTTTAGAAAATTTCACTTCTTTCATTACTCTTAATCGTGCCATAGAGTTTAACTCTATAAAGTCTCTCTCCTAATCCTTTTCTTGTGTCTTCAGGATATGAATACACGAAGGGCTAATGCAAGAAGAATAGAGGGTGAAAATGTGAATGAAGAAGCTCCTTAAGCTAATCAAGCTCATATTAATAATTCAGCTATGTTGGATGTGGAGGTTAGGTCGGCTTTTCAAATGTTGGCCCAAGCTTTGACTACTCAAGCTCAAGCTGTGACGGCTCAGGCCAATAGAGATGTTGTAACTCATGTTAATCCTAATTTCAATTTTGCTTCTTCAAGGGTGAGGGATTGTGCTAGAATGAACTCTCCCAAATTTCATGGCTCCAAAGTGGAAGAGGATCCTCAAGAATTTTGGAAGTGGTTTGTAAGATACTTTACATCATAGGGGTGACTTCGGTAGAAAAAGCGGAGTTAGGCGCTTACCAATTGAAGAGTGTTTCTCAAGTATGGTATAATCAATGGAAGAACAATAGGCCGGTAGGAGCGGGTCCCATAGAGTGGGAAGTGTTTAAATAAGTGTTTCTTGATAGTTTCTTTCGCCGAGAGTTAAGGGAAGCTAAGGTGGAAGAGTTCATTAACCTTCATTAAGGAAGCATATGTGTGAAAGAGTATGCACTAAAGTTCACTCAATTGTCCATGTATGCTCCATCTATGGTGGCAGATTCCAGGGATGAGACGAATAGGTTTTTAACAAGTGTGTCCGGCTTAGTAGTAAACGAATGTCATTCGGCAATGCTCCATCATGATAAATATATCTCACATACTATGATGTATGCCCAATATATAGAGGAAGAAAAACTCAAGAAAAAGATAGGGAGGTGTAAAGAGCTAGGACTGGTGAGGGGAACTTCTCCAAGGCTAAGTTAGATGGACAAGGTCGACGAGCTTTCAAACAAAGGTTCTCCAATCAAGGATCTTATAGTGCTTCCCCAAGGGTCAACAAGGATAGGGTTTCTAACCCTATACCTCAAGGATGTAATAGTTGTGGCTCTTATGTGTGGCCTGATTATGCAAAATGTGGGAAGAAACATGATGGCAAGTGTCTATCCAACACAAGTGTCTGTTTTTGTTGTGGTAAGAGTGTTAACTGAGGAATTGCCAAACACTTTCGGCCAAAGGGAAAGAAGGCAAGCAAGACCCTCCAGCGGTTCAAACTCCAATGCCCCAAATGAAAACTGTTTTTATGCTCTTCAATATCGAGGTGACAAAGAGAGCTCCCAGATGTGGTGACCGGCATGTTAAAATTCTTTCTTATTGATGTATATGCCTTGTTAGATCCTGGTGCTACTTTGTACTTTGTGACACCTTATGTGGCCATAAAATTTGATATACTCCCCAAAGTGTTAGTGGAACCTTTTTCGGTCTCTACCCCAGTTGGTGATTTGATGATGGCTAAGAGAGTCTATAAGAGATGTCCTATTTCCTTATCCCATAGTGTTACTTTTGGTGGATTTGGTAGCGTTAGACATGTTAGACTTCGATGTGATTTTGGGTATGGATTGGTTGCATGCATGTTATGCCTCTATCGATTGTAAGACGTGGGTGGTTAGGTTCCGATTTTCAAATTAACCTATTTTAGAGTGAAAGGGGGGAAATTCTATACCTAGAGGTCAATTTGTCTCTTGTCTTAAAGCTTGGAAGATGATCTCCAAAAGGTGTATTTACCATCTTGCTTGGGTGAGGGATGTTCAATCCGAACCCCTTCTCTATAGTTGGTTCCGATAGTGAATGAGTTTCCAGAAGTTTTCCCTGATGATTTGCCAGGTATTCCTACCGAGCGGGAAATAGATTTTTGTATTGTTCTTCCTCCGGTTATGCAACCTATATCCATTCCTCCTAATAGAATGGCTTCGATCGAGTTGAAAGACTAACTAAAAGATTTATTAGATAAGGTTTTATCCGACCGAGTATCTCTCCATGGGGTGCTCCGGTGTTGTTTGTTTGAAAGAAAGATGGGTCTCTTAGAATATGCATCGTTTATCGTCAATTGAATTAAGTGACTGATGCTTATCATCGATAATATAGTAACCCAACCGAGGGTATAGTAACCTATGGTATGAGTGTCTACGATCATCGATAATATAGTAACTCAATCGAGGGTTGGGGTCGTGTCCCAAGGGAGCGGTTTTGAGAATTACTAGCCAGTTAAAATTTCATTCGAATTAGTCATAGCTAAATACATTTGCAATAAAACACATAGTAAATTAAAGGGGGTGACACTAAAGTGTCAAATATCAAATGGGGTTTTAGTAACAAGTGCTAAAACGGTAAAATAAATAAGAAAATCAAGTATGGGGAAAGGTTCTTGGGATTTGACCGCCATATAAGTTGAGATAAATTGTTGGGTACATGCTTTCGATAGGAAATTTGCAAAATAATAGTGACTAGGCTAAGCTTTAAATAGAAATAAGGTCCCTCTCGAGCAACTTACCCCGTTTCAAATGTGTTCCTCTCGTACACCCATTTTTTCGCATGAAGACAAGCCTACACCTTACCCCATGATACGCTCAAATTACACCTCCTTACAGAAGTATAAGCGATCGTTATCAAGTAAAGAACCCAACTTGTAGGTTGGGATCGATCCCACAAGGAAAATGGTTTAGACTTTACTTTAACTAACAATTATATTCAATTAGTCAAGTTATTACCAGAAACAAATAATAAAAGGGGGGTTGTGTTTGTGTAAAACAAATAGCAAGAACTTAATAAGTAATCAATAATCAAACTCAACTTAGGTTGTTATCAAGATAAGAGAAATAACTAGCGTATACGTGTTCCCCACAATCTCATAACACAACAATCCTAGTAACAACTATCCTTTTCTAGTGTATTACATGCTAAGTGATAAGTTAGGTATCTCTAAATCCTTGGTCCGGCATCTAGAGAATTTCACCCCGCACCTTGGTCCGGCTACGTGTGTATAATTTACTAACCCTTACCTTTACCTCATATTAGACATCATAATCGATGTTTGGCTTAGTTATTACTTCGCACCAATCGACACTAGCCTATTAGATAGTATCACACTAAATCTATGTTGATAATTCTTTTCTTGTTAATTACCTCCTTGGTCCGGCAAGTAGTAACAAGGCGAGTTCTAACGTTGGCCACCGTTAAAAAGACTTCTAAACGAAAGAATTATCAATGCATGCAAAATACTAGTCAAGAATTGCTTATTTACTATTCATACGTTGTTAATCGATCATGGTTCCCACAACCCTAGTTGTGGATTTAGTTACTCATACCGGCAAGAACACAATTCATAATTGTCGATAAAGAAATCATGAACTTACGTAAAGAGAATAACAAACCCAGAAATTTAACTTGAATTGCAAAGCCAAAATCTTCAAAACGAACTTGGGAAATCAATAATTGCTAGGGTTGCAAACTAATCTCCAAAGTTACAAAGTAAAACTAGAATAATACGCGTCTTCATTCCACGAGACTGACTTACGGACCGTCGATGGATCTACGGTCCGTAAGTCCCTTCCGTCACTCGGGACTTAGAAAATATTTAGACATCCAAAACTCAGCTTCTCTAAAGCAAACGACGGACCAGCAGCACAGACCGTAGATCGACCTACGATCCGTCAATCCCCTTCGTAGCTCCATACTTAGACTCTTCAAAAATCAGGTACTGGAACCCTCACAGTATCAATCTACGGATCAACAGTACGGTCCGTAGATCAGTCTACGGACCACCGTCAATGGGCGTCGTGGTTCCACACTTGGTCAGATTTCCCTGATTTTGTCCTCACTACCATTCCTGCTGATCTACGGTCATAACCTACGGACCGTGGATGGATCTATGGTCCATAGATCACCTCCGTGGATGCCCTTTTCTGCAATTCCTTCAGCTGACTCTAAACTTCCGTGCCTAAACACCTTTCCTGCAAAACATGATAAAACACATAAAAACCAATATAAAAAGGCCCTAGACACACACAACTCGTAAGTGAAATGTATTAGAAATACCGTAAACTCACGGTATATCAACACCCTCAACTTAAATTCGTTGTTTGTCCTCAAGCGAC
>NW_006239082.1:54514-78888 GCF_000226075.1 Solanum tuberosum | reverse complement strand
TGTACTCTGGCCATCGGGACAACCGCCGCTCCTAACTGTGGTGTGGACCTGGAAGAACTAGGAGCAACACTAGCTGCCTGAGAAGAGGAGCATGGGACAGCGTCGGCGTGATCTGGGATAATGGGGTCACCTCCCTGTGCCTGCCCCACTGTGTCTGCAAGATCGGGACCCAAGGGAGGTACCTCAATCTGGGGCTCTCTGCGAGGTGCTGCCACATTTGCCTCATCTCGAATAAGGTCGATGTCCAATGCCCCTGTAGGATGGACTAACTTGTCGCAATGCCAGATCGGCACTCCAGAGTCCCTGCACAAATGAAAAATCAGACAGGGGAAGGGGTAAGTGGTGGAGGTCCTGAAGGCCCTCTCGTGAATTTCTGCCAGCAGCATGTGGGCAAAGTAGATCTCGACGTTTGCTACTAATGCTGTAACCATGACCGCTACAGCCCAAGTGACGTAATTATCAGCTTTAGTCGGCGACACTCTGTTACGTACCAGCAGCCAGAAGAACTAGGCCACAAAAGTCAATGTGGCCTTCCGGATCCCCAACCGTGGAGTGACGACCCATTCCGCACGCTCGCCATCTGCAACAATGCATTTAGCCAACCATAATATAACAGCCTCTCGCTGCTCAGCGTTCCTCTGGAAAGCACCACTCCGTACGCTATCCCATCGGTAGTCGAACTCTGAAGTGTTACGCGACCAAGAGTGACCCGTGGTAGGGCCATAGAGGAAACGACTAATGGTGGCAGGTGATATGTCCACCGGACAACCCCGGACCATAGTGGAAGTGAGAGGGTCTTGGGCTAAGGGCTTTGACCTTTTGGTAATCGACCCGCAGAGCGTTGCGGCATATGAGGCATAGAACTCTGTCACCATCTCCTCACTATACGTCCCTGGGTCTCGAGCCATCCAGTCGCACTTGTGAAGGTTGAACAGCCGGTGGATTTCTGGAACAGTGTGCAAGCTTCCTGTGAGGACTCTGCGCTCCTCTGTAATTGTTCGAGCCATTTTCTGTTTATCATTGATCATCTTGGCATCCCTATATATTTTCCATTGACCCTCTACGCACCATCTATTAGGCTCCGCAGACACTGGAGTGGGATCATCATTCCATGGTATCAGTATGGACTCTGAGCTAGTTGCCTCATCAGACGAGGCCGCTTTAGCACCGGAGCCTGAAGCATGGACAAGACTCTGATTGTGAAGAGTGGGCAGATTGGGAGTCTAACATCTGTACCTCTGAACTGGAAGCAGCCCCAGTTGGTGACCCGATCAGTGTGTGCTCCTCATCAGACTGGAGACAGTGACTACGTCGGGGAGCACCTTCCGGGGGGTGTTTCTGGGTGCAGTGCGAGGAACCCTAGGGTTGAGAGGCACATATGCAGGGTCAGAGTCGTTATCGGTGTCCTCATCAACCAACCGGAAACTAGGGGCAACAGATTTGGACTTGCCCCGTTTTGAGTAGGTGACCATCTTCTTGGGTGCCATTGTACCTGCGGGAACGATATTAGTGCCGAAACTAACCATATGCTGTAAAAGAAACTTTTAGAATTGGTAACGACCCAAACTAAGTCCCAATTTTTTTTAAAAAAATTACTACAGATACTACAGTGGTCATCCACGGAGGAGATCTACGGTCCGTAGACTGATCTACGGTCCATGGATCACTTCCGTGGATCAGGGGGGGCGGACAGCTAGGTCGCAGATGGAAACCACGGACATGCAGAACGGTCCGTCGTTTGACTTACGGACCATAGTCCATCGTCGGGATTTTACACTTTGGTGAAAATTTGCAGATGCTTCCAATGACGGATCCCATCTACCGTCCGTAGATGGATCTACGGTCCGTAGACGGGGTATCGTGGAATCCATCAGTGCCAGGTATCATCCATTTTTTGCTTTTGTTTTCAACATGAACACAACCTCATCATGCATTTACAAACCTAAAATATGCTAGTTCGTCGTTCCTAGGATTCCGACCAATTATTATTCCCTACAATTTAGAATAGATATGGAACCCTAAGTCGAAACTAGCATGTAGTATTTATGATCACATAAACTCACTAATGCTATACAATCACTATCTATCGTTCCAAGGGCATTTAAATATTCAAGTTTATCATGCAATTTCATTTAACAAATACCCAAGGTCAAGACCCAACTCCCGACCCTCTATATTCAAATGATGAATCGAAGTTCACAGTGAAGAGAAAGTCTATTACCTTACAAGCAACAAGGAGTGGTGTGATTGCGTGATGATACTGTGCTTAGCAAGACCAAGGAGTCACCTTTTCGTTACTGACAAAACACCGGACCCTTATTGTTAGATTATGGAATGGGTTGAATTTAGTATGGAAGAGATTATGGGATTTTATGGAAGGGAGGATATTAGGAGGTAGTTATGGAGTGATTTGGGGAGTTGAAAGGGTGGGGGAAATGGTTTTGAGATTAATGGAGGGAAGGGAAATTATTTGAAACATTGGGGCTTTTAAGTAATGGGGTCCGGGTCGGGTCAGTCATTTTTAGGGTTTGGAATCACGGGACCCCGTCTACGGTCGGTGAGTCGATCTACGGTCCGTAGATCGGGAACGTAGATCACAATTATGGACGAATTTAGGGACTTACCTGGGATCTACGGACACCATCCACGGTCCGTAAGTCAAACGACGGACCGTCGATGGGCACCGTAGACTGTTGCACAAGACCATTTTCTGCAGATTTTCCGTGGTGTACCTGCACATGTAGCAACCAATAGGCTATTCTTTTTACATTTACTGGACACTTTTTAGACACGGACCCTATTATAATTCTAGCCAACACTAAGAACCAAAACACTGAAGCACCTACCTAAATTTATACCAAGAACAAATTATTGGGTGGCCAATAACATATCCATGGAAAGCCCTTTGAGTTAGCTACCTAACGCACTTCGTTTCACCTCATTCGGAGTTCGGACGAAGAAGTTATGCCCATTTTCGTAAAATCTGTCCGGCAGGAAAGGCAATTTCCAGTGAGCGTTTTTACTGTTCACCCGCCTCATTTTTTTTTCTAAGTGTTGGACCATTTTTCCAAAGGGCATATGTTATTTCCTATATACCATTAGTTCAATTCCCATCTCTAAAACATTTCCCAAAACACCTCTCCCATACTTAGACACATTTTCTCTCAAGTTCTCTCAAGAACCCTAATCCAAAACCTTCCTCAAGATTGAAGAGACTCTTGCTCCAAGTTCCAAGCTTCCATTGAAGACACTCTCAAGACCTTCATAAAAACTCAAGGTATGTGGTGTTGAACTCATGGGTCCTTCCACCCATAGTGCCTAGACTCTATTCTACTCACTAATTCATGGTTTAAGTTAAGATTCATAAATTAGTCTTGTTCTTTGTAATAATTTCCTGCACATTGAATTTTAAACATGAAAAGTGATTGTTTTGAGCATGTTGTGACCCTAGAACTTGAACCTAAATTTGGAATGGATGTGGAGATTTTCATGTGGTATTGTGGGTGTTAAAAAGGTGTTGTTGTAGGTTGTTCACTGGTTTGGCTGCATAATTACTACCCTATTTTCCATGCTCTTTGATTCCATTACATGCCTTCAAGGTGTTTGACAAAATGTCCAACTATGGAGAATTGATGAATCGATGCTTTAAAGCTTGAGTTATGAGATGTATGGAAATCCAGAGATGTGTTGATGACAAACTAAGCTTGTGTATATGTTCATTCCATACGTGAGATTGCATTAGAGCCTAATGGGAATTTCCTATATAAAGTGTTGCATGACCATGCCCGGTCCGGGGGAAAAGAACCGGACAACCATGTGAGAGGTTTATATCTCACCACCTAGGATGCTTGGGGTGTGACCAACATCAACCATGTGAGAGGTTTATATCTCACCACCTAGGATGCTTGGGGTGTGACCAACATCAACCATGTGAGAGGTTTATATCTCACCACCTAGGATGCTTGGGGTGTGACCAACATCAACCATGTGAGAGGTTTATATCTCACCACCTAGGATGCTTGGGGTGTGACCAACATCAACCATGTGAGAGGTTTATATCTCACCACCTAGGATGCTTGGGGTGTGACCAACATCAACCATGTGAGAGGTTTATATCTCACCACCTAGGATGCTTGGGGTGTGACCAACATCAACCATGTGAGAGGTTTATATCTCACCACCTAGGATGCTTGGGGTGTGACCAACATCAACCATGTGAGAGGTTTATATCTCACCACCTAGGATGCTTGGGGTGTGACCAACATCAACCATGTGAGAGGTTTATATCTCACCACCTAGGATGCTTGGGGTGTGACCAACATCAACCATGTGAGAGGTTTATATCTCACCACCTAGGATGCTTGGGGTGTGACCAACATCAACCATGTGAGAGGTTTATATCTCACCACCTAGGATGCTTGGGGTGTGACCAACATCAACCATGTGAGAGGTTTATATCTCACCACCTAGGATGCTTGGGGTGTGACCAACATCAACCATGTGAGAGGTTTATATCTCACCACCTAGGATGCTTGGGGTGTGACCAACATCAACCATGTGAGAGGTTTATATCTCACCACCTAGGATGCTTGGGGTGTGACCAACATCAACCATGTGAGAGGTTTATATCTCACCACCTAGGATGCTTGGGGTGTGACCAACATCAACCATGTGAGAGGTTTATATCTCACCACCTAGGATGCTTGGGGTGTGACCAACATCAACCATGTGAGAGGTTTATATCTCACCACCTAGGATGCTTGGGGTGTGACCAACATCAACCATGTGAGAGGTTTATATCTCACCACCTAGGATGCTTGGGGTGTGACCAACATCAACCATGTGAGGGGTTTATACCTTGCCACCAGGGTGTCCGGGTGTGAACGGCATCCCCCATCCTAAGTTGGGGTTATAGATTGGTTGGATCATGCATACACATATGATATCTACTATTAGTATAGAGTTACTTAAACATGTTTTGACTTCACTTTGATCATGCATCCTCATATTGTTATTCATAATGCCTATGAAACTATTTCTTGTATTTCGATTGTGTCCTTGTTTATTGTTGTGTTGCACCCCGCATACTTAGTACATTCCAAGTACTAACGCATATTTTGCCTACATGATGTCACCATGTAGGGACCGGAGCTACTCTTGATCCTTCTCTCCATTCACGTGGCTAGTACGACGCTTATCCGAGTTTGTTGGTGAGTCCTCAATGATTCGAGGGCTATGTTATGTTTCCTACTCCTATGTTTTGAGACTTTAGCTTGCAATTGTATTTTGACTATGAGGGGAGCCGGTAGAATGTCATGGCCCCGTCCTATCTATGTATGTAGAGGTGTGCGTTGGACAAGTATTTTGTAAATGAGCTTGACTCTTATTCTATGATGTCATTTTGAAATGATTTGCCCTTAGTCCCTATTTCCCGTTAATTAATGTTGAATGTACTTCCGCGACCGATGAAGTGTGATGACAAGTTTGAGAGGCTTGTTTGGGGTTCCTTCGGGTTCCTCATTCGCCATGTCACGTCTAGGCCCTAGGCTTGGGTCGTGACAAGCTTGGTATCAGAGCACTAGGTTGTTAAATCCTCGGAGTCCAACACACCGCGTTGAGTAGAGTCCTAATCATGGTTGTGAAGCGCGCCACGACTATGAATGGGAGGCTACAAAACGTTTTAGGAAAGGTTTCCCTTCTTCATGTTCTATGTCGTGCTTAGAGTGCGATAAGGTGATTCCTCCCTAACGCTTGTTCTTTGATTGCTAGATCATCATGCCAAACATGAGGGGAAGACGGGCCCGATCACCGGAAGAGCCACCCACCAATGGTGAGCTCCGTGATGCACTCACCATGCTTGCACAAGTGGTAACTAACCAAGTGCAACAAGGAGCCCAAGCTCCTCGAACTACCACCCCGGGGGAAAGGGTGAGAGATTTCATGAGGATGAACCCTCCGGTCTTCCCTGGTTCAAAGGTGGATGAGGACCCGCAAGAGTTCATCGATGAGGTATGCAAAATCTTGACCATTATGGATGTTGGTGCTTGTGAGAAGGCGGAATTGGCGGCCTACCAACTCAAGGGGGTTGCTCAAATTTGGTTTGATCAATGGAAGGGTGAGAAAGGTAATGGCTATGTGGTGTTGTGGGGGGGGTTTAAACTTGCTTTCCTTAATAGGTTCTTCCCTCTTGAGCTTAGGGAGGCAAAGTTGGTGGAGTTCATGAACTTGAAGCAAGGAGCTATGAGTGTGAGGGAGTATGCCCTCAAATTTGTCCAACTCTCCAAGTATGCACCTCACTTGGTGGCCGACTCTAGGTCGAGGATGAACAAATTTGTGATGGGTGTATCCGACTTGGTTAGTGAGGAGTTTCGATCCGCTATGCTCGTTGGAGATATGGATTTGTCTCGGTTGATGACTTATGCCGAGCAAATGGAGGAGGATAAATTGAGGAAGAAAAGGGGGCATGAGGCCAAGAGGACCCGATTGGAGAATAGGTTCCCTAAGGGTGCTAGATTTCATCAAGGCCGAGGAAACCCTCATGTCAACCGGGGATTTGCTATCAATGTTCCTAGACCTCAAGGGGGAGGTGAAGTGGGTTCTATGGATGTATGCCCTAAGTGTGGGAGGAAGCATGGTAGTCCTTGCATGAAGGGTTCGGGTGCTTGCTTTGAATGTGGAGAAGTGGGTCATAAGAGGTTTGAGTGTCCCAAGATCCGCAACAAGGTCCGAAGTGCTAACACTACTCCTTTGGGTAGAGGTGCTTCTCAAAGTGGTGCCCCAACGGACAATCGATTTTACGCTTTGCATGGTAGACAAGGTGTTAATGAGACCCCGGATATGGTGATCGGTATGTTGCAAATCTTTGATCTTGATCTTTATACTTTGATTGATCCGGGTGCCACCCTTTCCTTTGTTACCCCCTTAGTTGCTAGAAAATTTCATGTCGAGTCGGAATTGTTGCATGAGTCATATGAAGTATCTACTCCCATTGGTGTCTCTATTGTTGCTAGAAAAGTGTATAGAAATTGTCCGGTTTGCATATTGAATAAGTTGTTGCCTTGCGATCTTGTTGAGTTGAACATGGTGGATTTTGATGTTATTCTTGGGATGGATTGGTTGCATGCATATTATGCTTCTATTGATTGTAGGACTCGTAAAGTCAAGTTCCGATTTCCTAATGAACCCGTCCTTGAGTGGGAGAGCCGGGATGTTGTGGTGAAGGGGAAATTCATTTCTTGCATTAAAGCCCATAGGTTGATTTCCAAAGGGTGCTTGTACCATATTGTGAGAGTCAATGATGTGGAGTCTAAAGTCCCTCCTATTGAGTCTATTCCGGTTGTTAATGAGTTTCTAGATGTCTTCCCAGAAGACCTTCCCGGTGTCCCTCCCGAAAGGGAGATAGATCTTGGTATAGACCTCCTTCCCGATACTCAACCTATTTCTATCCCCCCTTACCGTATGGCCCCGGCGGAGTTGAAAGAGTTGAAAGAGCAATTAAAAGATTTGTTAGAGAAGGGGTTTATTAGACCTAGTCATTCTCCCTGGGGTGCTCCGGTTTTGTTTGTGAAGAAGAAAGATGGGTCTCTTAGAATGTGTATTGATTATCGACAACTTAATAGGGTCACCGTCAAGAATAGGTATCCTCTTCCAAGGATTGACGATTTATTTGACCAATTGCATGGGGCTAGTCACTTCTCTAAGATTGATCTTCGGTCAGGGTATCATCAAGTGAAGGTGAGGGAGTGTGATATTCCCAAAACGGCCTTTCGTACTAGGTATGGGCACTATGAGTTTGTGGTGATGTCTTTCGGGTTGACTAATGCTCCGGCTCTCTTTATGGATTTGATGAATAGGGTTTTCAAACCCTACCTTGATTCTTTTGTGGTGGTGTTTATAGATGACATCTTGATCTATTCTCGGGGTGAGGAAGAGCACAAGGGTCACTTGAGGGTTGTACTCCAAAGATTGAGGGAAGAGAAGTTGTACGCTAAATATGAAAAGTGTGAGTTTTGGCTGAAGGAAGTTGCTTTCCTAGGCCATGTGGTGTCGGGGGATGGTATTAAGGTGGATCCTAAGAAGACCGATGTTATTAGGAATTGGCCTAGACCTTTGACCCCGTCGGATATAAGGAGTTTCTTGGGTTTAGCGGGTTATTATAGGAGATTTGTGGAAGGGTTTTCTTCTCTTGCTTCTCCTATGACTAAGTTGACTCAAAAGAAGGCTAAATTTGTGTGGTCGGATGAGTGTGAGGAAAGCTTCCAAACTTTGAAAGAAAGGCTTGTGTCCGCTCCTATTTTGTCACTTCCGGATGGGATAGAAGGTTTTGTTGTTTATTGTGATGCTTCCCGTATTGGTTTGGGTTGTGTGTTGATGCAAAGTGGTAAGGTTATAGCCTATGCTTCTAGGCAACTTAAGGTTCATGAAAAAAATTATCCGACCCATGATCTTGAATTGGCCGCCGTGGTTTTTACTTTAAAGATTTGGCGTCATTATTTGTATGGGGTGCATGTTGATTCTTTTTACTAGAAACGTAAGGTGGAATAAGCTGCAAGATGTCATTCCACCTGAAATAGGTGAACTAAAGCAGTTAACATCTGTGAGTGCTTTTTCAGCTTCTCTAGTTGTACTCTTTATCCATAGATCTATTTTGTTGTTATAGACTAATAAGGGTGATCAACTAATAACTAATAGGTATATTGTTCAGCTACCTAAGTTTTAATAATTTGAAAGGCGAAATATCTAAGGAGTTTCTAATCTTCCTGAACTTCATTATCTCCATCTGCATGAAAATCATTTTATTGGACGAATATTAGCGGCATATGTACTATAGCAATTTGGTTTGAATACTAGTTATGTTGGGATTAGTTATGCTGGGATAAATTATACTAGGATAAGTTATGATGGGATTAGTTTTTTATTGCTTGTTTGGTTTGTCATATTCAAACTAATATTCATTGTATAATTTTTTAGGATAAGTTGTTTGTTTACAAAATACCCCCACCCTATTTAAATTATTTTTTTTACAGTTTCTTTGCCAGCATTAGTTATTCATTCTTAAAAATAAAATTTCCATCTTATTTAGCTTAAATATTTTTGTGTGTGCATTTTCATGATCGTGCCATATGTTTTAAAAATTGAACTATCATCTTATTTAACTTAAAAATTAAACTTTCATCTTATTTAGCTTAAAAATAAAATGTTCATCTTATTTAGCTTAAAAATAAGATTTTCATCTTATTTATGCTTAAAAATAAAACTTTCATCTTATTTAGTTTAAAAATAAAACTTTCATCTTGTTTAGTTTAAAAATAAAACTTTCATCTTATTTAGCTTAAAAATAAAACTTTCATCCTAAGTTTATTAAATTAAAAGAAAATTTATTAACTTTTCCCTCTAATTTTTCATGCGATTAACTTTTCCCTCTAAAAAAACCCTACTCCTGCTTAAGTCTAGAGTTATTTGTATACCGCCTCAGGCCCTCAACACATCGTTCAAGCAAAGAAATTCGTGGTAGACATCTCCATCCAAAGGTAATCCTAAGGTTTTTATCTCATACAAACTCATGATCTTACTGAAACAAACCTTTGATCACATAGTCACTAGTAGGATTTTGGGGTCAAGTTTTGTTCACTAATTGAAAAAGTATTGATTTTTGGAACAATGTGAAGTTTCAAGGTTTGACAATTTAGTTCTTAATTTATATTTTCTTGTAGGTTTAACTGGATTCATCTCATCCTACAAATATTTTGATTCCCAGGTATTCAAACAATTGTGACTATTTGTGATTTTATGAAAGTATTTTTTTTCTGTATTTACTAAATGTGTTTACGCCTGCTATTGATTTGAGGGAATTGATTGAATTGATTAGTCTATTTGCTAATGTTACTTGAATTGATGAATATCAATTTCTTTACGTGAATCGACTACATTAGGACCCCTGCTTGTATTGTTTTTGTTATTCTTCTTCTTTTTGAGTTTGCCACTGTTCTTCCTGCTGATTGGGCTCTTCTTCTTGGTAATGATGTTGCCTTGAATCTATCTGTGATGTTGTATTATTTTTCCTGTTAGTCGACTGCATATTCTGTTGTTTAGTTCTTAGTTGATCACCCTTATTAGGTCTTACACGACATGATTATGATTTTTAGGCAGTCATAAGATCGGGAGACTAAGGTTTAGCCCAAAAAAGGATTATTATTACTTGTTAGATGATATGTCACTAGTCTGAAAGAAAGTCCAGAGGACAAAAACGTCTTGGCTCTTAATTAATATTCATATGCTTACATAAGAATACATGATCTGTCGAATTATTAAAGGAGCAATAGAAACTTGATGAACAGTCCAAGATGTAAAAATGAACACCACATGGCTATTGGCTACAGTTGAAACAGAACAATAGTTGCAGCTAATTACCCTGCTATTAGTATGTTAAGCATGACAGTGGTACCTACCGCAATTCCCGCACGCTCTCCCTCCTATAGTTTGACTTTGGCCTATGTTTTCCCAGTCGGTGCCTTGTCTTCATGATGATTTTTGCCTGGACTATTGACTGATCTGGTTCAATAAGATCAATACAAGAGTTATGAGTAATAATATTTTTACCTGTATGACTGTGACTTTTCTGGGAATCTGCCAGATCCATCTGTTCTTGAGGTTTCTTAGGTCTCTCATTGTTTGTATTGTTTTTGTTATTCTTCTTTTTTTGAATTTGCCACTGTTATTCCTGCTGATTTGGCTCTTCTTCTTGGTAATGATGCTGCCTTGAGTCTATCTGTGATGTTGTATTATTTTTCCTATCAGTCGACTGCATATTCTGTTGTTTAGTTCTTAGTTGATCATGCTTATTAGGTCTTACACGACATGATTATGATTTTTAGGCAGTCATAGGATCGGGAGACTATGGTTTTTGTTGTTGTAAAACCCAACTTATGAGATTGCACCGGATATGCTTTTGTTGTTGTAAAAATAAACAAACCACTATATAATAAGGATCTAGTTACAAATTAAATAGGGGTGTGTGATTTTTTTCCAGTTAACAAGTAGCCAAGTAGGAGTAGAGTAAATGCTTACAACTCTAGAAAGAGGATTAAATTTTATTGTATATCTCTATGCAAGATGTTATGCGCATATTGAGTCTTTCAGTTAGATTCTGGATGAATATCTGCAACAATGCCTCATCCAGTTACTCTATGTTCTAGACTTCTAATTCATTCACCAAATAGTTTGGATCTGAGATGTAGTAGTTGATTGGATGATCTTGACATAACTGTGCTAGTAATTCTAGTTGGGTAGTTGTAGCTTCTGTCACAACCCTGACACTAGAGAGTATCTGAGTTTAATTTGTTATTGCGGAGTCGGTGTTTGTAAGCTAAATCTCTCTTATGGCATATTCTATATTAGACTTCAGCAAACCTAGGAAGAATGTGAAAGTTTTAGTTTGACAGTCATATGAACAGTTTATTGTATGACATATAATGCAAGACGTCTTATTTGTTAAGTCAGCTTAGTCACTTTGCCTAATTGACTTATTTTATCGAGCAATTTAGATGCATCATGTACAGGTCTTGGAGAAGAACCTGTAATGATGTACCATTACCTTTGTCTTCATTGTTCCGTTAGATTGTTAATTTCCAAAACTTTGCTTCAGGCAATGTAGATGCACCATCTACAATAGATACATCCTTAACCTTGTACTCTCTCCTCATCCACCAGTCCTTTCACCCCCATTTACTAAGATGTAAGAATAGTTTTTTGGATAATTTTGACATTAGTGGGAACAGAAGACAAGTGAAATTATGAAACTTACTGCGAATATAAAAGAATAAGCACCCTCTTTTTAGAAAGTCTCTCTTCCAGATACCTCAAAAACTCTATTCTTGTCTTCAACAGAATTTCTGAGCAGACAAACCATGCATTGATTCCCACATATCCTTTTCAGAGAGTCACCGACATAGACTAATCGCTTTCCTCTCAAAAGCTCCAATATTTCTTTGGCATTCAACCTGAAAAGTGAAGTAATACTATTTTACAAAAAAAAAACATTACCAAAATTAAGCCTAGCAATGCATAAAACTAAAAGAGGATAGACTGGTGCACAACTCATGCTATATGCAGGGTCCAGGAATGGACAGACCATATTTGATTTATTCTATGCAGCATTATCTTGCAGGTTATTTCCACAGTTTGAACCTGTCAATAGCAGATTTTAAGATAAATACAGGATTTGAACCAAGGCAACTATGTTAGGCCGATATTGTGGCTCTGCCCCTACCTAGTAATGCATATGCAATAAATAACAAAAGTAGCATTATTATCTTGGAATATTAAAGTGCTTAGGCTGCCATCTAAAGTTCTGTTAACCATTATCAGGCCTTCCATTTTGATAACAATCAAATGACTCATCAATAAAAGGACAAGAACCAGGTTCATACATAGGGTTAGCATCATCTTTCACCCACATTCCATCAAAAACATCACAATGACTCATCACTTCCCGCCAAGCCTCTTTGTCTCATTTTTCTCCAAATTCGACCATAAATTCACCTTTTGTCTCTCTTCCTCTTCTCTTTGAATAGTTGATTTACTTGAGGTGAGTATATTACCTCAAGTACTGATAATTTCACATGACTAGCCTTTATACATTATATTGATTTGTTGAAATTTAACTATTGATTTGTAGTTTGAAGATTACAAAGAAAGCAACCGTAGTGGAAGAACATTGATATCAATTTCAGGATTCTTTGTGTGGACTTTGCAGGTTAGTATGTGTTTTGTTGATTTCTTTAATAGTATGGAGGTATTAGTCTTTAATAGTATGAGGGTATAATTCTTGTTTGCTATATGTTATAGGTTATATACTTAATGGATAAAAGTTGGATAAATATATTGAATAGGCTTGATCCCTTATATGAGAATGGAGCCAAAGAGTTTCTTCATTTTGCATCATTAGATAGGCCAGATGCATCTACAATATTGTGTCCCTGTCGAAAGTGTCGTAATATGAAATTTGTTCGAAAAGATTTAATTGTTGAACATATTGTGGTTGATGGATTTCTAACTAGTTACACTAGTTGGATTTATCATGGTGAGGAGTTATTTTCATCAAAATTGGTCAGTCAGTTAGATAAAGGTGATGAGATGCAAGACATGTTACATGAAGCATTTGGAATTCCTCCTACATCTAATTTTGTTGATATGGACACTAGTGCTAAAGGATTTGATGGGTCAAATCAACATAACATGGGTTTTGATAAGAAGACTGAAGAATTCTTTAGCTTACTGAAAGAAGCTGAACGTGAGTTATATCCTGGAAGCAAGTATTCACTACTTTCGTTCCTTGTTCGTCTATTACACTTAAAGTGTCTCAATGGATGGAGTAACAAATCATTTTCCATGCTGTTAGAGTTGTTAAAAGATGTGCTTCCAGAAGGTGAAACATTACCCAAGTCCTTTATGATTCAAAGAAGATTATTAAAGATTTAGGACTTGAATATAAAAAGATACATGCATGTCCAAATGATTGTATGATTTATTGGAATGAGACGAAAGATAGAACATCTTGTAAGTTTTGCAAAGCTCCAAGATACAAACAGTTCAAAGGTGCATCAGTTAATTCCAGTTTAGAAACATCAAAAATTCCATCAAAAGGTGTTTAGATATTTTCCATTAATACCACGACTTCAAAGACTATTTATGTCGGCTAAAACATCTACTCAAATGAGATGCCATGCCGAAGGTCGCACTAGATATGGGGTAATGCGACATCCTGCAGACAGTATTGCTTGGAGGAAATTTGATGAAGCGCATACAGACTTTGCTCGAGATCCTCGAAATGTTAGACTTGGAATAGCTTCAGATGGCTTTAGTCCATTTAAGTCTATGTCTATCTCACATAGCACATGGCCTGTTATCTTGATTCCATATAATTTGCCACCATGGTTGTGCATGAAACAACCATATATGATATTATCAACTATTATTGATGGTCCTCGTGCACCAGGTAATGATATTGATGTCTATCTACAACCCTTAGTTGATGAGTTAAAAGAATTGTGGGTTGGTGTTGCCACTTATGACACATCAAACAATCACATGTTTCAAATGCGTGCAGCATTGCTTTGGACAATTAGTGATTTTCCAGCGTTAGGTAACTTATCAGGATATGGTGTGAAAACTAGATATGCTTGTCCATGTTGTCTTACCAAAACTAAATTTACAAGATTGAAAAATGGGTGAAAATATTGTTTCATGTCTCATAGGTGATGGTTATCTCATGGACACAAGTTTCGAAAAGATAAAGTTGCATTCAATGGCCTTGTGGAGTTAGATGGAGCACCTAAATGGTTGACAGGAATTGAGATTCTTAAGCAATTGAATAATATTAAAAATAAATTTGGTAAAGATCTATTGGCCAAATCTCGTAAAAGGAAATAGGATGATGTTGATAATTTGGTGCAAAATATATGGAACAAAAAGAGCATATTTTTGAGTTGGAATATTGGAAAGCAATATGATTCGTCATAATCTTGATACGATGCATATTGAAAAGAATGTCTTTGACAATATATTTTGGACATTATTGAATGTTGATGGAAAAGGAAAAGATAATTTAAATTCCCGTTTAGATTTACAGGAGATGGGGATCCGAAAAGCTTTGCATCCTAAGAAAAAGGCTAATGGAAAGTATTATCTTCCTCCTGCATGTTTCACATTGAGTAACACACAAAAAGACATCCTCTTACAAGTGTTAAAAGATGTGAAAGTGCCAGACGGATATGCTTCAAATATCTCAAGTTGTGTTGATCTCAAGCAACGCACAATGCATGGGGTTGAAGAGTCATGACTGCCATATTTTAATGCAACAACTCCTTCCTATTGCCTTGCGGAATCTCCTGCCGATGAATGTACTTAAGCCAATGATTGAATTAAGTAATTTCTTTAGGGGCATTTGTTCAAAAGATCTGAAGATAGGTGACTTAGAAAAACTCCAAGATCGAGTTGCAATAACTCTATGTCATTTGGAGAGAATATTTCCTCCATCTTTCTTTGATATCATGGAACATCTACTTATCCATTTAGCTGAAGAAGCAATGTTGGGAGGACCTTCATAATATCGCTCAATGTGGTTTATCGAACGGTATCAGTTTGTTATTTTTTTTATCATACTTACAAGAAATTGTATTTGTATTCTAAAAATTGTCTATTTTAGGTTCTTGCTTTGTCTTAAAAACTACGTAAGGAATAGACGTTATCCAGAAGGTGCGATTGCAGAGGGACGTTGGATAGACGAGTTAATGACGTTTTGCTCATGGTATTTAGATGAGGTCGAGACTAAGTCTAATCCACCTTTAAGAAATGATGTTTTATCTAATGAAACAAAGGACCAAGAGGGTCGTCGATCAAGTAGAGAGAAAGGATTTAAGCTTGATGACATTACACGTGCTCAAGCCCACAGATATGTTTTATTTAATTCTACCTCCACAACTTCATATCGTGAGTAAGTATTAAATCATAATTTATACTTAGTAATTAATTATTAAATAATTTCTTTCAAATTTTTATTAAATAGTTACGTGTTTTACTTCCGTAGTGATACCCATTAATACAAGCAAAAAGAATGACTGGCTATATATGTGATGGAGTTAGATACTTAACAGAGTCTCGTGATGTTAAGAGAAAAACTCAAAATAGTGGTATTATGTTAAAGGCTATCACTCAAAGTTATGGAAGCACAAAAGATAAAAATCCCATATTGGCAGAGGTTTCTTTTTATGGAATCCTCACAGACATAATTGAGTTATATTATTCCAAGAATCTCAAGTTTGTATTGTTTAAATGTAAATGGGTGAACAATAGCAAGGGGCTTATTGAGAAAGATGATTATGGATTTACTCTTGTGAATTTTAATCATCTACTCTATACAAGACATCAGTTATCAGATGAACCATTCATCTTTGCTTCTCAAGCTCAACAAGTGTTTTATGTCGATCATCCTATGAAAAAGGAGTGGCGAATGGTTGTTAAACTTAAGCCAAGAGGTTTTTATGATTTAGGTGAAGACACAACAACAATTGAGCATAAGGAAGGACATATGGAGTTGTGGCCTGAACAACAATTGGATGACACAACATTTGAAACTGAAGAAGACATTGAATGGGTTAGAGAAGGAGTACCAGGATTAGAAATTGACCCAGAAACTTTGGAAAGTAATGAAGCATATGATGAAGATGACAACATATCTTAGTTTTTGTTACTATAGTAGTATAATCACTATTTCAGTACAATTGATTGTTGAACAATAATGACTTTGATGTTTTTACTCTTCATTCAACTGCTAAAATCTCATATGTTTATATGTCTTATTATTTGACATCATAGTTAGATATTATTTTATACTTTTGTATAGTCTAACTACTTTAAATTTGGCAGGATTCATAGCTGCTGAGGAACTTTGTTGAAATGGCAAGAAAAAGACAGAGAAATTCTAGTCAAGGTGAGCTTTTTTATGATTCTTCGAATCAACAAAAACAACAAATCGGAAGTATGTCAATGCCTCAACCGTCCCAAAATTGGCCACAAAATGAAGGAGATGAATCACATGATACAAAAAATCTTCCAGGTATTAAATATCATGATATTTATTCTTCCTTCCATAGTATAAAGTAATTAGATAATTTTTATATAAATAATAAATTTGCCTTTTCTTATCTTTTCTTATTGATAGATTCTGAGCAACAAAAACAACAAATCGGAAGTATGTCAATGCCTCAACCGTCCCAAAATTGGCCACAAAATGAAGGAGATGAATCACATGATACAAAAAATCTTCCAGGTATTAAATCTGATGATATTTATTTCGCCTTTCATTGTATGAAGTACTTACATAATTTTTATATAAATAATAAATTTGCCTCTTTTTATCTTTGATTATTTATACATTCTAATGAGAGTGAAGAGCAATCTAAGCGAACTAGGGGTCCCACTATGATGCACTCGGGATGGGGGAAAGATGGTGGAAATTTACATAATGAATTGAATGAACATGGTCAAGTTATTGGGTCAGAAGGAACTAGATTGAGTTCAAAACTTGGTGTGCTAGCACGAAATGGCATCTTAGCGCCACTGAATCATAAAGATTGGAGGCTTGTACCTAGTATGTACAAGGATAGAATATGGGCTCATATCAAGGTTCTTAGTATACACAAAACCTATATACTAAGATGTTTTTGTTTTTATATTTTATTTTATAAATGAGTTGTGTATTAAATATATGTACAGGAAAATACTGACGCAACTGATGACATGAAGCGCATACTGATGATGTCATTTGGATCTAAATGGAAAGAATCAAAGCATGAAGCAAAAACCATTGGATATGACCCATATAACACTGATATTGAGCGTTTAGCTCATTGTCCAGATAGAGTTGAAGAAGATCAGTGGCGTTCATTAGTTCATTATTGGAGCTCAAAAGAAGCAAAGGTATGTGCTAGATTTCAATTTCTGCATTTGCTCTACTAAATGAGAATTTCATAGAAGTTGTCATAAATTATTAAAGTCGTGTTTTCCTTGATTATACTTCTTATTGTAGAACAACTAGAAGTCCTTTTTTATTTGTCCCTTTCTTCTAATTGGCAGAAATAATGTTGTTGTACATGTCCAGTTTGCCAACCTGCACAAAATGTTCTTGTATAGAAATTGATTGCACTTTGTGAAACTAAACTATGCTGCTTTTTTATATTTTCTTCTTGGCTATTTCTTTTATATATTCAAGATTGCGCATGTCCTCTTATATATTGTTGTGTTCAAATTTCTAGGAAAAGAGTGAGAGAAACAAAGAAAGTCGAAAAAAATTGACTATGCCACACACATCAGGGAGAAAAAGTCATTCTCAAATTATAGACGATGTACGAAGTAATCACTATTTATTTTCTATAATTTATATATTAAATAATACTTATCATGAATATTTAATGTCAATCTCTTACTTTTCAAACAGATGACAATGATGAATAATGGTGTACAGCCAACTCGTATTGAGGTGTTCAAAAAAACTCACATTAGAGCGAATAAACAACCCGTAAATGAGATAGCTGGTGAAGTTATGGTAAACTCTTACTCTTTAAAAATATATAGGTATCTTCTTTCTATTACAATTTTTTTAAAAAACTTCTCATTACTTTACCTTTCTTTCAAAAAGAAACATATGGATGACCTTGTTGAGGTGTATCCTGAGTTTAATGTCCCTGGAAGTGCTCCTAATGATGTATACGCCCAAGTAATGGGATCAGACACTCATGGAATTGTCCGAACTCTAGGAAAAGGAGCATCTCCTAGCTTAGTATATGGCCCCGTATATAAACGATCTCAGGCTGAAAAAAGAGATTTTGATTCAAGGGTTAAAAAAAAGAGATTTTGATACAAGGGTTGAGATGGAAGTTCAAAAAGCTACCTCAGCTATGAAAATTGAGATGACAGAGAAGATGTATGAAGCAAAAAAAGAGATGGAAGCGATGGATAAAAAGTTGTTAGAAGCGAAAGAGGAAGCAAAAGAGAATAACGAAGTGATGGAGAGAAAATTATTGGAAGCAAAAATGGATATGGAAGAAATTATAGCGGATAAAGTGAAGGAAGGAATACAAGCATATGTAGAGTCTTTGGGAATTAATATTGATGCAAATTTAAAATCAAAGCAGGTGAAATAATTGTGTTGCTCACAAAAAATTACTTTTTTTTAGATGCAAACTTAGTTTCTCTTAATTATAATAGTCTTCCTCTTTTTCAATAGGTTCCTGATAACCCACTTGAAGATTCTCAACAACCATCATTACTTGTTCCAGGTGTTCACACAAGAAAGGTTAGAGAAAATTTCATTAAAATTTTGAATTTTATTTTAATTGCGTAAATCCTAACATTTATATGATCACGAGATCAACTAATTCCTCTTTCTTGTTTAATATGGATTAATTGACAAACTGTTAATTGTGCGTCATGTACACATAAACAGTCTGAGTGATCATCTTTTTCTTTTGGTTCTTGTTGTTGTTGTTGTTTTTCAGTTGATATAGTGAAATTATAAACTGTGTTAATTTATCATATTATTTCTAGTTTTCACCACAAAAGCTAAAACGCCTAATCGTACACACTCCAAACAGAAGTCTCGAAACCCGAACCAAACATCACACTAAACCAAAGGACCCATCCGTAGCTGATGGAACTGACGGAATTTTGATCCGACATCAGAATCTTAGGATGTTGACAAAAGTCAACTCTTTCATGCATTAAGCCTCCAAAATTGAAAAACTTGCACCAAAGACTGTGTCCTGATCATACTCATCCTCAGAATGCATCATTTCATAATCTGTATTACTGGTGTTGCTATGTTCATTTTGACCAACTTGAACCTGTACCTCTTGCTCCTTATTCTTTTCTGTCCTTGCTGCTTGTTGTTACCTTCTTTTGATGGTATCTCTCTTCTTCTTGCTTAGTTTGCCTTGAGATTTGTTGTTGATAGTTTGCCCTTGGTTTGTACCCCCACTATCTTGTATGTTTTGTTCCTATTCTCTCTAATGAAAATTCTTTTTTCTGACTCTTTTTCTGATTCCTTTTCTGAGTGTTATGAGAAGTATTAAGATTACCCTGTTGATCATTATGTTTACTGTGTCCCTGACCAGAAACCTTTCCCTGATGGATGAGCTGATTGTGCTGGTTCTCTTGTGTGGTCTGATGAGAAGTGGTAGCAGAATATGTAGGGCCTTTCTTAGGGTCAGTGTGTAAATTCTCATGTACATCATGATGCGAAACCCCCCCCCCCTTTGGATACCCCTTCTGCAAGTTAGTGATGATCTCCTTCAACCCTCCATCCAACACTCCAAAAGCTTCCACAGAGTTAAACAATTATCTAAAGGGGTGAGGGGTAATGGGAGCATTGAGTCAATACCTGTGATCTTAGAGGCCTTTGTATTTCCTTCTTTGTCCATACCTGCAAGTACATTAGGCATAGAGGGAGGATTTTGAGATATAGGGGTTGGTAACACAGAATCGGTTGAAAATGTAGGCACCAGATCAGAACCATTTATTATTGTAGCAATGAAGTGCTTTCCTGACTCTACCAATTCCCACGCCATACAGGCAGCTGCACAATACTAACACAGTAAAGATAAATGAAGGAAAAACACATCAGGACATTGGAATTCATAGGCAAAGATGTAAGAGATGCTAATTTATCAAGGAGACACTAGAAATGTATCTGATTTAAAAATTGTAGGCACGACACAAAATGGAAAAGAAACTATGATATTATACAGCCTCAACATATCCAAAATCATTAGAGTAGAACTTCTAGAACACAAGTCATTTCCTCAATTTTATAAATACCAAAAAATCTAAAAAGGCAGTAGAACTATTAACATAAGACTGGTTGGACCAACAAAATAGACTGAACAAACATTTAGCTTTGAGTGAATGGTTAGAAGTTGAAATTCCATCAAAACACTACTGATTCCTTTCTGTCCATAGGCACCAAAAAATACCTGCTGGAATCATTCTGCAGGTGTTCCTGATGGCCCTATCAACTCTCTAGTGGCCCCAACTCACAATAACTTCTCTGAAAGTTTGAGGCATCACCCAGTTCAAACTGAAAAGGGAAAGGAGCATATGCCATATGTCTGCAGCCACCGCACAATGCAAGAAAAGATGATTTACTGATTATGCACTTTCCTGACATAAATAACACTTGCTGACCAGCTGGAAGTTTCTTCTACAAAGATTGTCCAGTGTCAAACAAGCATTCTTTAATGCCAACTAGCTGAAGCATATTACCTTTGGTGGTAGCTTTGTTTTCCAGATAAGTTTCCATGGCCATAAATCTGTAATATCATTCTGGGCATGCAACAATTTATATCCCTTCTTTACCGTGTATTCCTTTGCCTTACGACCCCAACAGATGATATCCGGAGCTTGTGGATTCATGTTGTAACCTTCCAGTCTACCCATTAATTCACACAGACTACCAAGCTCCCAATCGTTGAAGTTTCTCCTGAAAAGTAGATTCCATTGATTGTCCTCTCTGTTCAGTGCAACTGTAGAGTCAGGATCCCGTGCTATTAGGAAGAGAATTGGGTAAAGCTCTTACAAAATTAAATTCCCAAGCCACCTATCTTTCCAGAATTTCACATTCAAGCCATTCCCAACTTTGAATGAAATTTGTTGAACGAAATCTTCCCAATATTTGCGTATATGTTTCCATGCCCCTACCCCGTGTGGAGAATTGCTTTGCTTAGTACACCAGTGGTTTAGTGCACCATGCTTGGCTGCAACCACTTCCTTCCATAAGCTATTACCCTCCATTCCATATCTCCTTAAGCCATAAACACCTGGATTTTTGCCTGCATGACACTTCTTCAGCCTTAGCGATCTGTTGTAGTTCCATTGTTAGGACCATCATATTTTCTTTTTCTGCGTGGGATGGGAGCCTATTTTCGATTGCCTGCTCAATAGCCATAAGTTCATCCAGTGCTTTGCTCTTTCTGGTTTCCATCTTGCCAAAGATTTCTCTGTTCCAGTCGGTGATATCTTTTTTAAGACACCTCAATTTCTGAGATAAAATAAAATCTGGACTACCCCTGATAGAGTAGTTCTGCCACCATTCCTTAATTTTATCTAAGAACCCTTCCTCTTGCAACCACAAGTTTTCAAATTTAAAATAGGAAGGATTGTCTTCCCAGTCACCATTTTCTAGAAGTATAGGTCTGTGGTCTGACATAACTTTTGGAAGAGCAATTTGTTTTACAACTTTAAAGGTGTCGCTCCATTCAGGGTCGATTACAATTCTTTGATTGACTTTTGTTGTCCTTTGCCTACTTTCTTTTTGATTCTTTGACTTAGCTACACCGGTATTTCTCAAATTTATAGATGATGTGTACCTATGGTTGTCTTTTTCCTGAGCAAAATCAATCTCTGAGACAGTTTCCATGTTTCTTTGAGATGTAAGAAATGTAGAGCTATTATTGTTTGAGAGCTTGTAGTCCCAAGTACAACCATGAGATAACATCCACTGTTTCCCTTGAACCCATCCAGATTATTTTTTTCCTTGTCTAGGAAATTAGTCGAAGCAAATAGCATGATTCCTCAATATTTGTTTATTACCAGATAATTCTGGATGTAGTTTTGTTCAAATATTTTCAGGTTTGTTTTTTGGTGTTTGAATAGACCCAGTCTGAATATTGATTTATTAATAATGTGCAACAACGAAAATGTGACACTGAACTCTCTAAATGTTGTTACTGAATCTGTCGTTGTGAAGTTATCACTGGAACGAATTATAGATATGTTTGTGCAGTTTGGATCTTCTTACATTAGATTTGGGACCTTGTTCTGGAGGTCTTATATTGTTTGATGTGTGCGAATATATTTTTTTAAGATTAGTTCAAGTATATTTGAAGCTCGTGTAGTACCAATGCAAACGTCGGTAATAATGTACTGGAATATGTATTCAGTTCTATGAACTTGTTGCATGCGACTGAAAGAGGTGGTTAGTTCTAGAGATTACACATGCATGATTCTGTTGTAAGCTGTTTAGATAGCTTTTTTTGCCTTTTTGGGAGTTGATATTTCTTTCTTTTGTAATATGTGCTTTTGCTTGATGCTTTGTTAATGACATTCTTCTTACTTCATCAAAAAAGATGCCAACACCTTATGTTAGCTGTTTAGATGGCTTTTTTTGCCTTTTTGGGAGCTGATATTTCTTTCTTTTGTAATTTGTGAATCTGCTTGATGCTTTGCTAATGACATTCTTCTTACTTCATCAAAACTTCATCAAAAAAGATGTTTGTATCTTTGTCCCAGCACCATGTGTTTGCTTTGTTGAAGCAATCATGTTTTTTTTTTGTTTTTTTTTTTACTTCTGGAAAAATTGGCACACTTGCGTATTCAATGAAATGTTAAGTTTTGTATTTCGTAAAGTATCAAAATAATTAATTTAATGTTTTTTCTCAGGCTAACATGATCAAGAAGACTGGAACTACCGTAGTTGGCACAAATAAAAAGAAGTAGGTATGTTTGAAAAAAACTACAAGATCTTTCTTTTCTTTCACAAGGAGGAAAATTTCATATATATAATTATTGCTTTTGCATCAATTCCTTAATATTTTTGGTTTTAGAAAAATTCAATTAGTCATTTTTGATATCTCAAATTGTTCTAGTTAATGGGAATCTAATTTTTATTATTATATAGTTATAAATTTTCTTATGTGCATTTCTTGTGCAGAATTTTTAAGGAAATTGAGGTCAAGTATCGACTTCAACATGCTCGACTTTTGGATTGATGATTTCATAAAGATTTATTGCAAATTTATTGGAGATTTTAATTCCATTTGAATTAGGAGTTAATTAGTTGGTTTTATGTTGAGATTATTATATTTAGTTAGATCTCAGTTTTACTTGAGACAGAAAAGATAATTTGTTTAGACATTATTTAGTTTTACAGAAAACTTATTATATTGCTATTTTATTATTTGATTATAATATTAGGAAATATTTTCTTTATATAATATTTCTTGCTTATCATGAAGAAGATAGTTTTGAATGCACGGATTGTTTGTATGTATGTGTCTTGGAAAAATCATATATAGATTTTTCTGGGATGTTTAAAGAAATTTGGCAGTGACATTGGAATATTAATATGACATTTAGCAAAATATAAAATAATGTCACCAATTTTTATGACATTCAACAATAGCATTTGTTGACATTAACTAAAGTGTCAGAAATTTCAATGTGACATTTTATAAATGTCACAAGTAAGTGTCTTGAAATTTGTTTTACCAACATTTAATCTAAATGTCAGAAAGTTTAAGTGACATTTCATAAATGTCGAAAAAATAAATGTCATATATCTCATATAGACATTTACTTAAATGTCAAAAAAAAAATGTCATCTATCTCATATCGACATTTACTTAAATGTCAAAAATAAATGTCATATATTTCATACCGACATTTACATAAATGTCAAAAATAAATGTCATATATCTCATATCGACATTTACTTCAATGTCATATATATCTCATACCGACATTTACCTAAATGTCAAAAATAAATGTCATATATCTCATACTGACAATTACCTAAATGTCGAAAATAAATGTCATATATCTCATATAGACATTTACTTAAATGTCAAAAAAAAATAGTCATCTATCTCATATCGTACATTTACTTAAATAGTCAAAAATAAATGTCATATATTCTTTATGGCCATCCACATAAATTTCAAAAAATAAATGTCGTAATAATCTTACCAACATTTACATATATGCTGCAAAGTAAATGACACAAATGCATTTCAACATTTACCTAAATGTCACAAAATAAATGT
>NW_006239082.1:39615-54414 GCF_000226075.1 Solanum tuberosum | reverse complement strand
GACCCATTTCCCACTCAATTTGACCCCCTAAACAAAAATATGATGTCGGATTTTCCAAAAACAAAACTGATTTTTTTATATATAGCTAAACAAGTTTCCGGTAACTTCCGAAGCATATTTTTAAGAACTTTTTGGGTCATTTCACTAAACCCTAAACTCTAAATCCTAAACCCTAAATCTAAACCCTAAACCATAAACTCTAACCCTAAACATTAATCCTAAACCCTATATTTTAAATACTAAACCCAAAACCCTAAACCCTAAACCGTAAACTCTAACCTTAAATCCTAAACCCTAAATCCTAAACCCTAAACCTTAAATCTTAAACTCTAAATCCTGAAACACTAAACTTCAAACCGTAAACCATAAACCCAAATCCCTAAAACCTAAACCCTAAATGCTAAACCACAAACCAAAAACCCTAAACTCTAAACTAAAAATCCTAAACCCTAATCCCTAAATACTAAACCCTAAACCCTTAACCTAAACCCTAAACCCTAAACCCTCAGACCTAAACTTTAAACCCTAAACTCTAAACCTTAAACCATAAAACCTAAACCCTAACCTTAAACCCTAAATACTAAATCATAAACCCTATACACTAAACCCTAAAGCCTAAACCTTAAATCATGACCCCTAAATCCTATACCCTAAACCCTAAACCCTAAACCCTAAACCCAAAATCCCAAACCATAAATCCTAACCCCTAAACCCTAAATCTTAAGCTCATATACCCTAGACCCTAAACCCTAAACCTTAAACTCATATACCCTAGACCCTAAACCCTAAACCCTAAACCCTAAACCCTAAAACCAAAGTCCTAAATCCTAAACCCTAAACCCTTAACCTTAAACCCAAACCCTAAACCCTAAACCCAAAAGCCTAAACCCAAAACCCTGGACCCTAAACCCTAAATACGAAACTCTAAACCCTAAACCTTAATCCTTAACACTAAACACTAAACCCTAAACACTAAACTATAATCCCTAAACCCTAACCCTAAATCGTAAACCCTAAACCCTAAACCCAAAATCCTCAACCCTAAACCCTAAACCCTAACCCTAAACTCTAAACCCTAAATGGTAAACCCTAAAACCTAATTCCTAAACTCTAAACTCTAAACCCTAAACTCTAAAACCTAATCCCTAAATCCTAAACCGTAGCCCTAAACCATTAATCTTAAACCCTAAATGTAAACCCTAAACCGTCATCTAAAAACCCTAAACCTTAAACCCTAAACTAACTCTAACCCAAAACCCTAAACCCTAAACCATTAACCCTAAACTCTAACCCGAAACCCTAAACCTGAAATCCTAAACCATAAAATCTAAACCCTAAACCCTAAACCCTAAATCCTAAACCCAAAACCCTAAACTCTAAACCCTAAATCATAAACCCAAATCCCTCAAACCTAAACCCTAAACCCTAAACCCTAAACACAAAACCATAAACCAAAAACCCTCAACTCTAAACACGAAATCCTAAACCCTAAATGCTAAACCCTATACCTTAATCCCTAATCCTAAATCCTAAACCCTAAACCCTAACCACAAAACCCTAAACTATAAACCATAACCCTAAATCCTAAACCCTAAACCTTAAACCTAAATCCTAACCCTAAACCCTAAACCCTAAATCGTAAGCCATATACCCTAAACCCTAAACTTTAAATCTTGAACCCTAAACCATAAATCCAAAATCCAAAACACTAAACCCTAAACCCTAAACCCTAAACCCTAAACCCTAAACCCTAAATCCTAAACCCAAAACCCTAAACCCTAAACCCTAAACCCTAAACCCCAAACAATAAACCCTAAACCCGAACCCCTAAACCCTAAACCCTAAACCCTAAATCCTAAATCCTAAATCCAAAACCCTAAACCCTAAACCTAAACACTAAAGCTTAAAGCCCAAATCCTAAACTCTAAACCCTAAACCCTAACCCTTTACCCTAAACCCAAAACACAAAATCCTCAACTCTAAAACCTAAACCTTAACCCTAAACTCTAAACCCAAAATGGTAAACCCTAAACCCTAAACCCTAAACTCTAAACCCTAAACCCTAAACCCTAAACTATAAACACTAAACCATAAATTCTAAAACCTAATCCCTATATCCTAAATCGTAGCCCTAAACCATTAATCCTAAACCCTAAATCTAAACCCTAAACCCTCAACTCAAAACCCTAAACCCTAAACCCTAAACCCTAAACCATAAACTCTAACTCTAAACATTAAATCCTAAACCCTCTATTTTAAACTTGAAACTCTAAACCATAACCCTAATTCCTAAACCCTAAATCCTAAACCCTAAATCCTAAAATTCTAAACTCTAAACCCTAAACAATAAACCCTAAATCCTAAAATTCTAAACTCTAAACCCTAAACCATAAACCTAAATCCCTAAACCCTAATCCCAAAACCGTAAACCATAAACCAAAATGCCTAAACTCTAAACACGAAATCCTAAGCCCTAAATGCTAAACACTAAACCCTAATCCCTAAACCTAAATCCTAAACCCTAAACCCTAAATCCTAAACCCTAAACCCTAAACTCTAAACTCTAAACCCTAAATCGTAAACCGTAAACTGTAAACCCTAAATCCTAAACCAAAAACCTTAAACCATAAAACCTAAACCCTAATCCTAAACTCTAAATCCTAAATCGGAAACCCTAAACCCTAAATCCTAAACCCAAAATCCCCAACCCTAAACCCTAAACCCTAAACCTAAACCCTCAACCCTAAACACTAAAACCTAAACCCCAAACCCCAAACCATAAACCCTAAACCATAAACCCATATACCCTATACCACATACCCTAAACCCAAAACCCAAAACCCTAAACCCTAAACCCTAAACCCTAAACCACATACAGGTAATAATATTGTAATCAAACTTGACATGACCAAGGCATATGATAGAGTGTCTTGGTCATTTACTTGTTTGACACTTAGGAGATTTGGTTTTGGGGAGTTATTCATTGATTTAGTGTGGAGAATAATGAGTAACAATTGGTATTCTGTAATCATTAATGGGCATCGACATGGTTTCTTTCATTCCACTAGAGGACTTAAGCAAGGAGACCCTTTATCCCTTGCCCTATTTATTTTAGGAGTAGAAGTATTGACTAGGTTGCTTAATTCACTACATCAGAATACTAATTACAGAGGTTTGTTTATGGAACCTAGAGGACCCCAAATTAATCACTTGAGTTTTGCAGATGATGTTATTATTTTTGCATCTACTGATAGACATTCCGTGAAGCTTATTATGGACAGGTTAAGGGAATATGAAAGTACCTCTGGCCAGCTTATCAACAAAGCAAAGAGTCATTTTATGGTTCTTGATAATACAGCACAAGACATCATCCATACCATTAAAGAAGTGACTACTTTTCACGGAAAAATAGTCCTATTATGTATCTAGGATGTCCTCTTTATATTGGTAGACAAAGGATCATTTATTATTCTCATTTAGTGGAGAAAGTTTGCAAAAAAATGTGTGGCTGGCAGGCAAGAGTACTTAGTTTTGGGGGCAGGATTACATTGATCAAACATGCCTTGCAATCTATACATATTCATACTATGGCTGCCCTTTCTCCCCCCAATACTACTATTAAATACATTGAGACTATCATTGCTGATTTATACTAGGGAAGGGATCAAAATAAAAGGAAATATCACTGGGCATCTCTAGACACGATGAGCTTACCATATACAGAAGGTGGGGTAGGGATCAGAAGGATGTCAGACATTTGCACTTCTTTACAATACAAACAATGGTGGAATTTCAGGTCTAAAGTATCTCTATGGAGTAAATTTCTTAAAGCCAAATATTGCCAAAGAGCACATCCAGTGGCAAAAAAGGTTGATACAGGAGATTCATTGATGTGGAGATACATGATGAAAAACAAGTTTCAAGTCGAGGAGAATATAGGCTGGAAAATCAAATCAGGAAGTTGATCCTTTTGGTAGGATGACTGGCTAGGATGGGGTGCTCTAGCTACTTATAATACCTCTATATCAAGCCTTAACAATGCTACCATTGCACACTTTTTAGTAAATGGAAAATGGAATGAAAGTAAACTGCGACAATAAGTTCCTCCTCTCCTTATTCCATCTATTCTAAATACTAACTTTTAATTTGTTCAGGGAATTAAAGATATTACAGTTCGGAAACTAACAGAAGCTGGAGAGTTCACTTGTAAATCAGCCTGGGAAATGTGCAGGAAAGAAAAGATTACTGCAGTCCTTAATTCCCAAATTTGGCATAGATATATACCTTTTAAAGTGTCCTTTCTTCTATGGAGAGCAATACGTTATAAATTACCAACAAATGAATCCTTAGCAAATTTTGGAGTGGAACCTGTGAAATGTTATTGTTGTTTTTAGCAGGGGTGGGATGATGTTGAACACATCTTCCTTCAAGGACATTTTGTAGGCCATACCTAGAAATTCTTTGCAGGCAGCATGGGACTCCAACTGCAACAGAACTCATTACTTAACCAGATATTGTGTTAGAGTGGTATTGCAGGGAAGAACACAACACACACGATGATCATTCAAATACTCCCTATAGTCATTTGCTGGAATCTCTGGAAGAACAGATGTTCAGCCAAGTATGGAGGAAAAACATCCAGCATCCACAAAGTTAAATACTTGATTATTAAAGACATGCTTTTAATGCTTAATTCTATTTTCCCATATCTTCACTTGCCTGTACGTGGATAGAACTGGTGGCATGCATTGAAAAATGCAAACAGGAGATTCGAGTCACCTTAGTTATGTGGAAGACTCCTCCTTGTACTAGATACAAGTTAAATACGGATGGTAGTGCTTTACATAATCCCGGGAAAATAGGAGGGGGAGGCATTTTAAGAGATGATCAAGGGAGTATAGTATATGCTTTTGCTGTACCTTTTAGTGAAGGAACTAACAACCAAGCAGAGGTTCAGGCTGCCTATTTCTGTTTAAATTGGTGTGTACAACATGGTTATACTAATATTATATTAGAGGTTGATTCTGAATTATTAACTAAGTGGTTATTGCAGGTTGCTATTACCTATTGGAAGATACACAGGTATATACAAGAATTGCAGATTCTTACTAACCAATGTGTGTTTTTTTAGTGTGTGCACACTTACAGGGAGGCGAATGGTACTGCTGATCTACTGGCCAAACATAGTCATCAACAAGACATTGTACAAAATTACTACACTCATCATCAACTACCTCTATCAGTTGAAGGAAGCTATCTATTAGAGAAATTGGGAGTACAAAATTTCAGACGCAAGAAGCTCGAAAGGATTAAACAACCACCTTGAACTTACTTCAATATGCTTACAGAGAAGGCTTTCCATTTCAAGAGACTCTATATAAGTATGTCCAACATTTCAAGGACAACAACATTACATTTTTGACATGCTATAAACTATTCAATTTACTATGTCCACTTAGGTATAGTAGTTTGTTAAGTCTTAGTTTCATTAATTCTTGTAAGGGGAGAGTCTCCCTTATTTATGTTTTATTAGTAACTTTGTATTAAGAAAGGAATCCTCTCTAGGTGCTTAGTTTTAATATTACATCTTATTGTATAGGGTGGAATTAACTAACCTTTGTAGGTAGGTTGACTCTTGTCCCACCTTAGATTGGAGGTAAAGTATATGTCCCCCTCCTTGTATATTTTGTTTTCATATATGATAAGGCCTAGGGGTGTTGCTCAGCCCCTGACCCCCTCAAGGGTCGTTCAATCTAAAGAGAAAAAAAAGCCCTAAACACTAAACACAAAACCTAAACCCTAAACCCAAAACCCTAGACCCTAAACCCTGAATCCTACACTCTAAACCCTAAACCCTAACCCTTAACCCTAAAGTCTAAATCCTAAAACCTAAACCCTAAATCCAAAATCCTCAACTCTAAACCCTAAACCCTAACCCTAAACTCTAAACCCTAAATGGTAAACCCTAAGTGTAAACCCTAAACCCTAAACCCTAAACCCTAAATGCTAAAACCTTATACCTAAATCCTAAACAGTAGCCCTAAACCATTAATCCTAAACCCTAAACCCTAAACCCTAATCCATAAATTCTAACCCTAAACAATAAATCCTAAACACTATATTTTTAACCCTAAACCCTAAACCATAACCCTAAATCCCAAACCCTAAACACTAAATCTTAAACCCTAAATCCTACAACCCTAAACTCTAAATGCTAAACCATAAACCCAAATCCCTAACCCCTAAACCCTAAATCCTAAACCCTAAACCATAAACCAAAACCTCTAAACTCTAAACCTAAAATCCTAAACCCTAAATGCTAAACACTAAACTCTAAAACCTAAATCCTAAACCCTAAACTCTAAACCCTAAATGATAAACCATAAACCCTAAACCTTAAACCATAAAACCTAAACCCTAAATCCTAAACCCTAAACCCTAAACACATAACCCAAAACCCTAGACTCTAAACCCTAAACACAAAATCCCAAACACTAAATCCTAAACCCTAAACCAAAAATCCCAAACCCCAAACCCTAAACCCAAAATCCCAAACCCCAAACCCTAAACCCTAAACCCTCAACCCTCAACCCTACACACTAAACCTAAACCCTAAATAATAAACCCTAAACCCTAACCCCTAACCCCTAAACCTTAAGCCCATATACCCTAGACCCTAGACCCTAAACCCTTTTGTAAACCCTAAATCCTAAACACAAAACACAAAACCTAAACCCTAAACCCAAAAACCTAAACCCAAAACCCTAGACCTTAATCCCTAAATCCTAAACTCTAAACCCTAAACCCTAACCCTTAACCCTAAACCCTAATTTTTTTCTTTCTCTAAAAATCCTCTCTAAAAAATTCCCTCTCAGCAGGCGGAAGACACAGCTGTTTACCGGAATGGCCACAGAGCCGCAGGGAACGGAGCTTCGACCATCGGACCAGTCCCAATCGACGCGCATTTCCAACATTAACAAACCCCAACAGGGCGCTTCACCAGAATCATCAACTAACTCTACAAAATTGCGAAGAATTAAAGCGATCTATGTCGCGATTTTGGAAGAAGAGTTAGACTGGGCTCGAAAAATTATATCCCTAGAACAATCTGGAATGATTCGTGTTAATTCAACTGGAAATAATGAATCTACATCTAAGGATCTACCTCCAGTCCAAAAATCTATGAAGGCGATTTCTGAAGAAATTACCGCAAAATCGCCCGACGTGCGCCTTCAATTTCAACCATCTTCGGTTGAGAGAAATGAAGTTACAACCACTGGGGAATCTTCCCCAGGTCAAGGAGTACATCTTACTAAAATCTCAAACCTTTTTGACTGTGAAATCTCCAGCGACATAAATTTCGGCAAAGTCACCAGAGCTCTGGTCGATGATGGTGATGAAGTGTTACCCCAAAAGACTCCCTGTGATGAGGACAACATTCCTAAGGTAACAAAACCCTTAACTCAACAACAAATTAATGTTTATTTGTCTTCTAATTTGCAGGAACAAGTTACAGCAATCAACGAGGATCATAACAATGAGGAGAATCTTGAATCTGTTAGAATTACAAGCATATTGAATCAAGAAAACAACCAGGACAAGGAACGTATTCCAAATCACAGGGTAGAACCACTGCAGCATGGTCATGAGAAGTTGAGCATAAAAGAAACTACAGATGAAAATGTGCTAAGGAAAATGCAGGGAGATCAAAATGCAGCAGAAAAACACACTCAGGAAGCACAACATACAAACGCTAAGGTACAAACAGGGGCATCAAAGGATAAATAACATGGCAATGGGGGGAAGGCTTCTTGGAAGGTGAAAGATAAGATCAACCCCAATGAGAGTGCAATGCAACAAAGCAAAGAGTATGGAGGGAACCAACCAAATAGCACTACCAAGGAGAAGGCACGTAAGTCGGTTAACTTTGCTCCAAATAATTATGATCATAATTTTCCACCCTACAATAATATTCATAGTAGCCAAAATGAGCATGAGAAAGGCCAATTTTTTGTGCAGACTGAGCTGAAATGACAGCCTGAAAACATCACTTATAAGGGTCTTGATATGGACCCTAAAATCCCTCCTCCCATCAAAGTCTCCTCTAACTTTGACACCTACAGACCAGCCAACAAAGAAATAACCAAAACAGTCCCAAACAAAATCAAAATAAACCTCCTGTCAACAACTCCTTTACCAAATATGTCAATCATCAAATTCCTGATCCTGCACCCCCGACTGCGACCCAATCCTTAGCTACTAGACTTAGAGCCAACCAAATTAAAAATGACACCCCCTTGGACATAACTTCCCCTATCATTACTACTTGACAGGGATACCTTTCTATAACCTTCCATGAAGAGGACTTCATGTTTAAGATGCCTAGAAGGTGGAAGTATACTCTGGTGGGTAAATTTACCAATGCTATGCCCAAAATGGAAGTCATTAGAAGAGGCTTTATTGCCCAAACTCAACTCACTGGTGGGGTTAATATTGTCCATTTTAATTCAAGACACATTCATATCGACAGCTCATCACATTTCAGTCTGGACAAAGCAGAGGATGTTCATTGCAGGTCACTTAATGAAGCTGCAGGTGTGGACTCCTACTTTTAAACCTGCTGAGGAAACCCCTATCCATCTGGATCACTTTACCAGAGCTCCCCTGGCACTGCTACTATATGGATATCCTAACTCCTTTGCTTTCCCCTATTGGTAAGGCTCTATATCTATATTCTGCAACCATGCAAAAAAAACTAGGGGTAGTGTTGCAAAACTGAGGGTCCAAATAGATATCACCAAAGAAAGACCTCAACATGTGTGGTTGGGATTTTCTGAAAAAGACCCTTCATTAGGCAAGTGGCAAATTATAGAATTTGAGGATGTTCCTCCTTATCGTCTATACTGTAAGCACCAGGGCCATATACTTGGAGAATGTCCCATGAAGGAAAGGGATGAAGAGATTAAAAAAAGAAAGGAAGCGGAAGCCGTTAAGAAAGGACAAGAGAAACAGCTGAATCAGGTTTCAAAACGCAATCAACAGCATGAGGAAGGCAAACCAAAAACACACTCAAACAGGCAAACCAATGCAAGAGGATCAACAGAGGAATATACTACACACAAAGAGGAACAATGGCACATTCAAACCAGGAAGAAAAATAAAAACCAACAGCAAAACCCGGACCAAGGTAAACACCAAACCCCACAGGTATAGATACAGCAGGTCAAAACTTCTCAGGACCAACATGCAATGCAGAAAACAAGTACAAATTCTATAGCTCTAGTGATTAAAATTGAGGAATCTGGTGATCAGATTTCAACACCCCTATCCCCCATACACTATTATTGTTGAGGTTGAGCATTGTGTTGACAATGAAGTCCCCATCCCTATAATCCCCTCTTTCATGACTGTTGAAGTTGTTGGAGGGAGGATGGCTGTAAAGGAGAAAACTACTAACATGCAAGAAGGGGAACCTAAGGGAAGGGAATTGTCTCATGTTTTGCATAAGAACCAAACGGCTGACCTTAGGAATGACCTTCAAGCCCCTGCTACCACTGCAAGTGCTATCCAACAACATCAAAAATAGGATGTCAGTCAACAGGTACACACCAATAGCGAGATGGACAATCAACTCAAAGGCTCTATGGCAAAGGATATGTGCAACAAAGCAAGCTCTAGTAAACAGGTGGAGACTCCTAAAAGCAAGAACAAACCTAGTAATAAAAAGAGAGAAGCTACCAAGAGAAAAAAGGTTGAACAACAACACCAAGAACAAACTCCAAACGACAATCACCCAGAAGGCTTAAACTCTTGTAAAAAATTCATCATGGTGGAGAAAGTAATGGATGTTATTCCTCTTAAAGCTTAATACAAAACCCCTACACCTGGAAAACCCCCTGATCAGGCCAAGATAGCTGTAAGAGATGAGTATGAAGTGGAAAATTCTGAAGAAGAAATAGATGAAGATACTCTACTTGTAAATGCTCAAGATGATGATGATGAGGTTAGAGAGCTACTAATCAAAGATTTTAGCCCTAACAATGACACAAAATTAGACAAGGAGCTGCAACATGTCACTAACAAACAGGGACTCTCTCCCAGAGGCATACATATGGAAAGACTTCCTCTCAAAAAACCATCCCCACCCATTCCTGTAACTGTAGGAAGACCAAACACTAGACTCTTCACCTCTAAATCATATCAATGATTAGTACAATCATATGGAATGTTAGAGGAATCAATACCCAAGGTGTTATAGAAAGACTCAAAAATCTCAAAAATATTCATCAGGTGTCGATGATTGCAATTTTGGAACCATTCTCAGATAAGGCCCATATAAACATGTTTAAAAGTATGCTTGCCATGGATCATGTTCATAGTAACATCAATGGAAAAATTTGGTTGTTTTGGATTAATGATATTACTTGTAATGTGCTAGAAGCTGATGAACAACAGATTTCTTGTGAACTCATCCACACAGAAGCTCCTGATACCTATATCAAGACTTTTTTGTATGCCAAATGCAAAGACTATCTCAGAAAACCTTTTTGGGATAGGTTACTTCATCTT
This sequence comes from Solanum tuberosum, assembly GCF_000226075.1. Classification (NCBI taxonomy): domain Eukaryota; kingdom Viridiplantae; phylum Streptophyta; class Magnoliopsida; order Solanales; family Solanaceae; genus Solanum; species Solanum tuberosum. The sequence continues at coordinate 43,845 of NW_006239082.1, read as the reverse complement.
GCTGATACTAGAGATACCATTCCTTGGTGCACAGTGGGAGATTTTAATGTTATAACTAATACTGATGAAAAGCTGGTGGCATCCCTTATAACATAAAAAAAAGCTTAGAATTCATTGGAGTTATTGAAGCTTGTGGACTCATGGACTTGGGGTTTAATGGACCTAGATTCACTTGGTCTAACCAAAGGGGTATTAATTTCAGAATCTGGAAAAGGTTGGACAGGGCTATGGTTAATGATAGATGGTTGCAAGATATGCCTCATAATAGCATCACACATCTCCCTTCTGTGGGGTCTGATCACTGTCCACTTCTTATGGAAATGAATGCCAAGCCTGAAAATCATATTAAATATTTCAGATTTCTTAATTGTTGGGCTGATCAACCTTCCTTTGCAGAGACTGTTACAAATTGATGGAACAGGCCTATAGAAGGAAATCCCATGTGGACCTTACATCAGAAAATGAAGAGACTTGCCTCTACTCTCAGTGTCTGGTCTAAAATGCAATTTGGAGAAATCTATGCAAATGTCAAAGACTTTGAGGCAAGAGTCAAGGTGGAAGAAGAAAATCTCATTCACAACAACACAGAGGAGCAGATAGCAGAACTTCAGGGTATAAATGCAGAATATATCAGATTCATGAAGATGGAAGACTCTATTCTTAAACAAAAAACTTAGTTGCACTGTTTTAGATAAGGGGATAGTAACTCAAAGTACTTTTATGCATTGATTAGAGGAAGAATGAGGAGGTTGTTTATTCACAAAATCCTCAATAACAATGATGATTGGGTACAGGGTGATGAACACATTGCACAGGCTGCCTGTGAACACTTTCAGAATATCTTCACAGGAGAGGAAAACCTTATTGATGAAATCCCCATGAACTGTATTCCAAGAATGGTCAATCAGGAGCACAATGATCGGATGAAGGAGCTACAACTATGGATGAGCTAAAGGAAGTAGTCTACTCCATGAATCCTAATTCAGTCGCAGGACCTGATGGAATGAATGGTTGTTTTTTCCAGAAATGTTGGAGTTATCAAAAAGGATCTGCTGGCAGTTATTCAGGATTTTTTCAGTGGCCAAATGCTTCCCAAATATTTCTCACATGCCTGCCTGGTCCTTCTTCCCAAAGTGAAAAATCCCAATAAACTATCTGAGTTTAGATCCATCAGCCTAAGTAATTTCACCAACAAGATTATTTCTAAGTTATTATTTCTCAGATTGGCCCCTATTTTACCTAGCATAATTTCCCCTAATCAATCAGGTTTTGTTAAGGGTAGGAGCATTTCAGAGAACATTATGTTAGCTCAGGAAATTATCCACCAGATCAAAAAATCTACTATTGGAAACAATGTAGTAATCAAACTTGATATGGCAAAAGCCTATGACATGGTTTCTTGGTCATAAATTTGCCTGATCCTTCGAAAAATGGGGTTTGATGAAGTTTTCATAGATATGGTTTGGAGAATTATGGCAAACAATTGGTACTGTATCATTATTAATGCCAAGAGACATGGCTTCTTTCATTCCACTAGAGGCCTTAAGAAGGGTGATCCCTTATCCCTAACCATATTTATTTTAGGTGCTGAGGTATTGTCTATGTCCTTGAATAGACTCTACCATAATCCCATATACCGTGGTTTCCATATAGAAATGAGGGGTCCTCAGATTAATCATTTGAGCTTTACAGATGACATCATTATATTCACCTCTGGGAGAAAACATTCTCTTAAGCTCATTATGCATACCTTGGCTACTTATGAGAGGATATCTAGCTAGCTCATCAACAAAGCAAAAGATCACTTCTTGCTACACTACAATGCCTTCAGAACAACCTATGACAAGATGAAAAAATATATTGGATTTCATAAGAAAGAAGCCCCTCTCACTTACCTAGGGTGCCCTTTATTTATTGGCAGGCCTACGATAATCTACTTCTCGGAGCTCATCAACAAGGTAGTGAACAGAATTACAGGATGGCAATCCAAAATATTGAGTTATGGGGGCAAAGTAACTTTGATTAAACATGTTTTACAATCACTCCCTATTCACATTCTGGCAACTACTTCCCCACCCTCAACTATAATGAAGCAAATCTAAGGTATTATGGTTGACTTTTTTTGGGGGTGGAGGAATGACAAGAAAAAATACCATTGGTCCTTATGGAAAAACTTAAGTTTTTCCTATGATGAAGTGGGAATTGGAGTTCGACTCATGAGTGATGTGTGTAAAGCATTCCAATTCAAGCAATGGTGGACATTTAGATCCAAGCAAACACTTTGGGGGGAATTTCTAACGGCATTGTATTGCCAAAGATCCAATCCTATAAGTAAAAAGTGGGACACAGGAGAATCCCAAGCTTGGAGGTTGATGATGAAAAACAAACATACCGTGGAGAGTCACATTCAATGGAAAATCAAAAATGGTTCTTGTTCATTTTGGTGGGATAACTGGTTAGGTGTAGGCCCCTTGGCTCAATACACCACTGATAGCTACAGGTTCAATAATGAGTCAGTCTCTGCATTTATAGAGGATGGTTAGTGGAACATGACTAAGGTGACCCAGACAGCCCCTCCAAGCCAGGTACACAACATTCTTTCAACTCAGATACATTTGCAGCATGGACAGCCTAATCGGCTGTGTGGACTCTCAATACCAATGGTCTCTTCTCTGTTTCATATGCGTGGAATAGTATTAGAGAAAAAAGGGAGAAAACCAAAATCAACACCTATAGTTGGCAAAAAAATATCCCTTTCAAATGTTCCTTTTTGCTTTGGAGAGCAATCAGGGGAAAACTCCCTACCAATGAGAAGCTTTCAAGCTTTGGAATTGAACCAAGTGAATGTCATTGCTATCACTCTCCAGGTACAGATACCATTCAACATATTTTTAATTCAAGGAATTTTTCCAAGACTGTTTGGAAATTTTTTGCTGTTTCTTTAGGCATTCAAACTGATTACCTGCCTCTAAGAAACATGATCATGAGGTGGTGGAGTTCTACTCATAACAACGAAGCACACATGTTTAACCTCGAATCTACTCCAATCTTTATTTGTTGGAATTTATGGAAAACCATGTGCGCTAAAAAGTATGGGGGCAAACAGTCCAACATGGCAAGGGTCAAGCATCTAGTGATTTTAGACACATTCAAACTGATGCATACAGTTTTCCCATATATATCCTAGCCATTAGGATAGAGCAGGCTATGTACACTCATTGAGAAGTGTACCCACGACATCAAAGTGACTGTTGTCCAGTGGATTAAACCTCCGGACAGATGGGCTAAACTAAACACTGATGGGAGTGCTTTGACCAATACGGGCCGCATAGGAGCAGGGGTATTCTCAGGAACCATTTTGGAGAGATTATCTTTGCTTTATCAGCTCACTTAGGCGAAGGAACCAACAACCAAGCTGAGGTAGAAGCTGCTATATTCGGCTTATCATGGTGCGTGAAATTGAAATATAATAAGGTAATCCTTGAAGTTGATTCCCAACTTCTGGTGGACTGGTTTGTGAACAGCACAGCAGCTCCTTGGTCCATCTCATCCCAAATGCAAAAGCTTCACCATCTTGTCACTCAATTCACTCACTTCAAATGCATTCATACTCTTCGAGAGGCCAATTTTGTCGCAGACTCACTCTCCAAACACAGTCACCAGCTTACCAGTCCTCACGTATACTTCAACATCCAGCAACTTCCCAAACTAACAACAACTTATCTCCAACAAGACCTAGCAGAGATGGCAAGTTTTAGAAGAAGAAAGTTGAAGAGAATTAAGAAACCACCTTGAGTTATTTACAGCTTAAAGGACCTATGAAGGAGCCAAAACTTCTTCAGGCCCTCTTTTTTGGATGATCCATATGTCATCTCTGAAATGACCCAAAAAGTTCTTAAAAATGTGCTTCGGAAGTTACCGGAAACTTGTTTAGCTATATATAAAAAAATCCGTTTTATTTTTTGAAAATCCGACATCATATTCTTGTTAGGGGGTCAAATTGAGTGGGAAATGGGTCTAACCCAAATTTTAGAGCAACCGTATCAAAATCCGAAATTTCCAAGTGAAGCCTTTTTCGAGGGTCTACTTTGGAGGGTCATATCTCCTAGCACACAAATTATTGGGTGGACAATAACATATCCATGGAAAGCCCTTTGAGTTAGCTACCTAACGCACTTCGTTGCACCTCATTCGGAGTTCGGAAGAAGAAGTTATGCCCATTTTCATAAA
>NW_006239082.1:37828-37994 GCF_000226075.1 Solanum tuberosum | reverse complement strand
AGGTGGATGAGGACCCGCAAGAGTTCATCGATGAGGTATGCAAAATCTTGACCATTATGCATGTTGTTGCTTATGAGAAGGCGGAATTGGCGGCCTACCAACTCAAGGTGGTTGCTCAAATTTGGTTTGATCAATGGAAGGGTGAGAAAGGTAATGGCTATGTGGG
>NW_006239082.1:31848-37394 GCF_000226075.1 Solanum tuberosum | reverse complement strand
AACTATGGAGAATTGATGAATCGATGCTTTAAAGCTTGAGTTATGAGATGTATGGCAATGCAGAGATGTGTTGATGACAAACTAAGCTTGTGTATTTGTTCATTCCATATGTGATATTACATTAGAGCCTAATGAGAATTTCCTATATAAAGTGTTGCATGTCCATGCCCGGTCCGGGGGAAAAGAACCGGACAACCATGTGAGAGGTTTATATCTCACCACCTAGGATGCTTGGGGTGTGACCAACATCAACCATGTGAGAGGTTTATATCTCACCACCTAGGATGCTTGGGGTGTGACCAACATCAACCATGTGAGGGGTTTATACCTTGCCACCAGGGTGTCCGGGTGTGAACGGCATCCCCCATCCTAAGTTGGGGTTATAGATTGGTTGGATCATGCATACACATATGATATCTACTAATAGTATAGAGTTACTTAAACATGTTTTGACTTCACTTTGATCATGCATCCTCATATTGTTATTCATAATGCCTATGAAACTATTTCTTGTATTTCGATTGTGTCCTTGTCTATTGTTGTGTTGCACCCCGCATACTTAGTACATTCCAAGTACTAACGCATATTTTGCCTACATGATGTCACCATGTAGGGACCGGAGCTACTCTTGATCCTTCTCTCCATTCACGTGGCTAGTACGACGCTTATCCGAGTTTGTTGGTGAGTCCTCAATGATTCGAGGGCTATGTTATGTTTCCTACTCCTATGTTTTGAGACTTTAGCTTGCAATTGTATTTTGACTATGAGGGGAGCCGGTAATATGTCATGGCCCCCGTCCTATCTATGTATGTAGAGGTGTGCGTTGGACAAGTATTTTGTAAATGAGCTTGACTCTTGTTCTATGATGTCATTTTGAAATGGTTTGCCCTTAGTCCCTATTTCCCGTTAATTAATGTTGAATGTACTTCCGTTGAGACTTTAGCTTGTAATTGTATTTTGACTATGAGGGGAGCCGGTAGAATGTCATGAGCTTGACTCTTGTTCTATGATGTCGAAAGTTGGTGGAGTTCATGAACTTGAAGCAAGGAGCTATGAGTGTGAGGGAGTATGCCCTCAAATTTGTCCAACTCTCCAAGTATGCACCTCACTTGGTGGCCGACTCTAGGTCGAGGATGAACAAATTTGTGATGGGTGTATCCGACTTGGTTAGTGAGGAGTGTCGGTCCGCTATGCTCATTGGAGATATGGATTTGTCTCGGTTGATGACTTATGCCGAGCAAATGGAGGAGGAGAAATTGAGGAAGAGAAGGGGGCACGAGGCCAAGAGGGCCCGATTGGAGAATAGGTTCCCTAAGGGTGCTAGATTTCATCAAGGCCGAGGAAACCCTCATGTCAACCGGGGATTTGCTATCAATGTTCCTAGACCTCAAGGGGGAGGTGAAGTGGGTTCTATGGATGTATGCCCTAAGTGTGGGAGGAAGCATGGTGGTCCTTGCATGAAGGGTTCGGGTGCTTGCTTTGAATGTGGAGAAGTGGGTCATAAGAGGTTTGAGTGTCCCAAGATCCGCAACAAGGTCCGAAGTGCTAACACTACTCCTTTGGGTAGAGGTGCTTCTCAAAGTGGTGCCCCAAGGAACAATCGATTTTATGCTTTGCATAGTAGACAAGGGGTTAATGAGACTCCGGATGTGGTGACCGGTATGTTGCAAATCTTTGATCTTGATGTTTATACTTTGATTGATCCGGGTGCCACCCTTTCCTTTGTTACCCCCTTAGTTGCTAGAAAATTTCATGTCAAGTCGGAATTGTTGCATGAGTCATATGAAGTATCTACTCCCATTGGTGTCTCTATTGTTGCTAGAAAAGTGTATAGAAATTGTCCGGTTTGCATATTGAATAAGTTGTTGCCTTGCGATCTTGTTGAGTTGAACATGGTGGATTTTGATGTTATTCTTGGGATGGATTGGTTGCATGCATATTATGCTTCTATTGATTGTAGGACTCGTAAAGTCAAGTTCCGATTTCCTAATGAACCCGTCCTTGAGTGGGAGAGCCGGGATGTTGTGGTGAAGGGGAAATTCATTTCTTGCATTAAAGCCCATAGGTTGATTTCCAAAGGGTGCTTGTACCATATTGTGAGAGTCAATGATGTGGAGTCTAAAGTCCCTCCTATTGAGTCTATTCCGGTTGTTAATGAGTTTCTAGATGTCTTCCCAGAAGACCTTCCCGGTGTCCCTCCCGAAAGGGAGATAGATCTTGGTATAGACCTCCTTCCCGATACTCAACCTATTTCTATCCCCCCTTACCGTATGGCCCCGGCGGAGTTGAAAGAGTTGAAAGAGCAATTAAAAGATTTGTTAGAGAAGGGATTTATAAGACCTAGTCATTCTCCCTGGGGTGCTTCGGTTTTGGTTGTGAAGAAGAAAGATGGGTCTCTTAGAATGTGTATTGATTATCGACAACTTAATAGGGTCACCGTCAAGAATAGGTATCCTCTTCCAAGGATTGACGATTTATTTGACCAATTGCATGGGGCTAGTCACTTCTCTAAGATTGATCTTCGGTCCGGGTATCATCAAGTGAAGGTGAGGGAGTGTGATATTCCCAAGACGACCTTTCATACTAGGTTTGGGCACTATGAGTTTGTGGTGATGTCTTTCGGGTTGACTAATGCTCCGGCTCTCTTTATGGATTTGATGAATAGGGTTTTCAAACCCTACCTTGATTCTTTTGTGGTGGTGTTTATAGATGACATCTTGATCTATTCTAGGGGTGAGGAAGAGCACATGGGTCACTTGAGGGTTGTACTCCAAAGATTGAGGGAAGAGAAGTTGTACGCTAAATATGAAAAGTGTGAGTTTTGGCTGAAGGAAGTTGCTTTCCTAGGCCATGTGGTGTCGGGGGATGGTATTAAGGTGGATCCTAAGAAGACCGATGTTATTAGGAATTGGCCTAGACCTTTGACCCCGTCGGATATAAGGAGTTTCTTGGGTTTAGCGGGTTATTATAGGAGATTTGTGGAAGGGTTTTCTTCTCTTGCTTCTCCTATGACTAAGTTGACTCAAAAGAAGGCTAAATTTGTGTGGTCGGATGAGTGTGAGGAAAGCTTCCAAACTTTGAAAGAAAGGCTTGTGTCCGCTCCTATTTTGTCACTTCCGGATGGGTTAGAAGGTTTTGTTGTTTATTGTGATGCTTCCCGTATTGGTTTGGGTTGTGTGTTGATGCAAAGTGGTAAGGTTATAGCCTATGCTTCTAGGCAACTTAAGGTTCATGAAAAAAATTACCCAACCCATGATCTTGAATTGGCCGCCGTGGTTTTTGCTTTAAAGATTTGGCGTCATTATTTGTATGGGGTGCATGTTGATATCTTCACCGACCATAAGAATCTCCAATATGTGTTCACGCAAAAAGATCTTAACTTGAGACAAAGGAGGTGGTTAGAATTCCTTAAGGATTATGATATGAGTGTTCACTATCATCCGGGGAAAGCTAATGTGGTGGCGGATGCATTGAGTAGAGTGTCCATGGGTAGCTTGGCTCATGTGGAGGAAGGTAGTAAAGAGTTGGCTAAGGAGGTCCATCGGTTGGCCAAATTGGGAGTTAGGTTAGAAGGGGTGGATAGTGGAGGAGTAGTTGTTGTTGATGGTTCAAGGTCTTCCTTGGTTGATGAGGTGATAGTCAAGCAAGATCTTGATCCTTCTTTGGTAGAATTAAAGGCTTCGGTGAGTAGTGGTAAGGTGGAGGTTTTCTCCCAAGGGGGAGATGGTGCCCTTAGGTACCAAGGTAGATTATGTGTTCCTTGTGTGGATGGTGTGAGGGAAAGAATCCTTGATGAGGCTCATAATTCTTTTTATTCTATTCATCCGGGGTCAACAAAGATGTATAGAGACTTGAGGGATGTGTATTGGTGGGGCGGTATGAAGAAGGACATTGCAAAATTTGTTTCGGGTTGCCATAGTTGTCAACAAGTCAAGGCCGAACATCAAAGGCCGGGTGGCCTAACTCAAGACATTGAGATACCTACTTGGAAGTGGGAAGAAATCAACATGGATTTTGTAGTGGGCTTACCCAAGGCTAGAAGAGGCTTTGATTCGGTTTGGGTGGTGGTTGATCGGATGACAAAGTCGGCTCATTTCCTACCGGTTAAAACTACTTACGGGGCTGAAGAGTATGCCAAGTTGTACATTCATGAATTGGTAAGGTTGCATGGGATTCCTTTGTCTATCATCTCGGATCGTGGTGCCCAATTCACTTCTCACTTTTGGAAGTCATTCCAAAGGGGTCTTGGTACAAAGGTAAAGCTTAGCACGGCCTTCCACCCTCAAACGGATGGCCAAGCCGAAAGAACAATTCAAACCTTGGAGGATATGCTTAGAGCTTGTGTATTGGAGTTGAAAGGTAGTTGGGATGATCATCTTCCTTTGATTGAATTTGCATACAACAATAGTTATCATTCTAGTATCGGTATGGCTCCTTTTGAGGCACTTTATGGTAGACGGTGTAGGTCACCGGTTGGGTGGTTTGAAGTTGGAGAGGTGGCCTTGTTGGGTCCGGATCTGGTCATGGATGCTCTTGAGAAGGTAAGGATGATTAGGGAGAGGTTGAAAACAGCCCAAAGTCGTCAAAAGTCTTATGCCGATGTGAGGAGACGGGATCTTGAATTCAAAGTGGGTGATTGGGTTTATTTGAAAGTTTCTCCAATGAAAGGTGTGGTTCGTTTTGGTAAGAAGGGGAAATTAAGTCCTAGGTATGTCGGTCCTTATGAGATAATAAGAAGGGTTGGTAAAGTAGCCTATGAGTTGGGGTTGCCCAAGGAGATGGAATTAGTTCATCCGGTATTCCATGTATCGATGTTGAGGAAATGTGTTGGTGATCCTAACGCTATTGTACCTCTTGAGGTTGTGGGTGTTGTAGAAGATAATTTGACGTATGAAGAAGTCCCGGTTCAGATCTTAGATAGACAAGTTAAAAGGTTGAGGAACAAAGAAGTGGCGTCCGTTAAGGTGCTTTGGAGAAATCAACAAGTGGAGAGTGCTACTTGGGAGGCCGAAGCGGACATGCAAAGACGTTATCCTTATCTATTCAACTCCACTCAAGCCTAAGGTATTAAATCAAGTCCTTTGTACTCCATTGAGTCTTACATTTCAGCCCCGAATCATTAATGTGCATATATGTTTAAATTGATGAGTTATGGATGCTTTACACTAAGTTTTGAAATCTTGAAGTGATGTTTAAATAAAAATTTTGCATTCATGTTGGGGCTGATATGTTCTTACTAAGTCTTGCCTTGTACGTCTCTTCCACATTCGGGGACGAATGTTCCCAAGGGGGAGATATTGAAATGACCCAAAAAGTTCTTAAAAATGTGCTTCGGAAGTTACCGGAAACTTGTTCAGCTATATATAAAAAAATCCATTTCGTTTTTCAAAAATACGACTTCATATTCTTGTTTAGGGGGTCAAATTGAGTGGGAAATGGGTCTAACCCAAATTTTAGAGCAACCGTATCAAAATCCGAAATTTCCAAGTGAAGCCTTTTCCGAGGGTCTACTTTGGAGGGTCATATATCCTAGCACACAAATTATT